>NC_050452.1:3128129-3462829 GCF_903995425.1 Onychomys torridus | reverse complement strand
ATAAAATAAAATTATACTTGTTTCAACATGCACTGATTTAATATTTACAATAAGAATCTCATATTCCAATTTGACTAATTATAGACCATATGAATACAATACTTTATATTCTAGCTTTAGTCTAGCTTTTCTGATTCTTTTTCAATTTATATTGTTTATTATTTATATTAGTAGTTCCAAGTACTCCAGCATATGCATATTATTTACATGAAAAATAAGGGGAAATGTGACAATTGTCCCAAACTGATAGTAGAATAAAAGTCAAATAGCATATGACACAGTATGTGTATTTGTATAATAGAAAGAGAGAAATGTATATTTGTGTGAGAGAAAGGTGTGGGAAAGAAAGAGAGACAGAGAAAAAGACAGACAGATACAGAGACAGAGAGATAGAAACAGATAGACACACAGGGTAAAACCTCACAGCACTTCATGAATGCTTCTGGTATTATAGACAGCACCATCTAAAACTGTTGTTTAAATAGTGGAATGGGAGAAATGTTTTGAAGACTTCCTGGCTATCCTCACACTCTTCCTAAGGCACAGAAACCTCTCTCTAATTAGTTTTCAGTAATGTCTCTTGTGAGTCAATTTTTTGATTCTCTGAGAAACTCAGAATTGATTTCTGAAGTGAGACACACTAACTTAAAATAGAGCATTGTGACAAGTCATACACTTCCACAAATGAACAATTCCCCTTTATTTTGTCATAAATTAATATTTACAAATATTTATGGTGCTCAGAATAAATGAACAACATTAATCAGAATCTCAGACCTCAGACAAATCTGAACTTGTGTTATCATCTTTCCAGGAAATAAGCATAGCCTAATCAAACCATGCCCTGAACTACAGTACATATTTAATGAATAGTTAGACTTTCATTTTCTCTCAATTCTGTAATTCACTGATGGCCTGTGCTTTCTAAAGGGTGCAGATTCAGACTACATTTTCTCAGAGACTGAGAATTAGACAGCCATTGATGTCAACTGAGTTTTTCGTTTTCACTTCAAAGAGCATGAGAGTTGTAAGAAACTATAAAAGATTTCTTTAAGATATTTTTAGGACCATACATTAAATTCCAGACTCTCACAGTTTATCAACATATTTCCTTTAAAATCAAAGACAGAGCTATTTAATGTTCTTCCACAACAGTTAGAATATATTGTGGATACAAGGTAACTGAGACTTCTCAAAAAATCCAAGTCACTCATGGGCTGTTGACTTGACCAGGTTCAGGACCAGTCTGGACATTTGCATCCTCATTATCCAAAGCTACTTTGGTAATATCCATTCTATTAGTAAAATATTTTTAGTAATTAGCAACAAGGTGAACATCAATGTAATAAATACTTCCTATAAATTTAAAAAATATAATTTATATGCTCAGTTTAGTTGTTCACTATCTTCATTAATAATCGATATACAAATGTAATCCAAGGTTTAAAAGCTATATTTCAGTTGTGACAACTATTTGACCTGTTTTTTTTTCTGTGTTCGTATAAGTGAATATCTGTTTTCATGCGTGTGGACACATATGTACATGCATGTGGGAGTCAACCTCAGGTGGTGTCCTCCAGGCCCATTTACCTTGTTTTTTGAGGCAGCTTATCTTAGCAACAGGAACTCACCTGGCTGAATCCTGAGGTTCTGCTTGAGTCCACATACCTGGCTATGAAGATACAAGTTCATGCCAAACACCCAGCTTTGATTTGTGGGTTCTGGAGGTCATAACAAGGTTCTCATGCTTGTATGGTGCACAGTTTTCTGAGTCAGGCATCTCCCCAGACCTTCTATTTGATTTGTAAAGCCATCAAATGTAGAACATTTGGTTCTCAAACAGAACACAGTGTGTTTGCTGTTCCTAAAATTCAAGTAATATCCTAGCCAAAGTTCAGTTACTCCTATATACTGTACTACTTATTTCTTACTTGGATTTTCTTTTAAAATATATTTCATTTCTGACTTGCACAATATCTTCTAAACACTTCTATAAAAACAGTGAAAATTTTACAAAACTTTAATAGACCCCTAAACAGGAATAGTTTTCCCAACCTGACATGTAATAGCAGTATGACAAACGGCTATAATTACATTGACCTGTTCGCCTAACAGAACATCTAAACTAGGTTGCCATGGAAAACCATGCTGAGAAGGCAACAGCAAGAAAAGTCTAATTTAATGCTAGTGCTGGTCAGTGGCTCCCACTTGATTTTCTAGCTCCCTTTCCTTGGAATTGTTTCCCAGGGTCACCAGTTGTATCATCACACCTGCCCTAGAGAGTCAGTAACCTTTGTGTCACCCCAGGAAGAAGCAAGCATTTCCTCCTGCCATTCTGGTAAGTGTAGAATAAGCATCTTTATGCTCTCATGTGTGCAGCAGCAGCTCCTCTGAGCTGTCCTCTGAGTTCTCCATACAAGGTCAACAGGAAGCTGCATTTCACACTCCTAATATCTGAGAATTTTTCAGTGGTGTTCAATACTGCTGAACACTCACTCAGCAGTGTCTATGTTCTTGACTTAGGGAATGTTCAATGCACCCTTGTCATTTTTATCAACCTGGTCCTGCCTTTCTCAGTCACTGAAATTTGTACTCAATGTTCTTTTAAAACCCATCCTCTTAACTAAGGGAGGAAAGGCGAACACACAGTCAAATGTCGTGAGAATAAAGCTAAGACCAGACACATAGACATGTAGAGAAGTCTGGGTTCACGTCACCTGTTAATGCTTTGATGAAGCTTCACTAACTACTCCAACAACCCAGATACCAGTGAGATTATTCTACAACTCAGCAGAAGGCATTAGCTAGTTTTAGTAGGAGGTCTCTGTGAGCTAGCAGTCTCAGATGTCGAAATTCAGAATCGGAAGCTGTAGTTGCTAGTTTTGTACATACTGATCAATAATTTCTAAATATTCAAACTTTCACAGACTCTCAACATTCTCACTGAGACCAAAGGAAGTTGTTGCCACCCCCCTTTGCCATTTCCATGGGTCTGAGGCATTGGGTCATTGACATAGCTGTACCTGTGTCAGTAATACATATTCACTCAGGACTTGTCTGTCTTTACATGTTCACTCAGGGCTTCCTTGACTAACTAAAACCCTGTCTCAAAATCCAAGGATGATACTTGTCTTAATTAAAGGTTCTATTGCTGTGATAAAACTCCATAACCAAATGTAGCTTAGGAGGAAAGAATTTCCTTCCTTTAAACTTCTACATCACAGTCCACCACCAAAGGAAGTTAGGGCAAGACTTCAAGGCCAGAACCCAAAGGCAGGAACTGATATATAGAGCATGGGGAGGTGTTGCTTTCTGACTTTCACCCCATGGCTTAATCAGTTTGTTTCCTTATGCAACCTAGAAACACATGCCATAGGTAGTTCTTGGGACAACTTTCAAGTCCTTCTACATGGTCTAACTCCTACACTGCCTCATTATTACATTATGTCTAATCAGTTCTACCTACAGTAGCCACGCTGGTTTAACATCTTAAAAAGCTGAATTTATCTACCCACCCTTCATGTGTCATTGTATTGATTCTCCTCTCAGAGGTGATATTCTGGTCATAAGGAAGAAAAACCATAAAATTATAATATCAGAAGTGAAAAATTTAGGAAGTGATTCTCACATTCAATATGCTGTTATTTTGAATTAATTTTTATATTCTTTGATATCATGCCATAGAAATATCTTTCTGATAAAAAAACTCACATCTGTGCATTTTACTAGATAAAATGCTTTGCTTTGACTCTAACAGTTTGTTAATAAGTATTTTAATATAGATAGAATGATTATTTTTGTAATAAGTACAGCCACATACTGATGAATTTTTTTTCTGAGTGTAGTTATCAGAAAAAAGTAAAATGCTAAAAATAAAGCAGAATTGAAATGGTTCATGATGTTACTTGAAAAAGGAATGAAGCATGTGTGAGATGTCTTGAGAAGAGCTGAGTAACTTCTAGAGAAGACATGGCCATGAGAACAAATAACCACAATATTAACACTGTTAACCTTGAGCACTAACATGGACGCATATCTGCTACAACCTTAACTTCTTTTCCTGTTTTCTCTGGCTAGAATAAAGATCACACAAAGTTATTTGCATGAAAAAACTTTGTATTGCTGAACAGACTTTTAATCATATTTCTCTTCCCCTTTATTATCCAGATAGATTTTACCAAAAATGTAAAGCCCCCATTCAGACATAAGTGGCTCCAAAGGAAAAACCAGTCAGGAGCGATATCTACCAGAGTTAGGCTTAGACACAACATCCTCTACCACATGCTAGACAATCTAATTCTATGTTTTCTTCCAGACTCTCCTCCATACACTATAACATCTTCTGCATTTTTATATAGTTTTGCTTATATTTTCAAATAGCAAATTAATTGGCTCATGAAGGTTTTGAACTTACTGCTATCTTCCCTTTGTGCAACAATTTAATCCTATTTTAACACAGATTCCACTCATTGATCTGGACCAAATTGAATCTTCCATTGTTATGCAGGATCTGCCTACAGGAGGAAATGGTGTAATTAATTACCATGTCTGAAAATAAAACAAACAATAAAAATATTTCCTTAAGGCAGTCTGCAATATTTCTGGCAGGATAGGAACAAAACTCATGATGCATTCACCATTAAAACTGATAAATAAAAGCTAACTGCCTTTAATTTTCATGTATTTATTTATTTTGTGCATGTGCTGATAGCATGGTGCCATTATCATAGGACAACATGTAGGAGTCAATTTTCTCCTTCTACCACGTGAGTCTTAGGTATGCAGCTCAAGTACAGAAGCAGGTATCTATTCTCATCCACCTGGTCCCTACTTATCTTTTACTATAGATACCTTTTTTTTTTTTTTTTAAGATTTACTTATTTATTATGTATACAGAAGATGGTGCCAGATCTCATTACAGATGGTTGTGAGCCACCATGTGATTGCTGGGAATTGAACTCAGGACCTCTGGAAGAGCAGTTGGTGCTCCTAACCTCTGAGCCATCTCTCTAGCCCTATAGATATCTTAATTAGTATCTTTTCAGATAATATAAACTAATTTTACCGTGGTGCATTTCAGCACTTCAGGGTATATGGAATTTTCCTCTCATGATGGAATTTTGTTTGAAGTATTGTAATGTAAAGGGAATAAAAACACACTAAAACTATGTTTATTCATTGTGGCCCACACATTGGGAATTCCTGTACGTACATGTGTCTGTGTATTTTAATAGATGAATGGTTTTGACCATCATAGGATTAAGTCAGTATTCAAGAAAAGAGAAAAGTACTACATTCTTCCATTTCTTTCCTGGTTTTATATTCCTGTTTTACATTCTTGTAGTTTATGGTCAATATAAAATATTCTGTGTGAAAGTCAAATAGTGTAACATCACAATGCGCAAACATTAGGCATGTATGTGTAACATACCACAGGATGGATATTAGTCAGTTCATCATCAGCTTCATAGTTAAAGTATGGAGCTACAATGGAAATCCACATGTGTTTGCGGTTACTACACACCACTGCACATTTTACCACCCAAGCCTCATTTCCACCAGAGTTAAACTGTATTGTTTTAAAAGACTGCATTCAATGTACTTTAAATGCTATATTATAAATTATCCTGTATTTTATCTTATGTTTGTACATAATAATGCTATGTGAAGAATTCAGAAATTATCTACTTCATTCAATAGATACCTAGGTTTCCTCCAGGATTCATATGTAAGAGTAGTATACTCTTCTTTTAAATTTCATATAGAATATTATGTTTCTATTAATTTTATCTCCCTTTCGTCTCTATAAACTATCCTGTATTCTCCAACTCTATCTCAAATTCATGGGTAAATATATATATATATATATTATCCATTTAGTATTGCTCATATGTATACTTTTTCAGAGCTGACTACTTAGTATTAGTTCATCCCTGAGAACGACTGGTTCTCCTTCTCTTAGGAATCACTAAGAGAAGTACCTCTTATTTCTAAGGGTTGCCTGTAGCTCTTCTTCTAAGGGTTGGTGCTTGAGAAATTTTTCCTCCATTAATCTTGATATACTGACTGGTGGTATTATTATTCAAGTCTTGTTTAGACAACCATATTATTGAGATTTCATGAAGGTAGCTTCCCAGTCATATACAAAAGATACTATTTCACAGTAAACTACCCAGTTCTCTGATTTTTACAGTTTTCCATCCCTTTTTTTTAAATGATGGTATAGGAGTAATGTTGTAGGTTCCTGTATTGGAGCTAAGCATCACATGGTCAGTTGTTCTCTGCATTTTGAACAGTTGTGGATTTCTGTAGTGGTATCTTGTAGTAGGGTCCTTTGCTGTTGTTCCCTTTGAGAGTGGGGACCAAGTAGGCACAAAGTCAAACCACACAGACTGCTCCAGGAGAAGCTCAGTTTATTAAGGTAGAGTCAAGTCTTATGTACCCTCCACCCCACCCTGGGGGGAGGTCTGATGTATGCATCTGCTGGTGTGACATGGCTGCCTCTCATTGGTCCAGGTCATCTCCAGATCATGTTTCAGCTGCTCTTGTAAGACCATCAGGCAGACCCAGGCTGGTTCTCAGAAAGTATCTTTTTATTTATTTGTTTGTGCCTGATGGCCCACAAGCCTGTTGGGGATGAGTCATCCCATAGTATCTGTCTTCTGCATTGAGAAGCTTATCTGGGGGTGTAAGTACTTAGGATGCAATTAGAAATTATATGGGCTTTGGAAATTGGCAGTAGTAACTTCTCTAGAGTCCATGGTCTCACCAACCATTGGTAGTTGGCTGGGTTTATAGCACAAGACACGAATCTCATTCTTCTGAGCTGGTATTAAGTACAATTAGGCAGCTATTAGTTATATCCAAGATATAAATGCTGCTATCACACCTTTAGAGATATATTGACATGATGATCACTGGGACTCAGTGTCACTTCTCTGTAGGACTATTGATTACTTTTCTTTCTTGGTAGTTTGATGATGAGTTTATCATGTCACCCAACTGTACACCCATTCCCTGTTTTTAAATATATTAGTTGCTACCAAATTTTGAGTTTTATAACATGCTGTTACAATTTTTTGCTGGTCACTATAAAATCTCATTTTTGTTTTAACTTGTATCTTTTTTTCTGATGTGTAGTCAGTCTCATAGTTCCCAGAAAATTAAATTAAGAAACTAAATTGATTTATTTTATGGCAACCTGGAATTCTTTACTTTTAATTTTAATGGTGTGTCAGCATATTGTCTCTGTAGAAAACAGAACGCTTTGTGAAAAACAATAATTTCATTGGTTCCATGACTATTTGACTAAAATTTGTTGCTATTTATTCATCTTGGCACTGATTAGATAGCTTAGAGGCTCAGAGGACTTCCTGCTCATTCAGAGAACTCAAGTGGGTTGTTCTCAGCACCCAAATTAGGAGGCTCACAACTGAGCCTGTAACTCTAGTTCCAAGGGACCCAGTACTCTTAGTTAACTTCTGAGTGTACCTATGCATATGTGCACACACGCGCGCGCACACACACACACACACACACACACACACACACAGAGACAGAAATAAGGATACATTTTATTACTTTATTTATCAAGTATCTTCTGTGCCACTGTGACTAGAATAGAATAATAACTCAATAGAAATAATGAAAGAGTAATCTTGATCTACAATGAGTGGATAATATTTTGGGAATTTAATACTTTGAAAATACCATTTCTTTGTGTATTCACTCTATGTTACATTAAGGAAAACTCATATTAGGCATAATTTAAAGAGATTATACTTTTAAAATCCAAGAAATATTAGGAAATAGTATCTCTATTAAGATAATTATATACTTTATTTTTCTATACATAAACTTTTAAAATGTCATTTATACAGACTTTCTAATGTTACACTGGCCTTCCATGGTGATATTTAGAACATTTTGTAGTGCCAGATAATACTTAATCTGGCCATGATATAATAAATTTTATTTTTAAATGTAGGATTGGAATTTACTATTTGCTTTATTATTTTTCCAATAATGATTCTTACTGATATTGGTCTATCAATTTTTGTTGTTGTTTTTCATCTTTATCAGGCTTGAAAATTTGGCTCTTCTTATTTTAAGTAATGTCACATAATGCTTATACATTTCAGTTCTCTGGGAATGATATTCATGAAATTAATTTTTTCTTTATTAATTTGTGTGTGTGAGTATGGTTGTGTGTGTGTGTGTGTGTGTGTGTGTGTGTGTGTGTGATATCTGTATTAATGTGTGAGAGAGAAGGCACACACATGCCACTGAGCTTGGGTGGAGACTGGTGTCAGTCTTTGCCTTCCACCTTGTTTGAAACAGGACTTTTGAGGCTGGTATGGCCAAAACCACTGGGTCACGCTCTAAGCAAGCAAAGAACTGTGACATGTGCAGTAGCATTCTGATCCAGAGGAGCCTGGAACCAGAACCCCAAGATGATAATTGCCGACCAGGGCCAAACCAAGAAACAACCGCGCTGGAAGCAAACCCTGGCAAACAGCACACACACAAATACCTCAGCACTTCGTTTAATAAATGAGATTGCGTGCATATCTCCCAGAGTCTGTGCTGTTGATTCTGCATCTGCTCAACCCCTGTCCCTGGGATCAGAGAGAGCAGGACCCCAGCTGCTTAGCTAGCAACATCTTGGTGGCCAACATAGACCCTTCCTATGGCTCTATGGCTCGCTATCTGAGTCCTCTTTTCTTTTGGGTGTTTGTTTGTTTGTTTGTTTGTTTTTGCTGGCTGTCTTGCTATCTTGATTCCCACTATGACTCGGTATTTTGACATGCCCCCTATGGCTATTTTTCGGTGAGTAGACCCTTATTCTCAGTCCTTTGTTCTTTCTCCCCATTGGTGAGTCTCTCTCTCTCTGTCTCTCTCTCTCTGTCTCTCTCTCTGTTTCTGTCTCTCTCTCTCTCTCTCTCTCTCTCTCTCTCTCTCTCTCTCTCCCTCTCTCTCTCCCCCCTTGCTCATCCTTAAGGCACATACTGTTTATTCTTGATTCATCCTAGTGTTTCCACAAAAGGGCTGGCCACTCAGGAAACAGAATCAAGAACTGACACCCCACCCCCACCCCCCACCCACCAAGGTCTTTTTTTTCTGGAGGCACAGTGTAGGCAACCAATCAAAGCCTCAGAAACTGTGGAAGCCCCCACAAAGCACTTACATTCACTACCACAAACACAAGCTTTTTCTTTCATTCCCAACCCAAGACTTCAGGAGGGACTCTCCGCAGCTCTGAACCAACTGAAGTTTCTATTCTTGAATTCGGTTACATGACCACCAGATAAAAGCCAGATACTGGAGGTGGCCAGTATCTGAAATTCACCTTCAGGCTTCTGGTTACCCCCTGCAGAAATCCCCCTCTCATGGTACACCAGTTCTTTTTAGTCCCATTGTTCAACTTTCTGTCATCTTCCACCTTTTCCACCCGCCCTTGTCCCCCCTGAAGTGCTCCCATGCCAGTCTGTCCAGTGGCTGTATGCCTCTGAGTGCTGGAGCCACTTTCGCTGTCACTACCCATGGCCTCACCCAGCAGCTATGTCCCTGCCTGTCCCTGGTGCCTCCCTCTGAGTGACTCAGGGAGCCAGCTGCTGTTTTCACTGCCAGTTGCCTGCTGCCTGTCCAGCAGTGGCTTCCTGTGCTGGCCTGTTCTAGGTGCTATGAGCAAGTGTGGGGAGCTGCAACAGCTGCCAGGATATCTGAGCTGTGGCGGGCCACGTGCCCCAGCTATGCAGAGCCACAGCCATTGCCAGGGTATTTGCATGGCCTGGCACAGCCTGGCCACAGTCCTCATGCCCAACTGTAGTCCAACTACCCTAGCCGAAGTTCACCCACCTGAAGAGCAGGGACAGTTGCACATTCCTGAGCACAGCTCCTTTCCCAGCTGCAGTAGACTTGGGTGGTAGCTGAGGCAGGCCCTCCTAAGCCCAGCCTTGTAGTGTGAAAGGGTGTCAGGGGCCAGGCATTCAGACTACACATGTTAAAGTTTCTCCACTTTCCCCAACTAAACAAAGGCTGTCCAGCTCCAGCCCATTTGAAGATAAGCCCACCTCTAAGGCAGCAGCAAATAAGCACTGTCCCGCGCTTCCTTCCGACTCCCCAGCCCCTCAAGATAAGCCTGCGATGTTTTCACCCCCACTAGAGGGGAGGTGGGATGCCTGAAATCCAAGTGCCCACCAAGTCTAGGCAGAGGATAGGAGAAGGGTTCCGCCCACCGAGTCTCCAGGCATCTAGCAGCTGTGATCACACAAGGTACTTTTCATTCAGGCTAGCGCAGGAAGCACCAGGTTCAGTGTCTGTTGTTGCTGGTAGGAGAGGGTGGGGCTCTAGGTTCCGGAACTAAGGCAGCCTTTCACTCCAGTATGCCACAAGCACCTGGCCCCATTCAACAGCTGCCTTTGTGATCAGGAGAGGGCTGCAGGCTTAACAGCAGTCTGAAGCACTCCCAGGAGAGTTCATTTTCCCCTCCCTGTAACTAATAATGATTAACTTTCCTGCTACAGTGAAAGAGGTTCAGATATTAGCACTTAAAGCTCTTTTTACAGACCAGGAATATTCACATTAAGCATGCAAAACTGGCTGGTTTTTAGGCTGAAGCTTTGCCATAGCACTCTCGATATCTCCTCAGAATATCTGAGATTCTTCTCTCTGGATGCATATCTTGTTTCTAGCCAGAAAAAGGAGGTTCTGGAAGGGAAATCAACACATGCAACATTCATACCTATATTACTGGGCATTATAACCTGTATAAAATCAGGTACCACAAATGATGTTCTTTTTGTTTGTTTTTCGAGACAGGGTTTCTCTGTGTAGCTTTTCGCCTTTCTTGGAACTCACTCTATAGACCAGGCTGGCCTCGAACTTACAGAGATCCACTTGCCTCTGCCTCCCGAGTGCTGGGATTAAAGGCTTGCACCACCACCACCCGGCCAGATGATGTTCTTAAAGCTTTTAATGACCACTGTATAAAACACAAAAGATGAATACCCTCTTGCTTGATTTCCTGCCTCCATATGTAGAGCCGGATTCGGAGAATGAGGACAACCCACCAAAGAAACCTCCTGTACAATCCCCTCCCACCTCACCTCTTGCAGAGAGGACTCTCTATCCTTGGGCAAACCTCATCCTCATGCCATGAAGAGCATCACTGTGATTCCTTTACAGCAAAATCACCCTTAGTAATTAAAGTCTGTCTCACTCTGGTACTTGAGCCCTTTATGCAAGCTCCAACAACTAAATATCACACTACTAACCCTTTTTGCCTTTCTAGTTAATGTAGGACCTAATGTTGTCACCCAGCCCTGAGTACCCACCCTCTTACGGGTCTTTGATTCATAAAGCTGCTAATGAATCAGGTCCTAACTCACCATATTTTGAACAGGTGCTGTGACAATGGATTTACAAAACTATTATGATTGGTTCCATTTAATGAAAGCAGTACTGGACCCTGCTGTTTTTCTTAATTGGCAAGCATCATATGGAGAACAAGTTGAAGTTCAGGCATGCCTAAATATTCAATATAATATTGCTATATCCCTAGACATGCTGACCAGCAGGAGCCAATATATTGTTCCCATGACCCAAGCCCAAATTGGTCTGCATGCCTATTTTCAGCATATCTCTGACTTTGCATTTAAAGCCTTGAAATCCTGCACTCCTTGGGATCCAACTGCATACATTCATAATCTGATACAGCAACCTGGGGAATTATTTACTGATTTCCTAACCAGAGTCAATGAGGCAGTGGAGAAAAAGGTCAATCTTGGCCCGACCAGGGAGATGATCAGTAAGCAATTAACATGGGAAGAGATTAATGCCCCTACCTGCAATACAATCGTGGCAGTGTGTAATGAGGACATGCATAAACGGGTGATTGCTACTCATGATCTCGACCCCCAGGCAGGAACCATAGCCTCCTTCAATGCACTATTAGCTTCCAAAGATAATGATTGTGGGCAGTCCTTTCTCCCCCTCCACCTGACTGTTCTTGCTGGGTCTGTGGTCAGTCAGTCACCTTCATAGAAACTGTCCCAAAGCTAGGCCCAACACCAAATGTCCCAAATGCCAAAAAGGTTTTCATTGGGCACATGATTGCAAGAGCTCTCAAGTTCCTTTAAACTCAAGGGGCACCCTTCAGCCCAGCAAGTAAGAAGGGGTCCCTCTAAACTTAGGCTATTCTGGACCCTTCCAATATTCCTCCATTCTCCCATGATGACCATCTACCTGGATGGCAGACCCACCAAAGGTCTGAATGACACTGTGGCAGAAGTCACTGTGATATCTCTTAATGATGCTCAAGCCTTTGCACATTGGAAATTTAAAGATGACCCAACCATTACAGGGGTAGGAGGAGATAAGCCTTCTAAAACAACCCTTTACCCAGTTCACTGGAAGGACCCCAATGCAATCAGGGGCGATTCCACCCTATTATAGCTGATACTTCCTGTACACTTCGGGGTCATGACCTAGTAGAAGAAATGGGAGCTATGCTTACCACAGATGCTAAAACTATTTATGAGGATACAGTAACCATTGATATGACAGGTCAATGTGGTAGAAATTCAAGCCTTCACCCACAATTCTAAGGGACACTCCCCCCCTACAGTTATAAGTATTCCAAGACCGATACCATTAAATTGGACATCATAGAAGCCTGTGTGGGTGGACCAGTGGCTTATTATAAAACTTAAACTATCAGAGTTGAGAAAATTAGTTGAAGAGTAATTGTCATTGGGACATATTGAGCCTTCTCACAGTAGATTTAACACCCACATTTTTATACTTAAGAAAAAGTCAGGAAAATATCACCTTTTGCAAGACTTAAGACAAATCAATGCACAGATGGAAAAGGTGGGCTATCCTCAGGCAGGGCTACTGCACCCAGGGTGGCATATTCTTGTAATCGATATTAAGACTGTTGTTTCTTTTGTTTGTTTGTTTGTTTGTTTGTTTTATCAATGTCATTGGCTCCAGAGGACAGAAAACCTTCACGTTCACTGTCTGGGAGCCCAATGTTCAAAAACCTGCTTCTCATAATCACTGGAAGGTGTTTCCCCTGGGTATTAAAATATAGTCTAGTTATCTGCCTGTTGTATGTTCAACAGGTCTTGGCTAGGGTCCTCAATAAGGTATTAATGATTCACTATATGGATGATATCCTCTTGGCCCACCCGATCAGACAGACACTTCAAGAGTTATTGCCACAGCTCCTTGAGGACTTAGGAGCCCTTCACCTCAAGGTGAACCCAGAAAAAATACGGTGGCTACCCCCATTTGCTGTCATGGGTTACCAAATCAGCCAAGCCCTCAATGCCTCTATTATAATATGAAAGTCCTACTCCCTTACAGACCTCCAGAAATTCTGTGTCACCATTAATTGGCTCAAGCAATTTCTTCCAATTCTCAATGAGGGCATGAGACAGCAGTTTTCCTTTCTTGAGGGGGCATCCCTCCCCTCTGCAAAAATACTGTTGACAAATAGAGCCAAGGATCTGTTAAAGAGGGTTAATGAACTCGCCTATAAAGCCTCCCAGGGAGACATAATCCAAGCCTTCCCCTGATAGCCCTAGTCCTTTGGACTAAGGGTGGTATATTGGAGGCACTGTGGCAATCAGGCCTTATTTCAAAGCTCATTTAATTATTCATTTGAATCTTATGATCTAGCAAATATCTTTTGCTTTGATGCACACCATAAAATGGATGCTTTTTGGTGCATCCCTTTCTCCTCTTACTTTACAGGAGATTTTACAAGACTACAAGGGGTAATTGAAGAAATGACTGGAGTTATGTAGGGTATCAAAATAACAGGCCCCACTATTGAAAAAAAAAGGAAAAACATCACTGAAGGCATTCAGCAACCATTTGAGTCCTTTTGTCTAAATCCTAGGGAATATACTACCAAGATTAAAATACCTATTAACTGGAATTATTGCCTTCCTGATTTTGAACCCCACACCCTATATGGAAAGGCTAATTTGGGGCTTTGGATCCAGATCCCAGAGGAGGGTGAGGCTACACTATCTATGAACTGTACTACACCTAAAACTACTGATGGTTACCTCATAAGATGAGTAAAAAAAGGCCAGAACTGTCTTTGGGACCGGACCTCTATGTGGCCCCCATGCCTGTCTGGATTTAAGGCCCTTTCTGTTTATAAAAGGAGGCACTTACTTCAGTGGATATTATACCTTTTTATATTGTGGTACCATCTCTGCTTCTGACTGAGTTACATATGATCTCTACGATCTCAAGAGAAACCATTTGCCCTCTCTGCCACCTTTGTATGCATAAAGATCCCCTTTTTATTTATCTTAGCCAGTTCTTCCATGTCAATGCTAAATTGCACTCAAGACCTTTGTAAGCTGGGACTCTGCTGGAATCCTGAGGAGGCCTCACAGACAGTGGTGGTGCACCTCCCTGCTTTCCTTTGGGTACCTTTGACCAATGTAACACATTTCCATAGGGTAGAATTCATGGAACAAACCAGAATAAAAAGAGACTTTGGAATATCAGTAGCCATAACAGCTGGTATTCTGCTTGCTGTGGCAGGTGTTGCAGTGGCCACAGCCTCCCTGGTTCAAATGGAAGCCACTGCCTCTACATTTAATAAGGCCATAGAAGAGTCAGCCCCAAAATTAAGTACTCAACAGCTAATTAATTCCCATTTCCAGTCAGCTATACTCAATTTATAGCAACAACTAGATTTCTTAGAGGAAGAAATCCAGACATTAAGATGGCTGGTAAGAGGAAACTGTGTGTGATCCCTGATTTTTCTCCTTTTGTTTAACCCCTTACTTGGTCTTGAATATGACACAAGAAAGGAGTCAGTTAAGGAAAATCATATTGGGATCATGGAGCAGAGTTCTTAAACCTTCCAGTACAATTCTTTAATGAAATCTTAAGCTAAACTCCATGCATGTGAAACCACTGCAGGTGTCTACAACATTCTTTCATCAAATTTGGGATCACATAAAATCAATGCTAAACCTTTCAAAAATAATAGCATGGGGAATAATAAGAGGAATGATGCTCTTAGTAATTCTGTTGTGTAAGTTTCCTACACATGTTTCCTACAGCATGTTTCCTGGCAGTGTTGTGTCAACAAAATGACCCTGCAACTGCTCATGGCTCTGGAATACCCTGATAATCACCCCTCTAAGGAAATAAGAGCCTGGCTCACAGAAATGTGGGATGCCTCTGTCTAATGCTCTCATATCCTAGGCACTTTTCAGGGGAACCACCCTCCCAGTGTGGGTAGCAGGAGATGGGTAAGAGCCTATTAGGCAGGAAAACCTAAAACAGTCACAGTTGCCATGTTGGCGGTCCCCTGAGGTGGGGGCAAGATTAGAGCAAAGAACTCTAATTCCCACTAACAGTCACAAAACAAAACAAAAAGGATGATATGAGGTGAGTAAGGCCAAAAGCACTGGGCCATGCCCTAAGCAAACAAAGAGTCTGATATATGCAGTAATATATGCAGCACAGAGGACCCTGAAACTGGACCCCCAAGATAACCACTGCTGACATACGGCCCAGAGCCAATCAGGAAACACCACGGCAGCTGGAAGCAGAGCCCACCAAACAGCACACGCATAAATACCTCAGCCCTTTGTTTAATAAATGAGATTGCTTTCATACCTCTCAGAATCTGTGGTGTTGATTCTGCATCTGCCCATCTCCTGCTCCCAGGATCAGAGACAGCCAGGCCCAAGGTGTACAGTCAGCAACAGACCTTCTCCTTCATTGCTCATTAAGGAAGATCTGCTGACCCCTGGTTTCTGACAATTCTCCTGCCCCTGCTACCTGTCTCCCTGCCAGGGCAGAATCATTACACTCTTATGTCTGGCTGTTAAGTGGGCTCTGGGAATCTGCAACAATCACTTTGTACACTGAGCCATCTCTCAAATCCTAAATTGTTTTCCAAATGAAAAGTTTATAGAAATATGTTTTAAAATATATGGGCTAAAATTTTTATAGCAAGGTTTTTCCATTTGTTGAATTTAATTTGTATAAGACTTTATAAAATCCCTGTTTATTTCTGCATAAAAGTATCTACCAAGGTTAAGATTTTATATTTTATTTTCACTTAGAGATAAAAAGCAAACAAATCAATATAAAATGCATTAAAACCATAGACTTTAGAGAAAGATAAATGACCAGAGTTCACATTGCACCTCTATTATTTGTTGTCTTTGTGGCCTTGAATGGGCTGGTTTTCTCCACAGCTCAATTTTAAGGGACTTTGCTCTGTCTTTAAACTTCAATATACTCAATTTGTATCCTAGCTGGCTTGAGTAAAACAAAGAGAATTGGTGTGAATGAGGTCCTCAGCCCAAAGCTCATTAGACAGTGTATGACTGTTTTACTTTGTAATTATCTCTGTTTAATTTTAGCTTTCATTTTGATTAATTAGCTCACTATCATTTATTTCAGCTTGAATATTTCTCCCTTGGTATATTTATTTTGCATATAAAATTTAAATTGTATATTTATCACTCGAATTCCACCCCTTTTTTTCTATTTAACCACTTTAGGCTTTTTCATATTTTCTATTTTTGCCATTATTTAAGTTAAAACTTTGTCTGGTTTGCCTATAAGCCTGACATGTAAGTTACATAGAGGGAAATGGGGGACTTTGGCTATGTTATTTAGTGTGTTTTGGCAAATGAATAACAAACCACAAAATATTCCATCAGTACAGAGAATTCTCATGTAACTTGTTATTAAAACACTACATTTGAAATAACTAGCTGTTTCTAAAAATATAGGCATATTTGTTTGTTGTAGAATTTAATGCCAACAGATTCATTTTTGGTTCTTGCTTTCTTTATGCAACATTGCATTCTTATATATAAGCATGTACCAATCAATTGTTCCTTTCTAAATCTAAACAATCCTCTGCATAAATTCACTATTACCAATCATGTGAGCTCTGGCTTTGAATTAATATGAGTAAAGCTGTTTTAAGCATTTCTTGCACAGTACCATTAAAAGGCCCACTTACATTTATTTTGGATTACTTTGTAGGAGTTGAATTCCTGGGTCATATGACAAATAGGTGTTTTTACTCGCAAGAAACTGACAAAGTGTTTCCAAAGTGGCTGCATTATTCTGCATCCAAACAGCAGCACCCGAGGCTTCCAGCTGCCCTGCAGAACCCACAAGGCATTGTTGTAATTTTACTATCATAACCTTAATTTTGAGTATGCACTGACATCTTTTTGTTCTTAACTTATAATTCTGTGACACTGGATAAGGAATTTTCCCACTGGCCTTATGGATAATTATATAATTTGCCTGGAGAAATCTTAGTTTTTCTCTCCCCTTTATTGGGTTATGTCTTTTTAGAAATTCCTGTTAGGAATTAGCCCAAACAGAAAACTTTGTCAAAAAAAAAAAGACATAATTAGGCTTCCTTTTCTTTGGTTTGTCCAAATAAAACGTGGAAGTGTGTTTCTGAATCAATGGCCTCATGAAATTATGCATATTTATGGAGTACTATGCAGTGTTCCTATAGCTGTAAACATCCTTTGATGTTCAAGTAAGTATAAGTATATCCATTGCCACACACATTAATCATTAATTTGCAGGGGAGATTGTATATATGATATTCTTGAAATGTATAGTTCACTGTTGGAGTCATTAACCGCTGCTGTAAGACAGCAGAATTTCTCCCTTAAAACTCCATGCTCATTGATGGCCTTTCTGAATCCCTTCCTGATCTCCACTTTCCCAACCTCTGAGACCATTATTTTACTGTCAGAAAGTATGCCTTTGTTTCATAGTTCAGTGGAATTAATTTCTATATACTTTAGTTAATTTAACATCACAAAATAATTTAATATATTTAATTTTATAAACATGTTTATATAAATGTAGACTCTTTATAATTTACAAATATATGTATATAGAAAAATCACTGCAATAGTACTGGTAAGGTAATTGATAAAATTCACTGTTCTCACTAAAATTTCAGCCAAGTAGGAAAAAAAAAACTTAATGCTTTCAATTCAATAAAGACATCTACCAATAATGATCACTAACATTTTTCTTTATAGTAGACTACAAGATATTTTCCAAATAAAATTGGGAGAGAAGTGTGGGAACAGCATTTTTCTTTATTATTATTAAAAACAATTTTAAATTTAAATATATTTTAATCTTATTCTTGCCATTCCCCAAGTCCTTCCAGATTCTCTCTGTCTCTCTACCCATCCAACCTTAAATTCTTTAAAAAAGTTATCTAATACAGCAATAACCCCCAAAGCAAGAAAACAAATAAAACACTCCCCCCAATAGAACCTCCAAGCTATAGCCAAATAAAAGCAGATTTTAAATAAAAAGTGTAGAGTCCATTATATATTGGTCAACTACTCCAGGACATGAGGCCTGCCAAGGAGGGGTTGATAGTGTCACTCTACTGGAGTAAACTGATTTATTTCTTTCAACATGTATGGCAGTTGAATTGTTACTGTTACACAAAAGGCTAGGTTTTCATTCCATTCATCCACCCATCCATCCATCCATCTATCCATCCATCCATTCATTTATTTCTAAAACCAATAGCAAAATAAAATACAATATGATAAAACAAAAACTATCACATTGGAGTTGGAAAAACCAACAGAGGGAAAAGAGTCAAAGATAAGAATCAGGGACCCATTTGTTTGTACATGAAGGAGTCCTATAAAAACACTAACCTGGTTATATGATATATGTAATATATTACATGTATGCATAATGTATGTGCAGAGGACCTAGTGCAGACCAGTGTCAGCCCAATGCATGCTACTTCAATCTCTGTAAATTGATATATGCTTTACTTATGTTGATATGGAGGGTCTTTGTGTGTGTGTGTGTGTGTGTGTGTGTGTGTGTGTGTGTGTGCGTGTGTGTCCTTCATCCCTCAGGCTCATACACTTTCTGTCTCCTCTTTGTAGAATTCTCTGAGTTCTGAGGGAAGGGATTTGATGGAGACAGGTCATTTACTGCTAAGTGTTCTCTTTCTCCACATGATGTCTCTATATTTAATCCCATCTGCTCCAGAGGGAAGCCTTTCTGATAATGGCTGAACAATACACTGTTCCAAGAATATTGTCAAGCCAGGTGGAGGCAGCACACACCTTTAATCCCAGCACTCAGGGAGGCAGAGCCAGGTAGATGTCTGTGAGTTCAAGGCCAGCCTGGTCTACAGAGTGAGATCTAGGACAGGCACCAAGACTACATGGAGAAACTTTGTGTTGAAAAAAAAAAGCAGATAAGTAAAGCCAAATATGATTAGGAGTTGTTTTATCACTACACTTTTATTTAGTTTTATCCTAGGTTCCTGAGCTATCTAATTGGAGGATCTTGGTAATCCACGCAGTATTAGGTATGGGTTTTATCTAGTGGAGTAGGCCTTAAGAAAAATCAATGTATATTTTGTGAGCTAATCCCACAAGCTCTGTTCCACCATTGGTCTAACATATTTTTCAGTTGCACATCATCTTTTATAATAGCCTCAAATAATATAAAACAGCTTTTGGTAACTCTAACCAAGCAATTCAAAGCCTTATATGATAAAAACATCAATACACTGAAGAAAGAAATTGAAGAAGATATCAGAAGATACATAGATCTCCCATGCTCTTGGAAAAGAGGGATTAATAGTAAAATTGGCCATCCTACCAAAAATATTCTATAGATTCAGTCTAATCCCCATGAAAATTCTTACACAATTTGTCACAGAAATTGAAAGGAATTATTTCAGCTTCATATGGAAACACACACACTCACACACACACACAAAAACAAAACAAGACAAAACAAACAAACAAACAAAAAAACCAAGATAGCTAAAACAATACCAAGTAATCACTCTGTATGCTTTGAATGTGTTGTTCTGATTGGTTAATAAAAAAAAGTGCTGATTGGCCAGTAGCCAGGCAGGAAGTATAGGTGGGACAAAGAGAGAGGAGAATTCAGGGAACAGGAAGGCTGAGTCAGGAGATGCCAGTCAGCTGTCCAAGGAGCAGCATGTAATGGCATACAGGTAAAGCCACAGAACATGTGGTAACACATAGATTAACTGAATTGGCAGAGTTTAAGTGTAAGAACTAGTCAGTGGTAGGCCTGAGCTAAATGGCTCTATAGTTCATGAATAATATAAGCCTCTGTGTGTTTACTTGGGTCCAAGCAGCTGCAGGACTAGCGGGTGAGAGAGATTTGTCCTGATCACCAACAGGCTGGGACACAGGAAATCTTCTAACTACATATCATCATCTCTGATTTCAATATAGTAATAAAAACACTGTGGAATTGTTCCTTTCAATGAGAAAATATCCCATGTCTTTTAAAAACATTATCTGTTTTTCTGAATTTTCATGCTTTTTCCACTCTAAGAAAAATCTTATTTTCTCAAAGTTTGATAGGTACATTGTATTTTTCATTGTAAAATTTGCACTTTATATTAATCTATCTTGAATTCATTCTTCATAGAGTATGAAACAAAGTTCAATAATTTTTAGTGTTGATATTTAGATAATATTTTGATTTTGTATTATGTTTGCTATATAAAGTCTTTTATTTCTAGTTTGTTGATAGTTTTATAATAAAATATGTTGTTAGAGTTTTCCTGCCTGGCCCAGTCAGGACAAATCTCTCTCACCCGCCAGTCTCACAGTCACTCAGACCCAACCAAGAAAGCATACAGAAACTTACATTGTTTAGAAACTGTATGGCCGTGGCAGGCTTCTTATTATCTACTTCTTCTATCTTAGATTAACCCATTTCTGTTAGTCTATACTTTGCCACATGGCTTGTGGCTTACCAGTGTCTTTACATGTTGCTTCTCATGGCGGCGGCTGGCAGTGTCTCTCTCCAACCTTCTACTTCCCAGAATTCTCTTCTCTCTTGTCCCGCCTATACTTCCTGCCTGGCCACTGGCCAATCAGAACTTTATTTACACAGAGCGATATCCACAGCAAAAATATGTATTTATTCTGTCAAATAATATTTGTATGTTATATTAGGATACTAATTTAATAATAGAATATTATTGACATTAATTTTTATGTGATAAAATATCCTGGGTTTTCGGTGCTGAATCACAAAATTTAATATCCTTATACATTATTAGAAGAAATATTCTAATTTTCTCTTGTATTTTCAATTATTAAATTAGTTGTATATAACACATAATGGTTCCAAAAATATACTCCATACTAAAGGGGACCATGTGATATTTTGATACAAGTTTATATTGTGAAATATTTAAAGCAGGCTAGGTGTATCTCTCTCTTTTAATTTTCTTATTGGTGTCCTGTGAAAATATTCTTAGTCTTTTCTTATGGCTTTTTTAAATGAGTAAATTTTTATTAAATACTTTAAATCTATATTTCTCAGAAATATTGGTTTGTAATTTTATTTAATCCTTAAAGAATTCTGTATTTTGTTCCATGATTAACTCATTTCCCATAATAAGTTAAATATTTTTTCATTGGCTTCTATTTTTGAAAAAGTATATTATTTGAAATAATTTTAAATCTAAACATATTTTGATCATATTCTTCCCTTCCTCCAAGTCCTTCAAGATCCTCCCCATCATACACCCAACTATAAGTTCTTTCTCAAAAAACAAACAAAAGCCAAAAACAATAATCTCACCAAGCCCAAGAAAAGAAATAACCCTTCCCACAAAACTGACTGAAGTCTAACAAATAGAAGCACAAAAAACCTGTGTTTCCATTATATACTGGTGAATGACCCCTGAACATTGGGCTTGCCCTGGCATGGTGATGTATGCGTGTTTAAATGTTCTGGTTTTCTTCTTTCTTGTTTTTACTGTATTTCATTTGTCCTCATTGTATTATTTAACACAAAGTTTGAATATCCCTCATTTCTTGATGCGCCTTTGCCCAAGTAGATTTTTTTCATTAAAACATACTTAGATAAAGTTCATCACTTAAATTATTTTATTTATTACATTGGGTGTCTCAAGAAATTTGTCCACTTCATCAACTTTACTGATGCAGAGTTGTTCTTAATTTCTTTTACTAGGTTGCTAATCACCAAGGGATTTGTATCTTTTATTTATTTTTGAAACTGGCAACTTAATTTCCCATTTTTTCTACATTAGTCTTGCTAGCGTGTTATCAGTTTTAGTGTGTGTGTGTGTGTTTGTGTGTGTGTGTGTGTGTGTGTGTGTGTGTGTGTGTGTGTGTGTATGAACCTGGGTGTGGGCTAGAGTATGAAGCTTGTATAAGGGCATGGAGAGGAGATGGGTATTGAGTACCCTGTTCTGTCATTCTCTACCTTATTCCTACAGAAACAGGGTCTCAGGATGATCATGGATCAAGAGGGTGGGACAGAAGCCCTGGTGGTCCTCCTGTTTCCACCCACCTCAGTTGTGGTGTCACAGGTTTACATGGACATGAACTGGCATTTTTCCATGGGTGCTAGTATCCAAATTCAGGTCCTCATGCATGGTCATGAGTGTCTCTTACCCACCAAGCCCTCTCTTTAGCTGTTTCTGACATTAAAAAAGAACAAAATTTTGTATTTATTTGCAAGTTGCAAGTCTTTATTACATTCTTCTTTGCAACATACCTTCAGTTTAATTTGTTCTTCATTTTCTGACTTTTAACTGGAAAAATAGCTTACTGTTCCCTTTTGTGTTTTCCTAGTAAAGCAGTTAAAAGCAAACATTGGTGTTTGTTTTCTTTTTAGTGTTTTACAACCTATTTTCAGTGTCACTGTTCTCTATTGACTTTTTCCCTAGATACCTTAATATTAAATATACAAATATATAACACATATATCTTAAATACACACACACACACACACACACACACACACACACATATATATATATTATTTATATAGGTATATATTTTTCTTTGACATTACACTAAACTTCCAATGGGTTCATTTTTATTTTATTTTGTGGTATATTGCATTTCCACTCAGCGTTTCTCATTTCAGTCTAAAGATTTTCACCTAGTCTCTCGCTGTCTCTGTCTCATTGTCTCTGTCTCTCTCTGTACTGTCTCTCTCTCTCTCACCATTTTCTTCATTTCCATCTCTTTTTCACTTGTGATGATCTGAGTAGACATGTGCTAGGCATTCTCCTGTTATTCCTTTACTTTCCATACCTGCTGCAGTTCCTTATTTCTGATTTTTTTCTATCTTTGGTGATGGGATTCAAGTCTTTTGACTCCTTTTTATACACACTTTCTCACTTTTTAGGATTTCTCTGACTGCTATCCCTGTCCTAGATAACATGTTAAACTCGGGGTAGATACCCTTCAAGAAGAAACTTCCAGATATCCAATGTTTCTGGACTGAAATAAGTTTTTAATTCTGAGCATTTATAAAGCATCTCTAGATTAAATTTTGCCAGAAACAAAGCTTATATTTCCCTCACTTCTGCCCATCCAAACACTTCTTATGTTTTGTTTGTTTGTTTGTTTTGTTTTATTTCCTAGTAGAACAAGAGAAAAGGAGGACAACAATTGTGCCTATGAGTTTTCCACATCACGTTCTGAAAGCTGATTGGGAAGAGCTCTTCTGAAAGGATTTGTTTTTCTTTACTATTTTTTTTCTGTATTTTATCCATTCTCATTCTATTAAGACAAAGAATTATTTTCCTCATTTGCTTAATGCTCTTTTGCCCAATACATTTAATTTTTTCTATTAAAATGTACTTACATAAATGTCACCACTCTAGAGGTGGTAAGTCATGCATTAGCCAACTTTATTCACAGCATCAGAAAACTTATACTCTGTTAAGGAGAGTCATCCAAATTCAGTGTACAACCATAAGGGCAAGCCATCCATGGCAGAAACATGTTTTTCCATAAAGACATAAATAACAATAGGCAGCTGTAATGAATAATCTGCAGTAAACTTGCTCTTAACTACTTCACCTGAAAAAGCATGAAAACACTTTTCAAGAACAATCCTGTGTTCTGAAGAAACTGAGTGTTCTCACAGGAGCTCAGAACTCCTTTCCCATGCCTCACATCTTGGACTGTCCTCCAATACATGAAGTTCATCAGTAAAACATACAGTTCAGTATTTTTAGTCATATCTACATTGTGAAGCCATTGCTACTAGTACTTAAATATTTTTATCATACCCCCTAGAAACCGGAGACACACTCATAAATCCTGCCTTTCCCCCACTCTCCACAGGACCCAGAATTTTAAAGCTTTATGGATTCTTATTCTGAACTTTCATATAAGTAGAATTATTTAAGACATTTTATGCTATAGGTTTTCCATGTTTTTAAAGTTCATAAATGCTGTATACTAAGTGTAGAATTGATCTCTTCCTGTGGATTAATAACATTACTATGAACATCTGTGCAAGTTTGTACATAAAAATTTTCAGTTCTTTTGAGTGTATATATTTAGGAGTAAAATGGTTGGGTCATATGGTAGATCTGTGGTTTCCCTTTGAGAACCTATTCAACTGTTTTCCATGGCAGTTACCACATTTTATATTCTCACTATATCTGTTCCCAACAAATTTCCTTTTGATATGTCTATATGGTTTGTGTGTGTGTGTGTATGTGTTGCACCAATTAATGCAAATGTGTACACATGTGTGCATATGTACATATGGAAGTCAGAAGTCAATATTGAGTGTTTTTCTGATTGCTCTCCACCTTTATTTTGAGACATGGTCTCCTGATGAACCCAAAGCACACTGCTTTGGCGAAGTGGCTGCTCAGCTAATGTACCTCAAGAACCTACCTTTTTCTGATGCTCCACCTCTACTTAATACTAGAGTTACAGCTATGCACTGCCTGCCATGTCCTGCTTCTTATATAGGGTCTGGGGATCCCAACTCAGGCCTTGTCACTTGCAAAGTAGACACTTTACTGAGTCATATCCTTAGTCCCAGACTTTATACTTTTTAAAAATAATGGCAGTACTTGATCATTTCTCTCTATTCAGCATCTAGAGCAAAGAGCCTTGCCCATAGTCCTTCATTGACTGTGAGTTAAGGAAATAAAAAGTAATCAAATGGTTTAAATTATTTTATAAAACTATGTGCCTCAAATATAATGAATGTTCATCATTAAAAATGCCTTTTGAATAATGTAAAATCACTTTATGCTATGTATAATAGTGTCTGTGTCTACATCATAGAGTTAAAATTCAAATAAAAATCCCTGTGTGTGTGCGTGTGTGTGTGAGTGATACTACTTCACAGTTACACTGCACAGCATTACTCCTGTGGTACTGAGCTCACATTCACCAGCTATAGTGACTCGCTGATGTCACTTAATACCATGTTCTGTGCCATTGGCCTCTGCCACCTGTGCTTCCGCTTGCACACTTGTCCCTTGCTGTGCTACAGAGACAGTGGACAAGACATATATCTATGGCTCTTTCTGATTCCATCGTCCGTGTCTCACACTAGCTTTTTGGTGGTTCTATTTTCATTTAACCCTACCTCCTGTATTTTTTCCTTAGAAATGCTTTCCATGACTTTTGTTATGTTTTTAAAATGTTTGTTTGCTTATTTACTTAGTGCCTGTCTTTCTCACCTGTATGACTGAGAGTTCTCTGTTGGCCTCCTCTTGTGATAAATGATTGCATTGTTGAAAAGAAAGTATCATAAGCATTTTGTTGGTGTGTATATGCATGTGAAGTGTGCATGTATATGTGCACTATGTTCATGTGTGTAAGGGTGAGTGTGAGAGTGCACATGAATATAAACTGGGATGTGCATGTTTCACAGTGCACATGTAGTGGTCAGCAGACAAACTCAGTGTTAGTTCCCACCTTCCAGCTTGTTAGAGCCATAGTCTCTCGTTATTCACTACTATGTGTGCCAGGCTAGTTGGCCCATGGACTTCCCCAATTCTCCTCTCTCTACCCTCTGTCTCACCATAGACACAGTGTGATTACAGACCCACATCACTGCATCAGGCTGAACCTGTATCCTGGGCCTCTGGACTCTCTTGTCATCATGCCTGTGCAGTAAGAACTTCACACATCAAACCTTCTACCCTTCACAGATATGGGAATTTTTAATGAATAAAGTCAATAACACGGACCTCAAACACATGTCTGAGCACATATGCAAATTCACACACACACATATGTTTTGTACTCACATACACACTTATGTGCTCAGGCACACACACACACTTGCATGTGTACTCATACTCACATATACACACATGTGCACACACACACAGCTACTTTATATAAATAAAAGAAGATGCCTTAGGAGATTGTGTAAGTTCTAAAATTAGTGAGCTTTGCCTATGATACCATATCACCAACCTCAGATATCCTGCTCTCTAGGATAATTCTTATATTACTGTCTGAGGCTTTGCTATTTCCTCAGTCTTAAATTTCTCTGGTACAGTTCTCTTTACCTTCTACTCCATGATCTAAATATCTTGAAATGCACTTTTCATTCCATACCTTAGGTTCTTTCTTGACTGGGAAGTTTTTCTGTTTCAATACAACTTGGCTGTTTATAACCTTGGTTCATATTGTACACTATAGATTGTGCTATTCATGTTGGTATTTAAACTCCATTACTGGGGAAACAACTTCCAATCACACAAAGGCATATTCTGAAAAAGAGAGGAATGTGAATAATATCAAAGACAGGAACTATAGCCTAGCTATAAGATCAAAGGCAGAGAAGTTAATCTCAAGTTCTTTGACTAGCATTGCCTGAGAAACTGAATATGAATGTGGATTGCTGGTACAATGTGTGAGACAGACAGAGACATTTTATAAAGACTTGTGTTAGCAAATAACTTAAGCAGAAAACAATTATTTGCTCTCTTCCAGTGGTCTACAGCTGTAAAAAGATAGTAACATTACTTCCTATGGAGAGAAGCAGGGAATTGCCTAGCTGTTCCAGACAGAGAGGTCAACAACAAATGTCAGAAATAATTCTTATAAAGTTTTGCTTGGTGAAGTAATGAGTTGTTTTAGGGTACTTACAGACGAATGTGTAACTTGGGCAGCTGAAGCACCAAGAAGCCCACTCCTGCATGGGTGACATCTCATGTATGTTACACTGCTGGAGTTTCCTGCCGACTTATATGCAGTCACTTCACTGAAGAGTCCTACATTTTAGTCCTTATACAATTTCAAGGTGGAGTGACAGGGGCCCTACAGTTTCATAGCTTATACATTCCAAGCAAATTTATGAGCCTCAGGATAATCAGTCCTCTAGGAGGCAAAGCTGCAGTTCAGGGGATTAGCTGCTCAACATTCCACTCCTTCTTTTGAGGTTTTGTCCTTTCTACCTACTCTTCCATATGTTGCTGGTCCTTTAGAGGAGTATATTCATTATTCCCTGAATAGAGAGCTGCCTTATTCCGAGCAGCTTAGCCAGACTTCACAATAATCACTGCTGACTTGAAAAGAAGTTCTCATAAGTAGTACTGTTATATTACAATGTCCCCCATAGGCACACGTGTTACAATTCTTGGTCACCAATTGGCACTGCTGTTTTGGAAGGTTGTAGAACCTTTAGAAGGCAAAGACTTCTTGGAGGAAGTAACTAAGAATAGGCCATAAAGTTTAATAACCTGGCCCCACTTCCTATCCTTTGTATGTTTCTCCACTGTGGATTCCTGGTGACTAATTACATCATGCTCCTGATCACCTCTGTTTTACTGGGATAAGTTTATTAAATATGAACAAAAACCTGTTCAAAATTCTCTCTAAGGCACTGTGACTCTTTGCAAGTCATTCACTTCACTCTTCCCTCAACCTTGATTTTTAATCCCCTTTTAAGTTATAATAAAAGTAAGGATTTTTTTATTGCTCATTATCACGAGAATTATTGAGTAAAAAATGAAGCCTTTGAGTTGCTATCTTCTGAATAAGTTTCAAGACAAGGCATATTTATTAAAGGCATTATCTCTACTTTGGCCCAGTTGGGAAGCTATGGATATTTAAGAGGTAAGACTATTAAATACATACAATTAATAAAAAAAAAAGGTCATGAATTTGAAAGAGAGCAAGGATGCTTTAAATGGAGGAAAAGGAAAAGAGAAATGTTATAAATGTATTATAATGTCAAAAAGAAAACAAAAGGAAAGGAAAGTCCATTAGGTGGTGGGAGATTGGGGTTGGATCAGCCAGAAGTTAAAGGGAAGTGGAGGTTAATATGGCCAAAATGTATAGTATACATGAAATTCTCAAGTAATAAAAGAAATCTAAAATAATAAATAAATAAATGATTAATTAATTAAATGGGAGAGGTGAGGCTAACTGGAAGGCATGGAGTCATGTAGGAGTGTGCCTTTGAAGCGTGTACTGGGCTTCCACCACTTCTCTCTCTTTTGTATCCTGGCTATGAATAAGCCTCATTTGTTCTACTACATGAGCCTAAGTATGACTACTGCCTCACAACAGGCTCAGTGCAATAGAGCTGTTCTGGCTAGTGTCTTATGTTGTCAACTTGACACAAGTTATGGCCATTTGAGAAAATGCTCTCACCAGATCAACCTGTGGGAAAGCCTATAGAGTATTTTCTTAATTCTTGATGTGGGAGGGACCAGATCACTGTGGATTGTGTTATCACACTGGGCCCCACCACAGTTTCTGAATCAGCTCCATTTTCTAGTTTCATGTCTTAAAACTAACAGAATTTAGTTTAGATGGAACAGATAAAAGAGCCCAGAAAGAAAGGAGTTTTATTTTCATGAAATAGTGGACTGGATTTTAAAGGAAGTATTAAGTGTATATTGTTTTGTGAAGAGTAGATACTGTAAATTTGAGAGCTGGGAATGAAGCTAGATTGAGTCACATCCTGTCCTTAATGGAATATTGTCATTAACTCAAAAAGTTTTTCATGTGTAGTGTAACTCATTATAATAAAAAATTTTAACTATGAATACTTAACAAATTACTTTTGAAGCACAGTCACAGTAACTTCGATATCTATTCTAGTCTTTTCTTTTTAGTCCAGTCTAAAACTGATCTCTTTAGCTTTGCATCCCAGAAATTTTCCAAAGAAAGGCAGAAGAATGTAGTTTTTTTCAAAGTAAGAACAAGTAGTCATAGGTTAAAAATATAGGTTGAAAAACTTGTGATTTGGTTTTACAATCAAGTATTCTTCAGTTTTCTGTAATTATACTACTCTTGATAGATCTCAGTCACCAATTTCTTTTGCTGTTAGCAAATATGCAAAGCAATGAGAAACAGTTGATGACATAAGATTATTGTATGACATGCATGTATACTGTCACTCTATTTCAAGTTCTATCTAATTCTGAAAGTTAGGAGGTTCAAGCAGGGAAACCGAATAGACTGAAAACAGTCAGGTTAGTTTCTCAGTGGCTAAAATGAGTGAATTCTCTGTATGATACTGATTCAGACAAAGCTGAATCACTGGAATTTTAAGAAAAGACCTTAAAAGAAAGAACTATCAAATCATATGCAGACACTTAAGGAAAATAAAGGCCAATTTAAACTAAACAACAACAAAAACTTACATTATTTGGTGGCTTGGAATTCATGTTTATTGCATCCATGAATCTGTTCTAGGCCAAGAAGTTAACATCTCCTATCACTCTAACACCCTTAAAATATATTTCCAAGGAAATTCTTGTTTTCAAAGAGTGATGTGCATATAAACCAAACAGCAAGAAGAAACAAAATATGGTTATTTACAAAGAACTAGCTACATAACATTGTGTCTTCACCTTCAACCTTCTGAGTCCTACTATTGACATTTATACTGCCAGGAGTTGAACCCAGTGACTGCTCGTTCCCATGCCCTTTCCTGGTGTGACTGAAAAGGTGTGTATTTGTTGTCATTAAGTATCCCTGTGTTTTCACTTCCACAGAATTTGAGAGTTTGTATTACAATTAACATTTCACAATGGAACCTTCTCAATTGAGTTTTAATATATTTTAATACTCTATATAGATCCAGTTAAAACAATAGTTAGCAGAAGCTTCAGGTGAATATAGAAGAAAATGAGTTATCCATGGGACTAGAGCTGCACCTCTCAGCTCATGAATAGAGACAAATACAAACATTGTATTTGTATTTACAGTTCTAGATCAAGATCTTTATAATTATCTGATTTTTGTTCATTTAAAATTGGGTGAGAAAGTGTAAGGTATTGTTCCCCTTACTACATTTAGGGAAAAAGAATAAAAATGCGGGAAGAAAATGATCCCGTGTAGAAAGAAATTACAATGTATTTCTAGAAAAGGAACAATTTTTTCTCATATATATATATATGTATATATATATATATATATATATATATATATATATATATATATATCCTAGAATATATATATATTAGTATATTTATATTCTATAACACATATTATAATACACTCACATATATGTACACAATTTGGAATAAACAAAAATAATTATTTTCTAATAATTTCAGAGAAAAGAAACACTGTATTTTTCTAGTCTTAATGGTGTTCAAGTAATTATATCAAATATATTTGGTAAAACCAGATAATATTTCCATACATTTTAGTAGGGGAATAAAGTTATATGAAGCTATTGTATTTTAAAAGTTCCCTTTAATTAATATTAATCAATCTGTATAAAAATACTAAACTAGGCATTGTTCACGGCAAATAGTTATGCCGATGTATTTTCTTATAATCCTCTTTTTCTGATCACTTAAAACCTCATCTTTTTCTAATACCATTTTTTTTTTACTAGTTGCTGATATCCTTTTGTGATGTTATTTCTTTTGTACCACACATCACAGGGAAATGACATTAAAATGTGTGAATTATGTATGAAATATGTAAGATACAGAGAAATTTGTGGAGGCCATAGCATTTGGCCAAAAAAAAAAAAAAAAAAAAAACCCAAAATGAAGCATCTTATAAAAATGTTAAATTGACAAAAAGATACCTATGGATAGAATAATACAAACGTCTTTCTTCACTTAGACAAATGCTTTTATGGTACCAAATGACATATAATAATGCAGTGCCTCTAGAGATGGAGTAAAGATCCTTGGCATAGATTCGTAATGATGTTCTGTAGATGTAACCGGCTTGTTAAATAAGAAACACAGAACCAATTGCAAAGTTAAAAACCACGAGGTCAGAGCAAGAGCGGAAAACTTTACCCTTCACTGCTTCTGCTGTCCTTCCTCTCTGCAAGAGACCTATTTCTGTGTGTCCTGTCTATTTATAGACTTTCTATTCTGTTTTCTCATTGGTTATAAACCCAGCCACATGACCTCCTCATCACTGCCTGTTTGTACAGACCTCCAGGTCTTCTATGGTTAGTATTGAGATTAAAGGCATGTGTCTGCCATGCTGGCTGTGTCCTTGAATACACAGAGATCTACCTAGCTCTGCCTCCCAAGTGCTGGGATTAAAGCGTGCACCACTACTGCCCAGCTTCTTCTTTGGCTTGCTCTGACCTCAAGGCAACTTTATTAACAAATAAAATCACATTTCAATGCAAATAAAATATCACTATAATGTTCTTTATGTCTTTAGATCCCTGAACACTTGTGGTGAACCCAGCTGTGTAATATCATGAGCAAAACCCCATCACTCAGGTGACTTTAAACCTAGTGCTGGGTGGTTCAATGCCCACTTCTGCAAAAATAAAAATAACAGAGAAGTACAAATTTATTGGGTATATCCTATATAGACACCACTTCTCTAAAAGCATAGTGATCTTTTACCGTGGCACGTATGGGGCTTTAAATGATAATGGCCCCTTTAGGTCCCTACATTTGAATAGTTGGTCCACAGGTGGTGAAACCATTTCAGAAGGATTAGAGCATGTGGTCTTGATGAAAGAGGTATGTCATTAGGATCAACATGCTCACACCATTCCTATTTCTCTCTCTCTGCCTCAGGGGTTGTGTCTCAAGGCTTGAGGTCTCAGCTGCTGCTCTAGCACCATGCTTGCCTGCTTGTTTCCATGCTCCTTCCCATGATGGCTGTGGACACTAATATTTTGAAATGGTGAGCCCCAATTAAGTGCTTTCTTTTGTAAGATGCCTTGGTCATAGTGTTTCATCACAGCAATAGAAAAATAGTTAAGACAGAACTCAAAACATCTCTGAACAGCACGCTTTATCATTACTTTGCAAGTGAGGATACTAAGATATTAGGCACAGACATATTGCCATCTTCCATCATAAGAAGTAGAGCAGAACTCAGAATCAGCTTCATCTGAAGCTACAGCCCATGATCTTTACCTACATCATTCAGTTTTTGGAATATATTAGAAGACCTTTAAAAACTTTATATATGAGGACATATCCATTTCAAAGTGTGATTAAATATAGCATCTAACATTGTTCCTTCTGATGTCTAGAAGAGGAAATTCAGACTTAGGTATTCATTTTCATGAAATCTGTCTCCCTGGAGACTTGGTTTTCAAAGATACATGTATCTTCCTATTTCTTTTGTATAATGATCCATATAGATGATAGCTCAAATAATGTTAATAAGTAATTATACTATCTCTATTTCCACAGTTTCACATTTAACCTAAGGTCCATTATATATAATTAAAAGCACAAAACACAAGTTATTAATGGAGCACAATACTTTGCAAGTAAAGATTTGGAAGAGCATGTGAAGCATATTTATAAACACTTATTTATACCTCTTTAATATTTTCACTCCTCTTTTATATTATAGAAGTCAAGTTTCACCCTTTTGGGTATTTAAGAGCATATGAAGCTGAGAAACTATTTAGAAAGAAGAAATTATTCATTCAGCTGCTTTCTTTGCCATTCACAAAGCAGCCATCCTATAGATCAATGATTATTAACTTGTTATTCATATTCAACTTATTGTTGCAACAAAAATGGACTCTTTCTAACAAAATACAGGTTTTACATTAAATTAAGATAGAATAATGTTAAACCTTAAAAATGTCATTGGCACAATTTCTTCAACTACTCTCAATCATCCATTCCTGGATTGATTATAAATGATGAAAATTAGTGTGGGGCCAAAGGAATACATTTTATCTAATTTTGGGAGAAGTAGGATTTAGGAATGTCAGTCTAAAATGCAAGCCACACTGTATAGAGAATAAATAAGAATGTCTGAGTAAATGTAAGTGAGGAAAAAAAATTAGAGATACATTTTACAATTGCAAATTGCTGACTTTGCTTCTGTAAACTTGCTTGCGTTAGACACTGACCCATCCTCTCCCTGGAAATAAGTAAAAAGTTTCAGAGCCCAGCCGTCGGCCTTGGGACAAGGTCTGCAATTATAGATTAAAATAATAATAAGTCTCTGTTTAAAAAAATTCCTCAAATGGGACCCAAGATAAGGACCATCTGGTGAGTCCAGCAAACTAGGTCAAATGTCAGCCAATCATAAGCCTATAACTATGCGAACTCCCCTCCAGAGTAACCGCTCCTCCTAGACCTCCCCTGAGCCAACCAGTTTACAACTAATGTTACAAAATTTCCCGCGTAACAAAATGATTGCTGAAATATATGATGATTTTTAAATTGGGCCAAACCCGGGGCACCTGGTATCTTATGCTAATTTTGTAGTTTCTGCCTTTAAAAATGCTTGTAAGCACTGCTCAGGGCTCTCTGACTGACCAGGACAGAGAGCCCACTTGCGCCAGTGCTGAATACATTCCTCTTGCGTGTTGCATCTGCTGGTTTGGAATCTTGGTTTCTGGGGGAGCCCTCTCGCAGACGAAAGTATCTCAGGGGTCTGGGGTCTTTCAGTAAGAACTAGGAGAGGGAATGAGGGACTAGGAGTTAGATTCCATGATAGTCAGCTAGATAGAGAGAGGGGGCAAACTGTATAATAAAGATGGTAAACTTCCAAGATGGCAGGCTTCTTCTTCATTCTCCTGTCCTGAAACAAAATTTGGCAGCTTAAATAAAAGGTCTGGCTGGTGTTTTCCCCTGTCAGTGATCCTGCTGCTTGTGGATTTGTCTGACAAGTTCAAGGGCAAATTAAGACATATTCACTCTAAAATTGGGGCTCTATCAGCTTCTATGTCTTTGTTCAATCTGAATAACCCTAAATTTGGGGGGAGGAAGACCCTCTCAAAGACCTTTGAAGTCGCTAGCCTTCAAGAAAAAACAAGGCTTCAGTTTTCTGAGTGCTTTCTGAGTGCCTGAGTGAGTAGGCAAAGGGTGTGTGTATTTACTCACTCATAATAAAAACTTTTTTTTTTTTACCAGAACAAAAAAGAACTAAGAATGAAGAATAAATAAAATAATAAAATTTAGTGTTGATATTGAAGATCTCAGATTTAATTTGGCTTTTTTGTTTGTAACCTTAACATTAGTAGATGTCATCTCGCACATACATATTTGAATGAATCAGGTAAACACCAGACCTTGATATTTCAATACCAATCATGAAGAGAACAAGATGGGATGTTCCATATTATTATTGTCCAGTGTTTCTAAGTACTTAACTGAGAGTGTTTCTGCCCATGTTAAGAATAGCAAAATCTTATCCAGGAATTAGTATCAGTCTAAGAAACATCAAGAGAGTGCCTTCTGCAACAGCCGTGACCTTTTCCCAAACATGCCCTACAGGAGAAAAGCGTGATCTCCATCCTCTCACATGAGCTGAATAGAGAAGTGAGCAAAAATAACTGTTAACATTGTGGTAACAAAGTTACAAAACTTCAGAAAGAAATTAAATGACATCTGTAAGGGCCTGGTAAACCCTCCTCCTTCTGGAGAAAACATAGAAGACTTTCTTGAAATAATCATGCCAGAGCAATAACGATGACAAAAACAGGATGAGGAATGGGAACATTTCCCCGAACCAACAGAACCAGTTTTCAATTTCTTAGTGAGGAGAAACTAAAAACATTAACTGAATGACTGTTTTTATTGGCAAATAATATTCTTCTACTAATCCAGGCCTCTATTCATACATACAGATGAAAACAGAGAATTTGTCTATTTAGTCAGGAATGTTATTCATACCATAGAATAGTGTTATCCATCTGGTAATTTATTTGTTGTGATAATTCTAAATAAAAGGAATTCTTCCATGATTGCTCCAGATATAAACCCACACTCATTGAGTATACCAAGGGCTTCATTAATACAGACTCAATCACCTATGAACCATTCCCAGCAGAGTTCCACATTCTGTTTTGCAGATGAAATTAAAAAAAAAATCTTAAAAACTTATTGAAGCTTGATTATAAACTATTGATAGTAAGTAGCATTCCAACTTGGTAATAAAGATTCATAACTGCTTTTTCTAAACAAATAGAAAAAATGCTCATAAAATTCAAAGTGGCATAGAATTCTTATACATAGATGCATAGATGGCATAGATGACTTAATACATCAGATACAAATTTGAAATTTATGACCTTGAAAATCTTTATGAGGGCCAACAGCATAAAGCAAATGTTAAAGAAGAAATGTCAAAGAATTTGCTATTTTCTCCCACAATTCTCCTCAGCCAAAATCATTCCCTTGTAGTACAGATATTCTGAAGTTAAATGCCCAGAAAATAACCAATAATTCTATTTGATTAAATATTATTCATCAGGTCAATATTTTGATTTTGTTTCCTCTGTCCTTTGGATTAAATTATCTTAGTAGAAACAAGTTTGTAGATAAGCTGGAGGTTGTGTCTACATCATAGATGCTTCTTTGATTCCTCTTATATTTAGAGAATTTTCTTGTCCAGAATATGAATAGAAATATTTCCCTAAACCTGTGTTTTCCATCACTGTGTGTGTGCTGAGTGTATCTATGGAGGCAGCAGAGATCAAGGAGGGATCTGTCTTAGTGTTCTACAATTTATTTTGTTTGCTTGCTTGGTGTTTTTATTTGTTTTGGCTCTGGTTTGTTTTTTTTTTTTTTTTTTTTGCTCTTTTATTCTGTTTGTTTTTATTGCACTTAGAACTAAGATCTTAAAATACTAAATAAAACAACCTGTTAACTGAAAACTGATACTGACTAACCCTCATTAACTAATGGTAATGTGTTCACTTGAGAGTAGATATATTTAAAAAACAAAACTAAAACTAAACTAAATTACAATAAAATAGTCACCAATTCTTATAGTGTTGGACAGATTTTAAGTTGACTTCATGATTGCTGTCTTCTAGTCTTTATATCGTTATAAATTTCTTTCCTTACTAGCAGGCAGGGTTTGTTTCCTGCTTCTATCAAAGCAGAATGTGGAAATCTGATGAACTTTCACATTTTAACCTTCTACAGCATTCTGGTTATACTACTAAACTCCTCTTTCAAGTTTTGAAAAAAGTAAAAAAAAGTAGCATGAAATTGAAATTAAAAAAAAAAAAAACCCAAACAACAACAACAAAAAACAACTCAGTGATAGAGTGCTTGCCTAGCAAGCACAAGGCCCTGAGATCAATCCTCAGCTACACACACACACACACACACACACAAAAAAAAAAAAAAAAAAACCTCAATGTTGCCAATCTAAGAAAGTAAGTGTATTTTTCGCTGTTAAGTCATGCCCTGACTTCTGACCTATGGATAGTTTAAGATATGTGTAATGTTTTAAGTCCTAATGGAATTATTGTAAATTAAGTTACAAATTGAATTAAAATGTAAATGTCTCATTAAGAAAAATGCATGCTAGTCCTGGCAAGATGCCATGGTAGGTAAAATATTGCCAATAAGCTTGATAACTTGAGTTTGATCCTTAGGACACATATGGTGGAAGGAGAGAATCAATTTTTATAAGTTTTATTCTGAAAGTTACATACATACTATGTCATGTGCATGTGAGCATACACAAAATAAATTCATAAATATTTTTAAATGCATACTAGTCTAAATTACTTCTAAGAAAGCCTTTTCTTAGATACTGGTGGTGAAAGACTAAAAATGATATAGAAATAGATCAAAGATAGATCTAGGAGAAATGTAATGGTTGAATACAGGAAAAGTAATCATAAAAATATGACAAATAACAGACAAAACTATTGCATTCTTAGTCTCAAATAACTGGAACTTTAATCAGCGCAGTGTGTCTCCTGGAATCAGGGACATCTTGCATGATTTCCGCATCACTGTTTTCCTAGTTCCTCTGACTTAAGCTTCCACAACTCCCTTAAACTGCTCCTTTCAACACCAGTTTCTGGTCACTGTATCTCCATGAGCCTATAATGTGTTACTTCTCCCTGTCACATAAAGTTACTCTCAGAGTGAGTCATCTATCTCTTCTGCTATATATAGTAGCATACCACTCATCTTCAAGCCTTGTTGATTGAGCAAAATCTTGGAAAACACCTCCCATGTGACTGAAGCTCAGTAAAACACTTCATAAAGGGAGGCAGAGGCAGGTGGATCTCTGTGAGTTTGAAGCCTGCCTGGTCTACAGAGCTAGTCCAGGATAGGCTCCATAGCTACAGAGAAACCCTGTCTCGGAAAAACAAAACAAAACAACACAAAAAAAACACTTCATAAACTACCAGCAGATCATTTCCACAAATGGCAGGCCTATCAAGCATGATGATGCTGTCCAAGGTAACCTGTGATTGAACAGAGGTTGTTTCATTTTATACTCAAATTAACTTTCCATTACTCAGTTCAATACAATTAGCTTGTAAAAGCCAAACTCTTTACTTCTCCAACTCAGAATTTAAAACATCTATAAAAACACCACACATGCCAAGCAGTGGTGGCACACGTCTGTAATCCCAGCACTCAGGAGGCAGAGATAGGTGATCTCTGTGAGTTCGAGGCCAGCCTGGTCTGGAGAATGAGTTCCAGGACAGGCACCAAAACTAAACTCTGTCTCAAAAAAACAAACAATCACAACAACAACAACAAAAACCACCACACATTTTATTATATAAAGGTAAATTTTTAAATGCTGTTAACCTTAAAGTGAAACTGCAGTGGGAGTACTAGGTTAGTTTTTGTGAGGATAAATGCAACAGTCTGCATACAGCCTCACAGAGCAAGAGAAGCATTCTTTGAATCATCTTACTGATACCTGCCATCTTGTTTAAAATTCTATCATACAAAATAGTAATGTTCAAGTAAGAAGAATGTAACCTCAGTATAGAAGAAAATCCTCTTCAGGAAAAACTAGTTAATAATGATGCACTGGTGCATACACATCCAGGAACTGTTTGGTGAACTATTTCACTGTCATGTAGGAACATAAACTATGAGCTTCAACATGAGAGTAAAAATTTACATTTAAGACACAGTAAAGAAACCTGTGCGGCAGACATTGGTAAGCAAATGGAGGTGAAGGGTGGAGGAGAGGAAGAATGGCATTGCCTGGGTGAGTTCTAGACAGCATGCTTTAAACTTGCTGGAGACAAGGAGCATTTAACCTGATATGGAAATTATAGGGAGTGGTAGCTGGTAGACAAAGGATTCTCTGTCCCTACTGTTGGTCTTGTCATCACTCTTTATGCACGAGCCCCTGTGCTAGGAGTACTAGACGGAACAGTTAATCCAATCGATGGTTCTGAAAGGTCAGAAGGCCCAGCAAAAAGGAGATGTAAATGTCTGTATTTTTTTTTCAAATTCAGCAGAGACAAGAGGTATTCATAGATGTTTACTACCTCATCAATCAAGAAAAGAAAGAGTGTTACAAAAACTAGGATAAACCCAAAGGCCTATGGTTTTTCATAGCCATTGAAAGAGTCTTTGTGAAATAATTAATGTCATTTCCATTTCAATGAAAGGTTCTTAATATCAAATACTTAGCTTTTCATTTATCTGTCACTTAAATAAACTGAAATAGTCAATATTTAGAAACTCTTGCAAATGCACCTGTAAGTACTGTCAAGTCCTTTTGCTCTTGGATAGATTATTTTGTATGATTCAGGTTACATATATGAAATTCAATTTCTGCATAAAGTCTGTGATCAAGCTCTACAAACTAGTTCCCATATTAGCTAGTCCCTTTAAATGACCTCAGTCAGAATTATTTGATCTCTTTAAATTTAAGCTTCTGAAGATAGACACAGGGATCCAATCTGTCTTCCTCAGGCTTTCAGTTGTCATTTAAATATAAGAACTTTTTAGCAGTCATTATCAAACCTTAAATATAGAAGATCTCCCTAAGCTACTTCCTCACTTAAAAAAAAAAGTTAATTGTATTTCAGATCATCTCTACAAATGAACCTTCACCAAATTAATGGTCATCCTTCCTGCTGAAATTTTTGGGGAATGTAATAGGTAGGATTCAGAAGAAAATAACTGAACTCCAAAAATTTCTCTGAATGAAATCTCCTCAGACTGTCAGACAAATTCAGTAAATATGATTTGGCTTTTTTATTTCACTGAGATAATAATAGGAACCACATCCTCCTTTATATTTCAAAATCAATCTTTATTTTTTCTAGATAAGCATATTAATAAGACTGCAAAGGAAGTCCAACTAAGCTCACTATAATCCATCATGGTCCTTTGTAGCATGTCTATTTCCAAACATTGAAAAAATAAATGTATAAAGCAAAACTTATTAAATACTGTGAGTTGTATTTCTCTTACAGCCTGAAACACCAGCCTTTTCAGGATCATCGGATTGTTGGAATTTACATCAGTTGAGTACTGTTGAGCTGACATACACCTTTGCAGATGCTTTAGCCTTTCGAAGTGAGATGAGAAGGTGGTGTTCTGCTTACTGCCATCGTCTGTGACATCCACACCCGTTTATTCCTCTCTGTGAACACTAAGAACAGACACAAATGAAAGCACTCTTGCCCCCTCAAGGTATGCGGGTTTCTGAGAAGACTAAAGGTTTACAGACATATTTTGAAACAGAATGGCTGTGGGAGATCCGTGATAGTGACTCCCCAAATAACAGCTGCCTGGCTTTTGGACAGGGTAATCTTGCAATCTTCTTTTGTCCGGTTATCTAGACCTTTATTAAATGACACACAATTATTCTTTGTGAACTCTCACTGAAGTGTCTCTTTCACCCAGGTGTTTTTGGTTCCTGTAGCCCTTTCTTTCTTTCTTTCTTTCTTTTTTTTTTTTTTTTTTTGCACCGCCCTCTCCTATAGCCCTTTCTTCAATTTGCCTCTCTTGTTAGTCCATACCAAATGACATCAGCCAAGCTTGCCTTCTACCTGTTGTTCAAAAATGCCAGATGCCCGTAATAAAATCTGGGTGTGCTTGTTGCACTGTTTAGAACAAATCACCATGATATGCTGATACATTTGAGAAACTAGCATTTCAGGCTATTCTAGACCCCATCCCCTGGAATGACTATTCTATATTAACATTCTTAATACTTCCTAATTAATACTTTCCTTCTTTGTTTACTTGGGAGTACTTTTGTGAGATGCTACCTTGAAAGCTTCCTACTGAAGCCATACTTACATCCACATTCTAGTATAACAATAAATAACATATATTTGTACTGTACATTTCATAAAGCTTGAAGATAAAATTCTGGATAATTTTAAAAGGTAAAAATAATGTTAAGTGGGTAAAACAAGTGAGCAATCAGATGTGTATATCTGGGTGCTAATATTAACAATTCATATGTGGTACATGTACACAGCAGCTTCTTTATGTCTCAATAAACAACAGAAAACAAAGAACAACAGTGGAAAGAAATAAAGGAAGGAAGGAAGGAGCCCAAAGCTCATGCCATTGGCCACGTTTCTTTTGTCTGTTTCTAGCCATTGCTCCTCCCTCTTTAACTGGTTACTGGGGGGGAAAAGTGGCTGAGTAGCTTTTTAGAGCTTCCATAGTAGGGGAATCTGCTCTAAAACTTTTATTTCAAAGGCATTAAAGGGACCCCCATACTTATGTGTAACTTCTTGTCAATTGAAATAATGCTTCAATAAGCATATTTTATATTAAAAAGTAAAATACAACATTACAAAATTAGTCCACAATGTGGTCTGCTCAAGTAACACTCTGATTGAATGAGAGAATCCTATTTTGACCTTAAAGTGATCACAGTTCAGTCTGCCTTAAAGACTGTGGGCATTAGTAAACAGTAAGAAAAGTGCAAACCTGTAGCAAGATAACTTGCAACTTACCATCACGAGCATCAGTATTCCTGGCTCCTAAGAAATAGAACAGTTTTCTGATCGGCATGGGACTTGAGGAAGGTTGTCAACTTGATTACTGGAAAGTGTCCCCTGAACTGAAAATAACATCAGAGCACAAATTTTGCCTGTGCAGCTGAAATGGCTGTATGTTTCCTTCCCAGAAGCTAATGCCAGGCAGCCCTTTACCCCACAAGACAGGCAGCCTGCTGGGGAAGCAGTAGACTGCTATTGAAAGGACACACAGTACAAAAAACAAAAGGATTTTGGTAAGGAAAGGAGATTCAACCACAGCCCCATGCCTGGAATAGCTCCTTCCTTCTTCCTTTATTTCCAGTCTGGATGGATCTGAACAGGAAAGCACTTGTTTGGGAAATCTTGTATAGCTCTCATGAAGCCAATCTGCCAGTTGTGGTGATCACATTAATATTTATAACATTACACCAGGGTGCCCATGTTCCACAGCAGGAGCGATTGATGTGCAATATCAACACCTATGACAAGGCACATTTTATTTCTGTCAACAAACAAAGCACATTGTAATTGCTTTGGCAGCTGCATACCCAAGCCTTTTAATTTATAAAATAAATAAATAAATAAATCAAACAAACAAACCCAACATCTATAGCTGGGGCTGAAAGATAAATGTTGAAATGCAGTCAATTCCTTACATAGATTTCGGTCAACTGGCAGGTGGCTCCATCTATGGCCTGTATCAAACATGATGCAGCTTTCAGGACAGGGGTCCAAGAAAAGCCTTGCTGCCTAGAGTTTTCAGGCAAGTATTTATCATTGAGAGACAAACAGGAGATACAAGCAATATTCTGCAGATAACATTACTAATAAAAACAACAGAAGCACCTTAGGAAATTTTATTACTGATTTCATATTTATTTAGATATCTTTGTTGTAGCTGTGGCTGTTTTTGCTTTAAGGCTCTGCCATGATAAGATATCTTAGTAAGAGTTTCTATTGCTATGGTGAAAATGAGCAAAAGCAACTTGGGGAGGAAGGTTTATTTAGCTTATAGTCCTACATCACAATCCATCATTAAAGGAAGTCAGGATAGAATTCAAACAGGGCAGGAACCAGGAGGCAGGAGCTGATACAGAGGCAATGGCAGATTATTGGTTACTGGCTTGCTCCTCATGACTTGCTCAGTCTGCTTTCTGACAGAACCCAAGACCACCAGCTCAAGGATGGCCCCACCCACGATGGCTGGGTCCTCTTCCATCAATCACTAATTTTAAAAAATGCTCAATAGGCTTGCCTACAGTCTGATCTTGTGGAGGCATTTTCTTAATTGAAGCTACCTCCTCTCTGATGACTATAGTTTCTGTCAAGTTAACATAAAACTAGCCAGCACAAGTTGTGTTAAGTTTTGAGCATTACAATGAATTGGTGCAATGGATCCCTGTTGGCCCCATTAACAGGCAAAAGCATTTTATACAGTTGCTCATAAAAGAGGTAACAAATACCAGTTCTTAGGCAGGAGAAAAGTGCAGACTGTTTTACTGAACTGAAAGTGTAAGTGAGCTTTTCAATAATGAAGGCTCATGTTCAGGGCTTCAGATGACTTAGATGGCTGGGTACTGCTTATGGTGGCTTGTGGAGAAGATATGAAGCCAACTCAGTAACCTGAGTACCAAATCTTCACTCCCAGAAATTAATACACTTGAGCTTGTTGTGGTCCACATGACTCTTACAGAGTATGTTCTTAGTATGTCTAAAGTTAATGAACTGAATATATTGTCAAAATTCTTCTGAAGCCAAGAGGAAGAGCTGGTTGTAATGCAGGTATACAAGCTCCAAAGTGACTACTTGCCCATGTTCTTTATAGTAATCAACTCAAGAAAATGGAACAGAAACCACCCATGAGGTTCCTGAAATTTGATTAGAAGTTGCTGCTGCTAATATGTGTAGTACTGGCATCTTGTATTCTCAGCACTTTTCCTACATTATGTCATTTAGTTACATAATCAGCCCACTATTTAAATTATTTACTATATCTATTTTAGAGATGAAGACATAATGGCCTGGACTAAACAATGTGCCCATGCTCTTCCATACAGTAAGCAATATTTCAAGAACCAGTGTGTTCTTCCGATGCTAGTCTTTGTCTTTGACATAACATATTATTTCTTGAATGACTAAGTTTAGAGTATTCGATAATTTATTCCAATAACTTATTTTTTTCTCAAAATTACTCTATGTGTCTTGGGAGACAGAGTGCCCTGACAATGTTTGACTTGACCCTCAGATGCTCAGAGTCTTAGGAGAAAAGTCAAATATATATAAGTAGAATAGTTAACAAATGATTTGAGACAATAATTGAAGGCTAACAGACAGAAGCCAAGTGCCTGTCTATTATCACATATACAGTCACATCTTTGAAAATATAAATACAGTCTTAAATATAATTCTTTCTGTGTGGGGAGGTGGTATACTGGGATTGAGCACAGAGTCTTTCACATGCTAGGCAAGCTCTCTACCACTGGGCAGCATTCCCAGCCCTTAGACATAGTCTGTCACTTATCTCTGTCCTCTGTATGAATGAGGCTAATTACTTAGCTTTGATATCTTTGCTTTGCCAATATATCTTCTGTATCTACCAGACTTATATGCAAGCCCTGTGAATTATGTGTATAAACACAGGAAGAGTTATTGCATGTCATGACTCTTCCAAATATGAGGAGACAAACAATACACCTTTTATTCACCCCTGCAAGATGGCGTTAAAGACAAAGTGGGACAGCAAGATGTTTCTGAGGATTAGGCAGCTTTGTGCACACAAAGAGGAACAGCAGTAAAGAAGTTAAGGGGTACAGAGCAGATCCAGGGTACCAGAAGAAAGCAATGGCGCCCAGCAGGAGGAGCAGAGGAGAGACAGCACTTCAGAAAGAGCTCTCAGAGCCATGCCCAGTAATTTCAGGACTACAGACCATACAACAGAAAGTCAACCTAACACACACCTGAGTGGATCGCAGGTGTAACTTGACTGTCAGGAAATAGCCTTTCCCCTCAGGCCTTACCTCTGTGAGAGGTCAGCTTTACTGGAGCACTGAGTGCAATGCTTAAGAGAGGGATTAGGACGTTATGGTGAAACTATCATCTTGTGAGTGGCTAAGCAAGGCCAGGCCAGGAATCAGAGTACTTCTCAAATCATACATTCAAAGATAAATTTGAAATAAAATATTGCCTCTCAACAGAATTTGAGGTAAGATCACCTAACCATCAACAGAATTTGAGGTAAGTTCTTTGAGGAGTGAATTTTACAAGTAACTTTCTTCCAAAGTACAGGCCAAGCTGAAGAGGCAGCATATGCAGGACAATCATTAGATTCTCACAGTGGTGAGAGTTGGACTAAACATAATGAACTTTATACAAATCATGTGAATCTACCTGTTACGTTCCATCAGCTTCATTAGATTTACTAAGTTCTCCCACCTGTAGTAGATGGTATTTGATTAATGTCTGAAGTTCATTCCTGCATTACAGTAAAAAAAAACAGATAAAATGAAGCAGGATTGTCTTTCTTTCTTTCCTTTTTCTTTTTCTTTCTTTTTTTTTTTTTTTGAGCTGAGGATCAAACCCAGAGCCTCGCACTTGCTAGGCAAGCACTCTACCACTGAGCTAAATCCCCAACCCCATTTCTTATATTAAGAATATAACTGCAGATTGCTGCTCTTGGGGAATTGGCCACCACTGTCTTTTGAAAAAAGGCTCAGGGGAAGTTTCAGTTACATGATTATCTCCTATGTTTCTCCTTGTGATCTGGATCAGAAGATTATTCTTCAGTGACAGGTCTTGAGAGAGAGGACCAGGAGATCAGAAGACAAGGAAACAGGAAAGTTTGGGATTGGGGGTTCTTGCACAAGCTATGACTGTGCCAGTAAAACTTATAAGAAGTACAGCAGCTTGCATACTGTTTGCAGGAGAGGAAAAGACAAAGACATCAGAAAGTTAATCAAGCAGTGTTGCACATGGAGATCAGAGAGTATCTCCATAGCATCACAGACCAAGCTCACAAAGTAGTCTTGGGACTGAAAGCTCTAGTATCTTTGTGGGGAAAGCCAGTACCAAAGAACAGAAACCTTAACTCTTTTGAGGCCCTTGCCCAGCCTCAGACTGGTCTTGCCAAGTCTGCTCCTGAGCTAGGGCACAGAACTAGGTCTTTTGCTCTTTCAGCAGGGCCTCTGACAGAGCCTCATCCTTGGAAGTCCCAGAGGCTGGAGACAGGTGTCCCTTAATCAAAGTCGACTTCAGATGTAATCTTATTAAAATTTCCACAGGAGACTTTAGATGAGGAACTTATAGAAAGCAATGGGTTCCTTCATATTTTAAAATGACGTTCCTCAGAGATTCTTTGCCACCGGATATCGGCTCTGGAAAGTCTCAGAAAAGCTGACCACTGGGCAATGACCTCATATTCTCGAGAAAGAAAAAGAGTCGAGAGAAATCCCTGGTGCTGTTCTTCCTGTTTAATAGAAACCATCTACCCTTTAATCTTATGTGATTTCCCAAACACAAACACTGGTATACACTCTGGCTTTCTCCATGCTATTTCTATCCTAATATTCATGAGTTAGAGCTCTCGGCTCTCCCTTGGTGCTGAATGTCTGTCTTTACTGAATGTTTTCCTTTATGTCAGGATATTTCTGAATTCGTAGCAGATGCCTACCGACCAAGAACTATTTTAATTTATCTTTTTTCCTGTGCCTGCAAAATGAGATGGTTTAAGAACATGTTTCTGTCAGTTACCACTAGGTGGAGGCACAAAGTTTGAAGTGATGAATAAATGTCCCTGGTCTGAACTTCCTGAAAGGTAATGGATTAAAGTAACACAAATTATTGTTGTGCTCTTAAATGTCTGTAAATCCTATTGCTGATGCTGAGTTAACATATTGTTTTGCCTCTTTAAAAGGGGAACACACACAGGCTATATGAATAATGACAAATCTAAAATCCATATATTCTTACTAGATCTGAATAATGTGTCTATATAAGAAAATGCTTATGCAGCCTAGCTATAGCCAAAGATAATTGTATAGCAGTTTTTTTTTTTTTTAGTTGAAATGCCTTCAACACCTTAAAAAAATGCAATAGTTTAGTTGAAATTCAGATGGGAGGGAGGGACGTTTGAGTACAGAACTCCATTTTCTGCTCATGTCTGTGTTTCCGTGCAGGTTACTGATATGTGCCCAGCCCCCCTCACATTCTACAAAATCCATTCTCAAGCTCCATTTGACAGCTTTAGATAATTAAATTTATGACTAACACATAATTGAGGAAATTGTTATTTCTTTTAAATTTTATTTATTAGGAGAGAGAGAGAGAGAGAGAGAGAGAGAGAGAGAGAGAGAGAGAACGTGGTATGGGTGTGGAAGTCCCGGAACAACTGAGGGTATCAATTCTCAGTCCACCTTTATATGAGTTCCAGGCATGGAACTAGGGTCACTAAACTTGTACAACAAACAGCTTTGCCCATTGTTAAAGTCACACCTTTAACAAAGGAATTTCTAGTACTAGTAAACTTGTGGAGATAGGGTGGATGCTTTTCTTTTCAAGCCTGAAATCACACCAAGGAAGACTGGCTCATATTGAAATACAGAATAGATGTGATTGATTTTCTTTTCCTTCACAAAGGCACTTGGGCCAAGGCAGAAAGATTGTCCCTGGATTTGTTACGACTTTGAGAAGAGAAATTTAATGTGTGATTTCTTGGCATGAAGTAGCACCGAGCTAGAGAAATTTTACTGATAGCAGTCTAAGTAGGGAAAAAAAATCCCTGGACTTTTTACTCCATAAAAGGAACTATTAATACCTGAAATGGAGTGGGGTCTGAGTAGATAAAATGGAAAATATAAATAAAAGGAAGATTGATTTCAGCATGATCTGTGGTCCCTCACCTACACGAGCCTCTGTGAGACCCAGCTTCAGGCTATGAACATATTAAAGCCCTTGTTACAGAGGCTTGGAAAGGAAAAACAGAGAATTAGTGAACATGATCCTCAAGAACTATTCTTAATAACTATTCAATCACTAAGTATCTGGGGCAATTATATTTTGCTGTGGTTATTTGTATTTTTTCCCCTAGTCCAGTGAATTTCATTCAGAAAATTATCACTACATTTACAGGAATGTTATCTTACAGCAAGCAAAACCCTATTAAATTTGCATACTATTTCTTACATTTATCTCTTAAAAATTTCTTGTGCTCTGATTTTCAAAAGAGTAAGACTTCATTTAAACAGATACTTGTTGACACATATGTCATTGGGACCCATGGCTACAAGCAAACGTTAGCAGAGGAACTGATAGTCTTTGTCTATTACCTACTAAATAGTAACTGAGAGTCATTGAGTTTACTCCAGCTCGAGTCTATAGTGGTCATGTGGTTGTTCCTGGTTCTTTTCCTCTGTGATTGATTTATTATTGACAGTTTCGTTAATGATAGGTTTCTACCACTGTTATTACAGCAAATGTCTTGTAAAATGAACAAGCTGTGAACAAATAAGTCAATTACCATTTACCTAGGATTTTCAGATCTGTATGAGGCTAGGCCCACTTGGTAATATGAACAGGTATGAATTTTTAACAGCAATGAAATTTTCTAATATAACTGTATTTTATTCTTACAATTTTCAACAAAATTATTTAACAACTATAAAGGAGAGATGATGAACATGAAGTCATCAGAGTACCCAAAGAAATATAGACTCATATGAGAAATACCCAAACATTATATAGGAAAGTTCCTAAGATGGACACCTAGAGAGATGGCATGGCAAAAGGGTGCCATAAGGAACCAACTTAGATGAGAGTAAATATTTAAGACATTTCTGAAAAATTTGCATATAATGTATAATATTAAAAAGGATTTGTTAGATTAAAAGTTAGCAGAAGTTGGAGCAGAATGACATAAAACAGATCATCCAAAGCAAAAAGAGCTTGTCATATTTTCTAGCCTCATTTTTGTTTCCCAAGGAAGTGATGCCCTCTTCATATTCTGACATATGACATTTGGTGGTTGGTCCAGCAGAACCCAGTGACATATTCATATTAATGTAATCCATGGACACTCCAATATTCAGAAACCTGTAGGAAAGTTTTAGAGGCACATGAGGATTTTGCAGTTAAGTTGGGGTTGGCATCACAAAGATATGATAGTATTACCACCTTAAGACCCAGAAGAACAAGGCAAATAATATCATGGAGCCTGACCATGAGTTTTATATAGAAGTGGCTGCTTTGAATGGAGCAATGGCATATGACTGAACACAGCTAGCAAACACCCATTCTTCCTTTCGCCTATAATATGCCGAGGAAGCCCACTGGCAATGCCAACTAGAAACTTCAGATCAGAGAAACCTGTTGATATAGCCATGCATGTAGGCCCCCTTTGAAGAGTATAAGACATGTAGAAAGAATTAGTGGTGGATTTGGAGGAGCAAACAGAAAAACATGGCACTCCAGGCAATTCCCGTAGCACCAAGGCAAATGAAGATAAATCATATTCTCAAAGCATATTAAACCAGCAGTTCTCCATCTTGATATCCATTCTTCATATTTTAATTTTCTTTAAATTATTTATTTTCTCTCTCTCTCTCTCCCTCCCTCCCCCCTCCCTCCCTCTCTCTCTCTCTCTCTCTTTCTGTGTGTGTGTGTGTGTGTGTGTGTTTTACAGGTGCTGGTGAAGGCCAGAAGAGGGTGTTAGATCTCCTAGGACAGGAATTACGGATGTTGTGAGTTACCTCAGTTACATGCTGGCCATCAAATTCAGCTCTTTTAGAAGAACAGAACAGTATGTTTTCTTAACTACTAAGTCATCTCTCTAGTCCTGTGATACCCATTTCTTAAATGAGATTACTTGTTTCCATTATTTATCTGCCCCCTTGGATGAATCTTTTTTTTTTTGTTTTATCTGCACAATGTTTTCTATATTTGCTTCCAATATCATATGCTGTATTTCCTGAGATTGTTGCATGGCTCGAGTGCTCTTCTGAAATTTTCACACTCTGGTTGCTTTTTCATCTAAATCAATGGTTCTCAACCTTCCTAATGCTGTGACCCTTTAATATAATACTTCATGTTGTGGTGAGCCCCAACCATAAAATTATTTTTGTTGCTACTTTATAACTCTAATTTTGCTATTACTATAAATTGAAATGTAAACATCTGTATTTTCTAATGATCTTATAGGACCCTTGAAAAAGAGCCTTTCTTTCCCAAAGAGGTTGCTACCCACAGGTTGAGAACCACTGTTCTAGATATATTTTCATGGCATTACCTTCAAGAGTCTCAGGATATAAGTATATGAGATTCAACTGGGAAGCTTGATTCTTGAACCTGGGATTCTGAATCTGCTGCCTGGGCAAAGAGCCTTTGAATATATGAATCTTAAATAAGAATCTTATTTTGAATAATAATGAATGTGGGGAAGATAGGAATCATTACATGATGATTTGAACAGTAAGTAATTTATACAAGTGTGGAAACATGACATAGTAATGCAGAAATATAGAAAATTACATCAAATAAAGTTTATAATAAATAAAGCAAATGTTCTTGATAATTTTTCTGCATTAATCTAATACAAAGATCACAATACATTGAGAAGATCTAGGATAAGTGTTACAATAAAAATAGCATATTATTGAATTGGTGAAGTTTTGACACCAAAAATGTACCCAACATATTTTAAAATGGAAATTTTCTTTTTAAAAGTATATTTAAAAATATATTTGAAGGAAAAAAAAACTATCCAATTAAAGATTAAATGAAAGGAGCTACACAACAGATCCAAAATTACTTGTGATGTCATTTACAGAGATGTTGCCTTTTCTATCTGGTTTTCTGTAAACAATGTTAGGTGTTTCCTTGGCTATGCTTTCTCTAAGCAGTTGGTGATTTTTAAATCAGTGCTCATAGGCACTATGGAAGACTGAAGCACAGAGTGAGTTCTGTGGATTGCTTTGAATTGTCAAACTGTATGTATATTAGATATAGATGCAGATGATATGGATATAGATAACACAGATAGATAAAATATAGATATATCTCAAGATTTTCCACAATGAATGCCATATGTCCATTCAGTTTTTGGTGAGTGACTTTAATATCAAGTAGATGGTTACACATTTTTCCTTAGAAGAGCAAGAGAATAAATATTTTGGACTTCAATGCCATATTATCTCTTTCACAGCTACTCAAACCTTGGTTGCACAGTGAAAGTACCATTAATCATTAAAAATTTATTTGCAGTGAACAGACTTAATTTTATGTTAATTTTCCAGTTCATGAAATGTAATTTGATTTTTCTTACCATTTATAATTGTGAAAGCCATTTTTATTCTATAAATGATACTAATATAGATATTTGTTTTAAATAATCTCTGATTTTAAGCTTTTTAAAAACACAATTTATTTGTTCAGAAAATTATACATACATATATATATATATATATATATATATATACACACACACATATATATATATATATATATATATATATATATATATATAGCAGGCAAAAGGTATTTGTGATAGCTAATATGGTAATATGGGTTATTAGCTTTACAACATCTAGAATTAGTTAGAAAACAAACCTCTGAGAATGTCTGTGAGGGATTTTCTGGACTGGGTAATTGCAGACAGCTCATCATAAGTATGGGTAGAGCATTCCATATATGGGGGCCTGTATTGTGGGAGACCCATTCCCAATTCCTCCCCACCCCAGGGCACTCCTGAGGAGGGGAAAGTGAGAAATATTTATTTATTTATTTATTTATTTATTTATTTATTTATTTATTTATTTATGTTTTTTGAGACACAATTTCTCTGTGTAGTTTTTCACCTTTCCTGGAACTCACTTTGTAGACCAGGCTAGCCTCGAACTCACAGAGATCCACCTGCCTCTGCCTCCCAAGTGCTGGGATTACAGGCATGTGCCACCACCACCTGGCGAGAAATATTTAGATAGAAAGATAAAGGTGTGTAACATGAAGTGCCAAATGATCTTATTAATAAAAACAAACAAACAAACAAACAAACAAACAAACAAACAAAAAAACAGAGCCAGATATTGGGGTGAAAGCTGAAAGATCAGAAGAATAGAACAAGCCAGCCACAAGTTCTTACCACTAGGAAATCCTTAGCCCAAGAGAGCTACTTCCTGTATATTCACACTTTATATACCTTTCTGTGCCCTGCCATCTTACTTCCTCTTTCCACCCAGCTACATAACGTCTTTCTGCCCAGTTCTATCACTTCCTGGCTGTCTGTATAGACCTCCTCCAGACCTCTATGGTTAACTAGTGCTGGGATTAAAAGCATGTGCCACCATGCCTGTCTCTGTTCCCATTGTGGCTCTGAACTCACAGAGATCTGGATAAGTCTTTGCCTCCCAAATGCTAGGATTAAAAGCATATGCTACAACTGCCTGACTTCTATGTTTAATATAGGGGCTAACTTTTTCTTCAGATACCCAGACAAGCTTTATTTGTTTGAACACAAATAAAATATCAACACAGAGGGAAGAGAAACACATAGAAATACAGGATTGACTCAGGAGTGCCTGGATCCTTATCCACCAGCCCCATTCTGTCTTCTCTAAAGGGCTATTTATAGGAATTCCAAAGGGTCGAGCAAAAGACCTCTCCCTAACTCAGCCAACTGTAGATCCCTCCAAGAACCTAGTAACCATGTACATGGTCAAGCAATCCTCTAATGCAGCCATGCTCAGTAAAGCAAGCTAAGATCTCACTAGGAAACCTTTGTGAGCCTCCACAACCCCCCTTCATCATATAATAAAGGCCCCCCCAGGCCCCTCAAATAGACTGTGCCTGTCTTAGGACTTCCTTCTTCATTAATCTTTCTAACCCTTCACTGAGATACACTTTCCATCAAACATACTCTGGCTTAGGTTGGAAGCTATCAAGAAGAAAGTTGCCTATCTTTGACTGCCAGTCTCTGGCAGGAGGGTGTACAGATGTTAACTCAGCTCTGACTCAGGTCCCTGCAAAGAGCTTGCAAACATCCACAGCAACCCCCATAGCTGTCACACCTCTGAATAAAGGAGTAGAAGATAATAAAGATAGAATATCCATATTGGAATGGGTCTAAGGTTTCTATAGCAGTCTTATTTGTACCAACCCCTTTTCTAAATCAAAACTTTTGTAGATGAATTTCTAAACAGTCTTATTAAATAAGAAACATAGAGCCAAATACAGAGGTTACAGCCAAAGAGAGCAGAGAACTAGCAAAGAGCCATGACTACCTTATCTTACCACCCCACAACCGCTGCTTCCACAGAGAGAGCTTCTTCCTGTCTGACTTGTGTTTTATTGCTTTTATGTTCTGTCTTATCATGGGCTCTAAGCCCAGCCATATGACTTCTTCATCACTGCCTGTCCATACAGACCTCCAGGTCTCTATGGTTGGTACTGGGATTAAAGGCTCATGTCATCATACTTGGCTGTGTCCTTGGCCACACTTGCCTGTCATGTCATCAGATTAAGGACATGTGCTATCACTGTTGGGCTTCTGCTTATGGCTTACTCTGTGACCTCACTATGTGACCTCTGATCTCCAGGAACACATTATTTATTAATGTACAAATAAAATCACATTTCAGCACAATTAAAATATCACCACACCCTTTTCCAACACAAGTTCAATAAAATTTTCAAGAGACTATTTTGATTCCCAGGAGATAGCAGTCATTTTAAAACATATCAAAGTTTCCACTCAAGTAAACAAAACCCCATTCTTATTGTAAAGACATTTTTAGCTGTTTAAGTAACTCATATATACATGTTTTCCTACAACAGCAGCAGAATTTCTGTACAAACTAACTTGATTATGGGAGGTCCAGCCCGTTGTGGGAAGTCTACAGCTTTCTAAACAGAAACAGAAGAGGAGTGGAAACTTTTAGGAAGAATACATAAAAGCTCCCCTAATTATGAAACCTTTTCTTAAGTTTTTCAGGGGCCACTGACAACATAAAATTATATTTCGGTCTATCATAAGAAGTGTTCAAATATATCTGAGGATAAAGCATATTCCTTTAAAAATTAATGTTATCTAATTTATCTGGACAGATATTGATGGACTAATAAAAACAATTCTAGTATGAACATGACTATACATATTTACACTTTTTACAAACTTATATTCAACATTCACACTTTTTACAACTTATATTTAAAAAACTCTATATAACTATTTTACAAACTTTAACACATATCTAGAAGAAAGTTCTTAAAACAACTATTAATCAAACTTATATTCAAAAGGAAACTCTATAGAATTATTTTACAAACTTACATTCAAAAGGAAATTATTAGCAAACATCTAGAAAACATTTATTAACTGAGCTATTACATTTTCTTTTAACAAGACAGAAAGAACACATCATTTCTAAAGTTCAGAGTTTATAGTCAGCTTGGATATAATTCTGAAAGTTTTCTTGAGAGTTTGAAGTCAGAGACTAATTTATCAGGGGCTCTAAAATTGACTGAGGATGAAATTTCCTCTTAATTTTTTAAAGCTTCTTTTTAAGATTACCATGAGCTTGTTGACAAATGGTATAGCATTTTAATTGCCTCCTGACAGGCAAGTTGTTCACCTGTTTCTAGTTTTCAGCACTAAAGTTAAGCATTCCAACATCGCTTCAAAAAAGCCTGCATTTTGAGCTATAAAACAAAAACAAAAACAGAGTTTTGGCCAGTCTGTTATGGACTTCATTTCCCAAACTGCCTTTCTCTATATTATCACATTGTTACAAACTATGTTACAGACTACATTTCCCAGTCTGCCTTTCTCTGTATCATCATGCAGTTATGAGAGAACTACATTTCCCAAGCTGCCTTTCTGGGTCTGGGAGGAAAATACTGTTCATAAGGCCTGTATTCATGCTGAAGCCAAAATCAATCCTGGGTTAGGATGCCTATGTTGTCCTTTGACAGGTGTACCTCTCTAATCAGATTTTCACCTGACACTGTTCCCAGAGTGGGTCACAGCTGTCCACATGCACTCATACAGGCTTTTGTTGCCAGAAACAAAAACGCTTGGGTGCTTTGCTCCCCTGCCTCACTAGGTCAGTGAAAAGAAATGAGAATACTTGAAATAAGAGCATATTTAGAAAGATTTGTTCCCTGGTAGAAAAAAGAAAAGAGCTTTTTTTTTTTTTTTTTTTTTTTAGCTGTGGGCACTGCATAGACCCATCTACTAACTCAGGGCTTGTAGTCTAGCAGACAACTCTTGTCCTTCTTGCCAGTCTTGCTGTATGACCAAATTTTGTCTCAGCTTCTCTTGTGCTGTTGTTACTATAACTCAGACCATGCCTCCCTCCTTCCAGGGAGGATTTCAAAGCCTCACTGCTGCCTTCATGGCAGCAGCTTCTCCTCAGCTGCTGTTCCGCCCTGGGAGATGTTGTCCCTGCTCAGCTCTCTGTCCATGCTTTCTTTGGTATCTCTTTCTAGGTTCTAGCTGCAGGAGATTCTGGCTAGGCTCTTAAATATCCAGTGTTTTTCTAATACCAGCTTGAAGGGGAGATAGGACTAACAGAGAAGATTTGCCCTGTTACAAGAGCTATTTTTCTTTAAAGCAATTGCAGGTGATTTTCACATGCTGATACATGTTATTTACAGGAGAGTTAAATTTTTGCTCTTATAGAAAGAAATCTGAGCAGGAAAGACCTGAAATGATTCCAGATTTTTAGAGAGAGATTACTAAGTTGTTCCCAAGAAAGCTTTAAGTTTTTGAGAGAAAAATTACTAAGTTTTTCCAAAGACTTCTGTTCCCTAAACTTTGGCTTCATGACCAAGAGGAAACTAATTCTGATGGTACAATGTTTTCAAACATACAGTAACAATGCCAGCAGAATGAAGAGTTTTATTTCACCTGTATCTCCATCAGGGAAATTTTTTTCCCTGCCACTTAGGACTTAGATCTAAGTTGTACACAGGCCAAAAGCTTCTTTAGGAATATTTTTTTCTGCCCATTTTTCTTACAGTATATTTTTATGGCTCCAATTCCTCCCAGGAGTTTGTATTCATAGTCCCATAGTTGGAAATCAAGGACATCATTCCTCTGTCTTGTTGCTTATCTGATCCTAAGTTTTTTCTTACAATATATTCTTATATTCTACCTTATATTTTTTCTTAATTTTTATAGATGGAAATTAAGAGCAAGAGACAGACACACACACACACACACACACACACACACACACACACAGAGAGAGAGAGAGAGAGAGAGAGAGAGAGAAACCTAGGTAGAGAAAGAGGTATTCACTGCAACCTCACTTTCACTGATCATCTTTCAGCCACTTTACCTTCACTCCTGAAAACAGAATACCTCCACCTAGATTTTACAACATAAGCAGACATTCCCAATCTTCCTGTGGGGGTCCTCAATCCTCTTTTCACCAACTCCCTAGTCCCTCTTTCTCAAGCCATCTGTGAGAAACCCGCTCCCAGCACCGCCCCCAGGGTACTCTTGAGGAGGGAAAAGTGAGAAATATATAGACAGAAGGATAGAAGGAAGAGAAACAGAAACATAGGACAACCTCATGAGAGCCTGGACCTGCTGTGGATATCGCTCTGTGTAAATAAAGTTCTGATTGGCCAGTGGCCAGGCAGGAAGTATAGGCGGGACAAGAGAGAAGAGAATTCTGGGAAGTAGAAGGTTGGAGGGAGACACCGCCTACCACCGCCATGAAAAGCAACATGTAAAGACACTGGTAAGCCACAATCCATGTGGCAAAGTATACACTAACAGAAATGGGTTAATTTAAGATAGAAAAGGTAGATAACAAGCAGCCTGCCATGGCCATACAGTTTGCAAGCAATATAAGTTTCTGTGTGCTTTCTTGGTTGGGTCTGAGCGACTGTGGGACTGGCGGGTAAGAGAGATTTGTCCTGACTATGGGCCAGGCAGAAAAACTCCAACTACAAATGGTGCCCAACGTGGGGCAAGAGTTTCCACCTAAAACCTGAGAAAAAAGATTCTAAAACAGAGCTAAAAACAGCTTCCTAATTGTCTCTCTCAAGTTAGCAGCAGCCAGCTGGTTTGAGCTACTGTGGCGGGTTCCTGGCGTGTGCATCTGACCTGCAGTGTGGCAGGAATGAGGAATCTACAAGCGACACTTTACTCTGCTGCATGGTGGATTTAGCCTTTGCGAGTTAAAAAAAAAAGTTTCTGGGCTATGCACTGCTTTGATAGTAGCTCCAGACCCAGAGGTGGCAGTAAACTGTACTGCCACCATGTTGGGAAGCTGAGGTGGGTGGAATCAGCAGCCACAGTGGCGTTTCAGTCTTACAAAGATGGATATTACACAGAGAATCTGGTTTATTGTTGTCTTTGGGATTTTTAACTGCAGAAAAAGATTTGATCGTAAAAGCTGTTGAGTTAAACAAGTATGTAAATTTTAAAGGTACCTTGACTTCAAAATTTGGATATAAGGATATGTTGCTTTGGAAAGGAGTCTCTGCTTTTGTTTCCACAGAATGCCCAGAGGCTATGGATTTGTTCCAGATTAAGATACATCAGGTTTGATCAGCCAAGACCACCTGAATGGTCTCCGATGACACCATGGCCCAGATGATCTGACATCCAGAATGGTTTCAAGGAAACTGGCTCAGAGGTTCACCCTAATGGACTACTCCATAATCCTAAAAATTTCTTTGTGTCCCCATAAGATACAGCGCCCCGCTTCAGCAGGAAGTAGTAAGAAAAACTACGCCCACATTCCCAAAATTATCAAGCTGGCTTTGGAGATGGAATTGGCTCACTCCTTCTCTAAACCCAGATGTATTGTTAAAAGAAAAGGTTAAGAGATTCTTGTGTCCCAAATCAGAAGAGCTCTCTGGTGTGGGGCAGAGAAAAACCAATATTTTTATTTAAAACAGGTTAATTATAAATGCAATCTCTTTCTAAAGATAAAAAGGGGATATGATATAAATATGATAGGATGAAAGGGTAGATTAAGGAACTTACTACTAAAGAGCAACAACTTGTTTAAAATGTTTTACATTGGTATAGACTTTAGTCTATTGATACAAACTTAAAGTTAATTTTGTTATACTGTGTGCATATTTCTACTCATGTTTAAGGTATTATGTTTGTATAGCTCATTTAAATTGTAATGGATAATTAAAAATAGATTAATAATTAGTCATCTATAATAATCATACTCATAGCCATGTTAGTTAAGTCTTCTAGGTATACATAGAGATATTTCAGATAGATAGGTAATCTTCAAATACTTCAAAGACTTTCAGAATATGGCATTTAAAATATTTTTAAAATTTAGACTTTCTGGACAGTGAGACATGTCTGTTCCTGGCAACACCGATTTACTTCAGAGACGAGGATGGGCATTGAAGACACTTCATATCTTATCTTCACCTTGTCAAAAATAGCCATTTTGGCAAGAAACTGTTCTTGCCTGGACTGCTTGATCGACTGTACGTGCAGGACCCATAGAAAGGTGACCACTGAACTTTGCTTGACAAAATGGTCCTTCAGGTTCCTGCTTTGCAGAGGAAACTGCCAGACATTCTACAGGACACTGAGAAAAGTGACCAAGAGACTCTAGCCCTGTGGGCTGAAGACAAATGCCCCAACTTTACAAAGGAACATTAGGTGACTGTCCAGGCTGCCAGCTGTCTCTGTCTACCCTGCAAGACTCCCAGAAGTTGCTTGCATCCTTCTCCCAGTTCTCAGGTAATATTATATCCTTCTGAGGTCTTTGATGTGGTTGAAAACTAGATAGTTATAATTTTCTCAGTTATGATAAAAGATAAATTAGATATAAATCCTTGGACTCACAAATATAAGATATATAGGATATCTTCTTTAATATTGTAACTGTAATTCTTGCTAGATAATTGTTTTGTTATATGTAATTGTACTATGTAAAAGTTAAAACCTTCCTTTAAAAAAAAAAAAAGAAAAGGGGAAGTGCTATGGATATCGCTCTGTGTAAATAAAGTTCTGATTGGCCAGTGGCCAGGCAGGAAGTGTAGGCGGGACAAGAGAGAAGAGAATTCTGGGAAGTAGAAGGTTGGGGGGAGACACCGCCTACCACCGCCATGAAAAGCAACATGTAAAGACACTGGTAAGCCACAAGCCATGTGGCAAAGTATAAACTAATATAAATGGGTTAATTTAAGACAGAAGAAGTAGATAACAAGCAGCCTGCCATGGCCATACAGTTTGTAAGCAATATAAGTTTCTATGTGCTTTCTTGGTTGGGTCTGAGCGACTGTGGGACTGGCAGTTAAGAGAGATTTGTCCTGACTATGGGCCAGGCAGAAAAACTCCAACTACATGGACCTTTATCCACCAGCCCCATTCTGTCTCTTCTAAAGGGCTATTTACAGGAATCCCAAGGGGTCAAGCAAAAGACCTCTCCCTACCTCAGCCATGTGTAGACCCTTCCAATCACCTAGTAGCAATGCATATGTGTGGTCAGGCAATCCTCTAGTGCAGCCCTGCTCAGTAAAGCAAGCTCATATCTCAGTAGGAGACCTTTGTGGGCTGTATAAATAAAAAAGAGTGAGCTGAGCACCAGTGCTCAACCCTTTCTGCTTCCTGATTGTGGAGGCCATGTGAACGGCTGCCTCTTGCTCCCACTACAATGTTTTCCCTGCCACAATGGCCTATACTTTCAAACCGTGAGCCAGAGTGCACCTTACTTTTCTTAGGTTACATTCATCTGGTGTTTATTCACAGCTATGAGCAAAGTAAGTAATACATCATGAAATAACATAAGCTCTCAAGCAATCCACAATAAATTTAAATTTTACAACTGACCCTTAAAGGAAACATAAAAAAAAAAAAAAGAGAGAGAAATCACGGACCATCTACCAACCTTCCATCTACAAAGAGAATTACTTCACACACTTAGCTGTCATATCTAGGCTTTATTTTCTTCATTTTTTTATGAGTAGATGACTGTCTACATATAGAGATACTAAGAAAGTTTGAAAAGTCATGTGGAATCTTATGGCTTTAAATCATGACTAAAATTATGATAATAATAATTTCTGAATGGAGATACCTAATGAGAAGGGTAATACTCCCCCAGAAGACATAGGCTATTAGAACTTGCAGTGCCAGGTATGACATGTCTTTCTTTGAATTGTTGAGCAGGAGGGTCCCAGAGACTCACCAAACAATTCAGGCTGTTGCCATTGCTCCTCGTTGCCCAGTAGAATTTGGTGGTAAGGTCCTACACCTGAAGATACTATATACTTTGTTGAAAGGACATTATAAAGAAATAAAGATGCTACTGAATTGGGATCTCATTCTTGATGGCTAGCTTACAAAGTGCTGACAGGTACTACACAAGCTTCTGGGTAAAAAACATTATCAATGGTAATGAATCATGTGAGCTACAGTAATGACTGTTTTGGCAAAATATATGCCTATTTGTGTAATATTCTAGGAGTAACCAACTTCTTTTCTTTATTACATTTAATGCCTGCTTCACAGAAGGAAACTCATGGTTCATATTATAAAGCTGGTCAGCATCTTGTGTCTAGGATTGTTATAAGCCAAAGGGAGAATCTATTACTATTAGTTTGCTAAGTGGATGTAATATTAATCTTCCTTGCAAATATTTACCTTTATATTTGTAGATTTATGAAGCTATCTGCCTTAATCAGAGGATCTTTTTGCCATAGGTATAGTTAATACAGATTCAGATTCACAGATGGTCAAAGTACAGAACATAAGTGATTGTGAAGTTCTCGTGCCTAAATAGGCATCTGTATTGGGTAGCTGTTCTGTCTATGACTTTGAAGCACCTACCCTAGATGCAGCAGGTAACTGTTCCACTTGCCTATAACCTTTAAGTACATGCCCCTGGGTGACCCTTAAGACCTAAGATGCATGTAGGCATTGTTCTTTTTGCTCCCCTGTGGGACTTGGATGTGGGTCCAATTCAGGCAGCTGGAACAGCATTCCAGATTTTGTGTCAATTCTATTCTGTATAGTAAGTTTTTCCCCTTAATAAATTAATTGCCCTTTAAACAGACTTTGTGGATTTCTCATATTTGGTGTCCCCCTTTCCATGCTCATCTTTGCTTTCTGGGCAATCCTTTCTTGATTCACCGTAAATCCAAACTTTCCATTTTGATATTAATAAAGTTCAAGTTTTTCACAGTAAAAAACAAATCTTTCCAATATCAATCTCTGAAGTCTCCAGAAGGACGATGGGGCTCCAAAACAATGACTCTGCCTGCTCCAGAATGATGCCATTGTACCTAAGAACGTTACTCATTGATCAACTTTGGACTGAAACTGTACAGGATGATTCCAAGATGAGATGGTCCATCATACTACTCTTCTAGCCATAATCTCAGACAAACTTACCATGACTCTGAGACTGGCTGTAGACTCTACAGCTAGTCCTATTGAGACCTAACTATCTAAGCTTTCTTACAGGACCCCACAGAGATACTATCACCCCCTAAACAGCAGGAAACAATTCTAAGAAACTGATGCCCCCTCTCCCAACATTTCATTTTTCTCAGGATTTTGATAAATGATTACAGGATTAGGGTTGGAACAATAAAATTAAGACTCAGTATTCTTCTTTGGAAAAGAAAAAGGGAAATGGAGAAGTATAGGGTATCAAGGTAGATTATTGTATCTACTAGTAAACTGATTTAGTAAAATATCAGCCTTAGATAATTTGCACTGATGTGGATTCTTGTATATTGATACAAATGTAAACTGCTTTATATTCATATTTAAGATAATTTGTATATTGATGTAAGTACAAAACTATATTTGTTGTATTATATATACATATTCCTACTCTTGTTTGAAATATTTTGTATATTGATATAAATGTAAAATTGTATTTATCATACTATATATATGGATGTTCTATATCTATTTAGCAATTTTTTATATTGAAACATATTAAAGGTACTGTTGTCATATTGCATATTATACTATGCATTTGTTTCTTCTGTTTAAGACATTTTTTGTGTTGTCACAATTTTCAGTTCATTACCCTGATACCCTATATCTGATTGCAATCTGTTTACCTTGTTATAGAATCCTTAGTCCTTAGGTTATTTAGATAGATAAGATTTATAGATTTATAGTCATTCATGCTTGTATTTCTATAGTTATGCTAAGTAGGTTTCCTAGATTTACAGAAACATATGTCAGATACATAGGTAGTCTTCAAATACTTCATAGATCTAGACAATAGGCATTTAAATGTTTTGATAACTTCGAATTCTGTTGACATGAGACACAATTGCTCCTGGCAGCATTGATCCCAAGAGAATATTAGGCTCCTAAGATACTCTGTTTGGAAGGTGTCTTCTTCTTTGCACAAAATAGCCTGCTGGGCAAAGAACTACCCTTGTATTGACTGCTGACAATATGAATGCTGTCCTTTCCAGATGAGCAGGACACAAGAAAAAGCCACTACTGAAATTTGCCAAGACAGGGTAAGAAGGTCTTCCAAAATTTCTGCTTCTGAAAATCGACTGTCAGATATTATAAGCCTGTTGCCAAATTAGATGCCCCAATGATGCTGAGAAACTTTAGGTGACTGTCCAGGCTTGGAACTCTCTATGTCTATTCTTGAAAGATTTTCAGAAATTGCTTGCTGGCATTGTCTGTTTTCTCAGGTAATATGATTTTTCTTAGGTCTTTGATGGGATTGAAGACTAATAGTTACAGTTACAACTTTCTCATATCTTAGCTAAAACATATTAAGAACTATATTCAGATTCTTCAGGATAGGACAGCTATTGGAATAGTCTCTGTAACATACCGTTTACCTATGTTCTGGACGTCTCTGGATTTTAGAATGTGTCTCTTGTTTGATGTTTTTCTTCTGATTATATTACTATTTTTTTAGGTTATTACCTTTCCCCTTTCCTGGATGATAACTGATAGTTGTTCTTATTGTATTTAATTTTATATTAGGTTAGAACTTTCTTATTTAGAAACAAGGAGATGTAGTGGATGTAGTGTTCTGTCTATGACCTTGAAGCATGCCCCTAGAGATGCAACAGGTAACTGCTCCACCTGTCTATGACCCAGAAGTACATGCCACTGAGGCATAGTCTTTCAGTGACCCTTAAGACCTGAGATGCATGTAGGTATTGCTCTTTTAGCTCCCTTATGGGACTTGGATACAGGATTGATTCAGGCGCTTGGAACAGTGTTCCAGAACTTGTGTCAATTCTGTTCTCTACAGTGAGTTTTTCCTCTCAATAAATTATTTGCTCTTTAAACAGCCTCCATGGATTTCTTGTTATAGGGATCCATATCACATCTCCCTTCTCCAAGATTGAGGGAACATAGCAGAAAAAATGGCGGGAAGTTTGTATGTGTCAGATGTTGGAGAGGACTGATAAAGATCAGTGTCTTCTGGACATAGCATGACATTCATGAATATACAACACTTGTCACCTGTACAAGATAAAGACAGTCAAAATTTCAGCATCCCATAAAAGGCTCTACTCCAGGTAATGAATTATTGAAGGATGATGACTGTTTTTTTCTCAGGGCTCTGACTTCTTTTAGGTTGCTCTATTGTGAATGGTCCTACATCCATGAACATACTGGCAGCACTAACTGGACTCAGTGGATTTTTTTCAAAATGAAAAAAAATGACATGAAATTGGAACCAGGAACATAACATGTTGAGAGAGGTCTGGAGGAGTGGAGATGGCTAATTGGATATAGATATGATAAAAGTATATTGTATACATGTATGAAATCTGCAAATGATAAATAAATAGTATTTTGTGATTTCTTTAAATGGAAATAGAACTGCTCAGGCCTGGGCCTGGCAGCTGAGAGATATCCCTTAAAGATGGCCTCTATCTTACTTTACAATAAACATAACCACTCAACCATTTACTGCTTATATTTTCAAAATTCTGTTACTCACTTGAAATTGTAGTTCTTATCCTTAGCCTTATATTAGAATTTATTGAAGATTTAAAATGTGAAGGCAAAGTTAAATCCTAGTCCAACTGGGAATGGGACCAAGATACAGTATTTTCAGTTTTGTTAATGTATCACCAAGGTTAAAACTGTTCTTCTTTAGTTTTGATACTTTTCAAAATTACAGTTTTGTGCTTCAAGTGTAGTTGTGCCAATGCTGAGATGTTGGCCAGTAGCTGAGCTGTACTTTTCACTCTTGGTCTTTAGTAGCTTTTGCTTCAGCTCCTCTTCTTACCTCATCAGTGTTCTGAACGTCTTACTGCCAGTTCCTATCATGTCTCTGAGCCTTGCAATGCATGTACCTCTAATCTTTGCCATCTTCCCTTTAACCTCACGTCACATTACACCAAGAATTTAAAATGGAAATGCTGGTACAGACAGATGTCCAACCTGGGAAAAGTAAAACTAGGGACATGGCTACATCTTTAGGAATAATGAGAAAAGGCTGAAATGATAGTGATATATAGAATTTTAACCCTCCTACTTGAACATAGAAGCTACTAAATAACAGGTACCAGTAATGTTGAGCAAATGAAAAAGAATTGGAACAGCCACATTGAAGGATGCTGTTCTCTGTCATCTCTGTGTACCAAGGATGTAGAGCCTGGAATCACTGTTAACAGCAGAATCCAGAGATGCCTTCAGTGGGCAACAACTTCCATCTTAGTGATATTTTAATTTTAATGTCTTAATATTTTCCAAATACTAGAAATATGGAAAATATCAACTAGAATGTTACTTTTAAAAAATAAATTAATGTTCACTTTATTCATATAATGCAAGAACTGAACTGCCACTCAAAAAGTTGGAAGGACAATTTGTCATTCTCAACATTGCACATGTTACTATTTCTTGATATGTTTGCTGATTTCTATGAACTTTTCCTGTCCACTGTCCTTGCAGATGAAGCTCCTTGGCCTAGAACTCACTCTGACAGCACTAATGCTCCCAATGATGTAATCTGACTCCTACCAACCAACCTTGCTCACATGCTGAACCTTCACAGGCAGTCCAGTACTAAAACTCTCTTCCCTTCACAGGGCTTCAGACAGAAAGGTAATGTGATTACTTAGAAAATAAGGCATCTTTGATTGACACTAGATCAATAAACCTTGAATTTAGTAGCTCTGAAGGTGTATGACGACATGTACTTTGTGTTAAATGTAAGTGGTAGTTACAGAGAAAGCCCATCAGTTAATATGATCTCAGAATCCTGACAACATAAGACATCATATGACACATGTCGTGGTTTTTAATATTAGATAAAATCTGATAACTTTCATTTTCTATGACAAGCCACAAAATTGTTTCTTCTAAGAAAAATGACTGTAAAGGACAATCTCTGATTTCTTTATTCCCTTCCCCACATTTTGCCATTTACTGTTTCAATATGTTCCCTATTTCTGGTTTGTTACATATTTAAGAGAATTGGCAAAACCTTGTTTTTCATTAATTCACAGATTTGAAAATTAATACTTGAAAATATCTCTAGACATAGCAAACTGAATAACAAATTTAAAATGAATACAAAATTCCGTTTTGTTTTTTGCTTTTTTGGGGGGTGGAAGCTAAAAAATCATTGTGTAAAGGCAACATTTGGTTTAGTAAGAATTCTCTGCTTGCTGCTGAGAGTCAAGCTTGTAGTAAACATGTAAACAACAAATGAAAATGTATTCGACAGGTCTTGACCTCTATGAGGGTATCGACATTGCTGTTCCTATTAAATTTTTGAAGAATAAAAAATCGTTTTAAAATCATAGATAAATCACTTTATAAAAACTGCTTACTTATATTCTGCTCTTTATAATTCAAAGATTCATTGAAATTGTAAAATTATGTAAATCATGGTAATGATGTCTTAAAATGCATTTCATTATTTTTTTTTACATTTATTTTTTTGTTTTTCTTTTTTTTTTCTATTATCAGCTTGATACAGTACAAATTCTTATCCTAATAGTGAAATGTTTCACTGAGTCTTGCCCAGTGATTGAGTAATACCAAAAATTATTATTTGCCACAGTCATCTTAGGGTCCCCCCTACTGTGTAGCCTCCCTGGTTCTGTGAGTTACAGTTTAATTGTTCTTTGTTTTATATATAGTATCCACTTATGAATGAGTACATACCATATTTGTCCTTCTGGGTTTGGCTTACTTACTCAGGATGATGTTTTCTAGTTCAATCGATTTGCCTGCAGATTTCATGCTGTCATTTTTTTTCTCTGCTGAGTAGTACTCCATTGTATATATGTAACACATTTTCTTAATTCATTCTTCAGTTGACAGGCATTTAGGTTGTTTCCAGGTTCTGGCTATTACAAATAGTGCTGCTATGAACATAGTAGAACATGTATCTTTGTGTTATGATTGAGCATTCCTTAGGTATATGCTCTAGGGTGGTATGGCTGGGTCTTGAGGTAGATGGATTCCCAATTTTCTGAGAAACCGCTATACTGATTTCACAGTGATTGTACAGGGGGAGTATTCCCTTTGCTCTGCATCCTCTCCAACATTGACTGTCATTAGTGTTTTTGATCATAGCCATTCTGACAGGTGTAAGGTGGTATCTCAGAGTTGTTTTGATTTGCATTTCTCTGATGATTAAGGATGTTGAGCATTTCTTTAAATGTCTTTCAGCCATTTGAGATTCTTCTTTTGAGAATTCTCTGTTTAGGTCCTTAGCCCATTTTTTAAATTGGATTGTTCAGTATTTTGATGTCTAGTTTTTTGAGTTCTCTATATACTTTGGAGATCAATCCTCTGTCAGATGTGGAGTTAGTGAAGGTCTTTTCCCATTCTGTAGGCTGTCATTTTGTCTTATTGACCATGTCTTTTGCCCTACAAAAGCTTCTCAGTGTCAAGAGGTCCCATTTATTAATTGTTGTTCTCAGTGTCTATGTCTGTGGTGTTATATTTAGGAAGTGATCTCCTGTGCCAATGCATTCAAGAATACTTCCTACTTTCTCTTCTATCAGGTTCAGAGTAACTGGATTTATGTTGAGGTCTTTGATCCACTTGGACTTGAGTTTTGTGCATGGTGACAGATATGGATCTATTTGTAATCTTTTACATATTGACATACAGTTATGCCAGCACCTTCAGTTTCTATTGTGTCTCTGATCTTACAGATGATAGATCCTACAGACAAGCAGTACACTCTTAACATTCTATGGAGCAACCACAAAATAGAAAACTTAGGAAGAAAGCTTTCCACAAATGAACAAACAATGATATCTTCCTCTCCCCTAAGCCCTGGAATAAAGCTGCTCATGATAAGAAAAGGTAAAATCCTCTTTATTTTTATTTTGTAATAAAAAAATTACTGTCACCCTTTTAGAATTTTCAACTAGATTTGAGAATTAAATAATTGGTGCAAAGCAGATTAGTTGAATACAACATAACAATTTAATTTAATTTTGTGACTCCACCCATCTCCACAACAGTGGGTAAATCTAAATGTTTCCTGTAAGGTAGAACAAAGAGAGTCAGTTGTTTAGAAAATACCTAAACTGTGTATGGAGATTAAAGAAAAAATAGATTCAACATGTTACATTTATGCACCATCATCGATGTGATCCCCCGACACATGCTTGCCTTCTTCTAGTGGTGGAGAACATTTTCCCATGGAAATTTTTATTTGTTTTCAGAAAAATCAGAATGCCTTTCATGACCTGCTGGTTATCAAATGACCTTAATCCAAAGCAGTCCTTAAATCAAGTAATATATTTGGGGAGCATATTTCACCATTTTCCTCCCTTGTTCCATTAGCCAGAGGGTACTGAGATATATTTAATATGTATCTTGATTTTCAGTAAGCACACTTCCACTTAGCTCACTTACTCTGGGAAGGCCAGAGGGAACAAAACACATCAGCTGATAAACCTGCATAGATTAGCCATAGGATCCTGGCCTCATGCCAATATGAATGCTCTGTCTCCTAGAGACATAGACTTGTAGTTTTTTCCAAGCTCCCCAGCTCACCATATGTAGTCGGTAGCCATTCCAGCCTTGGCTTGGAAGTTCCAACCCCCATTGAGGCTTCGGTAATGGTCAGGCCTACAAGGCAGGGATGAGAGAGGACGCTGAAGACCCATGATTGAGATGCGAGGGATCTCTTTGGTTCCAGGACCCTGGACACTGGAGGTAGACTGAGCAGAGTTCTCCAGAGAACACCGCTGGACTATGTCATACCTTTGCCAGACCCTACAACCTACCGATCCCTTCATTTGTAAGTTACCCCACAAAATAAACCTCCCTTTTAACTACATGGAGTGGCCTTAATAATTTCACCACTAACCATACACAAGATAAACAGCACCTAGAGATCAAGGACTCACAGAACTGTAGCCATCTGGAATTAGGGAAATCAACATCCCCCAAATAGCAATAGATAGAGATGAAAATTAAAACTAATGGACAATTCAAATACTGACTCACACTGTGGCAAACGTTCCTAATTCCCTGGCTGCCCACAGGGAGATGCTAAGAACTGAAAATTCAATCTCAGTGCTTTACACTATCAACAGTAGGAAACAAACTCTGAGGCTACATCTCTTACTAATTTTTAGAGAAAGAGAGGGAAGTTTCTATTCTTCATATAACTCATTTCAATGTCAAAATAGAAAGAAGATTTTGCCTATTTAAGTTGCTTCATAGAAAGTTTTACTAGTAAGTTTGTACTTGATCTGGGAGAGAAGCCATTTCAAGTCTTATGACACTATAATGTCCCACTAGGAATGATAGCAAACTGGTTAACAGGCTTCTCTTGTCACTATCTTTCTGTAATTCTTTCAGAGCATGGAAGAAGCCTGCACTTCTATGGGTGTAGCTAGTGATATTTAAACATATATGCTTCATTGGAGCAAATTGAAGAGCAAAGATGAGGATTTAAACTGACTTCCTTAGACTGCACTGTTGGAAGTTGGTCTAAATCAAAGCCACCTTTTCTACCACTCAGTCTCATTCTGCATGGTGTTGCTCCATATCACCTCTGTATATACCCACCTTGGAGCAACAGCAAGCCAAACCACTCTAGAAGGGTACAATGTTCTAAATAGGAGGGGAAAGCTAGATGCTTGAGTCTAGGTTGGACTAGAAATAAAACATTGTTAACCCTACATAGTAGAACGTTCATTGCACTTAGTATCCAGATAGCCTAACTCCTGATCACTTGTATTCATTACCATCAACATAATAAATGTTTAAGCCTAATTTTTATGGTTTGCTTTTTTAATAAAATTAGAAATTGAAAATTCTTACAATGTTTATAAAATTTTTTAAATAAACATACATTCCTAATGAACATATGATGAAATTAAAGTTGAATAAAGCCATGACATAATTAGAAAATTTTAAAGTATGGTATTAGTATATTACAAATTGACAAAAGTTTCATCAGAAATAATAACATTTGTTACACAGTATAGCATAATATTCAACTCAAAGAGTTATAAAATATTTGTACAATAGACAGAAATGCAAAGCAGAAATCCATGAAAATATAGAAGATTTATAGTAGCAAATTCTGGTTCCTTAGATCTATTCATTTTAATATAACATACATATTAAAATATGAAAAGACATAAATAATCAACATGTATTGCAAATTTGATACTTGACAGGTAAATATTAAAGATAGAATAAAATAAATAAAATATATATTAAATTACATGAACATATATATATATATAAAATCATGTCTAAGGTTGACTTTTGAAGAATATCAATTATGAAAATCATCAAAGAATCAAGTCAGTAGTTAACATATACATCCCCAACTCAGTACTAATGGCTCACCCACACCTATCCTTCTAGCCATCAGTGGGCATAAACACAGACATATGCACATACCCCCAAGTGTTCAGGCCACATAATTGTAAGAAAGTTTTTAATATAAATGTCTAAGATATATTTAAGCTTCTATGATGTAATTATTTCTATGGCTACAAGCAAAGTTATTAACTCCAAATAATCTAAAATCTAAATGGTACAAATATGCACAATAAACATTCTAGTTTCATTAACAAAATCAGTTAAATTTCTAAAAGAAAAGGAAAACTATCATCAGATAAACAAAAATGTCCCTATTATTACATGATCCAAATGTAGGCAAAATTTTCTACCAGAAAACTTCTAGAAACTATGAACAAATTCATCAGTGAGGCAGGATACATAATCAATTTGCACAAATAAATAATTATTCTGTACACCAGCAAACAGAGAGTGGGGGCACAAACACATCATCTAGGAGAGAGTTGTTGCAAACTAGACACAGCAAAGATTTACTTTCCCTAGGAAAGAAAAGCTATCCAGATCCACACTTGCTGGCATCTATGACACAACATCAAATTTTCTTTTGCTATAATTTTGTGGTTTTCTTCTTGTTTACACATATAAAATTAACTAAAACAGTCAGGCATGGTATCTTTAATTTCAGCACCAAGGAGGCAGAAGCACAGAGATCTCTGAGTTTGTATACAGCCTGATGTACATAGCAAGTTCTAAGCCAACCAGTGCTGCACAGTATGACCTCATATAAGAACAAAATTAAAACTAAACATAATTCTTTGGAAAGAGAGGCAAGAAAATAGAGGGATGGTAAGGAGGAGTGGGTGGAATGGAAAGGAGAATCCTCATGTTTGGTATAGTCTGAGAAATTTTTGTAGTGTTAATACGTTAGATGACAAAATCCAAGCAAAAGAAGAGTGAGGTGTGCTGTTGCCTTACCATTTCTCCAGCACTGACAAGGGGGCATTTAATATGGCCCACTTCAATCTGAGACATCAACGTAAGAGGATGGGAACAATCCACACCACATTTTGTCCTCATTGCCATTTTCTTTAAATAATAAAATAACTTTTGACAAATGATCATAATAAATCAACATAACCCATTACTTGTTATCTAATTAGTTTCCCAAAGCCTTCCTATGTAAGAAATTTCCCTAAACAGTGGATGCATGGATGTATCCATGGAAAGAAACAAAGCCTTGTGGAAGCACTTTGGTTGGGCTCCTTGATTTCCCCTGCTCCTGTCAGCCCTGCAGGTGAGAATATGCTGTGGTCTAGCAAGACTTGATTTCTGGGTTGGCAGTTTCAAGTGGAAGTCCTGTATGATATTTTCATTCTGTCAAAAGGCTAATCTGATCCCCTATTGTCCATCTTGCTGCTTTTTTAATTACCAGTAACTTCTACTTGGGGAACATTAGTCATCTATTGTTAAACACTTAACCCCTGAGAGTGTGCTGGAACACACTAGCTGTTTCAGTGTATTCTAAGCCCCCTAGAGATTTCTTTTTCTATACACCATGGTAAAATTTTTCAAAACTTTGCTCTACATCTAGTATTCACTTAAGATTGGGTACATACCATGTTTGTCCTTCTGAGTCTGGGTTAACTCACTCAGGATGATATTTTCTAGTTCCATCCATTTGCCTGCAAATTTCAAGATGTCATTGTTTTTTCTCTGCTGAGTAGTACTCCATTGTGTATATGTACCACATTTTATTAATTCATTCTTCAGTTGAGGGGCATCTAGGTTGTTTCTGGGTTCTGGCTATGAATAACACTGCTATGAACATAGTTGAGCATGTATCTTTGTGGTATGATTGAGCATTCCTTGGGTATATGCCTAAGGGTCTTGAGGAAGATTGATACCCAATTTTCTGAGAAACCACCACACTGATTTCCAAAGTGGCTCTACAAGTTTGCCCTCCCCCCAACAGTGGAGGAGTGTATCAGGATCACAATGGGGAAACCAGCAGAGAAAATCAGATCAAACTAGTGGGAACTCATGAAAGTTGGATCAATAGCTGTGGTGGAGCCTGCATGGGACTGAACTAGGTCCTTTGTATGGTGAGACAATTGTGTAGCTTGATCTGCTATGGGGGCCCCACTAGCAGTAGGATCATAATCCATCCCTGGTGCATGAGGGGGCTTTGTAGAGCCCACTACCTTTGATGGGACATCTTGTGTAGCCTTGAGTCGGGGGAAGGGGTTGGACTTGCCTCTACTGGATGTGCCTCCCCATGGGAGACCTTGCCTTCTTGTGGGGAGGAGTAGGTGGTGGGTTGGGATGGCTAGGCTGGGGGGGGGGTGAGAGGAGGGAAGAAAGGGATCTTTAATTGGTGTGCAAAATGAATGAAAAAAATTTCTTAATACAAATTTTTTTTTTTCTAAACTTCATTTATATTTTTCTAAATGTGTTTAAGAAAAAAAGACATGAAACTGTGGTCTCTGAGATTATTGATCAAGAGAGCTATTGTATCTAAAATTTTATGCTATATTTTAACATTTTAGGTTCCATAGCAACAGTTAATAAATGTGAATTGCCATTATTAGGACTATCCTGAGTGATGTTGGGCTGTTTGCATGAAAAGTCATTTTGAGATTTAGAGCATCTAAAAGAACAGGCAGTGGGGTCTGTCAGGAAGTGCCTAATCTCATGAGTCTTCTTTTGTGGAAATATGAAAGAGTGCGGTATACACAACCACATTACGTTCTGGATGAATATTAACAAATAAAGTCACTACTATGTTTATTTCCCTTTTAGAAGTGTCTCATGGTGGCTTATCATCTCACTTCACAAGTTCTGTGTCTGCAAATGAGAATGGACTAACTGGAGACAGGTTTCTGCATACAAAACACACAAAGCTCCACTGTTACAGAAGCATTTACATGATAAACAAATCAAGCTCAATAGTGTTATGTTAAAGATGCCTGAGGAACACATTCCACTTACAAGTTCGCTCAATTATGCATTGTTTCACTGAAAGCTCTAAGAGGGAAGGAAGAAAAATGGAAAAGATGGTATTCTCTCTTACATTGACTGTTTCTCTCCCACAGCCTGATCCATGGTGATCTTAAAGTCTTTCCTGAGGAGCGCATGCTCATAAACTCCTATACCTACTTCCCCTCAGCTACTGAAATGATGTCATAGACTCTGTCCTGTAAATTACACAGATCATGAGAGCTTTGTGGTGTGAGATGTTTGTAATACATTGAATCAGTTACTTTTGTATAGATATAACTAAATACTAGACATGCACAGCTGAAAGGAGGAAATATTTACTTTGGCTCATTGCAGCTGATGTTTTCTCCGGTCCTGCCCAGCCCCACACACCCCAAAGCTGCTTATAAAATCATCACTCAGAAGCTTATATTGATTAATACTGCTTGGCCATTTGCTCAGGCCTGCCACTGACTAGCTCTTACATTTAAACTCAGCCCATTTCTGTTAATCTATATGTTGCATGTTCCATGGCTTTACCTGTGTGCTGCTCCTTACATGTTTTACCTTACATGCTGCTCGCTGGACAGTGGGCTGGTGTCTACTGACTCAGCCTTCCTCTTCTCAGAATTCTTTTCATCTGCTAGACCTGCCTATACTTCCTGCCTGGCTACTGGCCAAAAGCATTATCCCATAGCAGCACATATTTTCAGAGGCATGGCTATTACTGCAGGGAGGAAATATCAGAGCCAACTGCTCACAAAATGGTAGCAAGAACTGGGAGAGGGGAGACAGATTTTCAGTAATGACACATCTCAGGTTCCTACTCCTCCAGCTAGCCTTTTCTGTTGTTGTCCATTGTGCCATCATATTATAACTCTATCAGGGGTTCACCTGTTCATTGCATCAATGCCTTCATGTTCTGTCTCTGGAAATACCCTCGAAGATATACCCAGAGGTGTGTTTCACTAATCCAATAGGTGAATCTTAACCCAATCAAGCTGAAAATCAGTATTAATATCACCCATATGCTTGCTGCTCAGCATTATATACTTTTAGCTACACTTGGTGTTTTCCTTAAGTAAAAGTTAGAGTGTATCTAGTAAATTAGTGCAATTCTATAAAATAAATTATAAGACGGCAAATTTGTCAGGGATACAATATTTCAAATTTAACACAAAATAAATTAAGAGTTAGTTTTGAATAGGGTTTCAATTTGGAGGGTCTCAAAAACCCCTGATTCTGTGTTTTCTTAAAGACATAAAAAGGAAAGATAATAAACACTCATGTTAAAGCGCAGACACCAAGTTCTTATTATCATTATGCCTCTACCTATGACAGAACAGATCATGTATAGATTATGGCAGAGCAAAAGCCATGTTTGAAGAATTACATAGGTAGGAATAGGCTATGTAGAGCTCAATAGCAATTCCAAGAATAAAATTCTGTATCCAGTCTGGAGTTCCCATTATATTTATCAAATGATCAGCCTTAAGCTGGCAGCCAAGATAAAATATTAAGTTAGTCAGAATTTCACTTCCAAAATTAAGAGGGACTTCAAAATTTCAGGTTCCAGACATGTTCTTAAGTATTTTTTAAATCCCCTATGCAATTGATATGTTAATCACATACATTATACATGTAAGTCTGAAACTAAGAAAGCACAGTTTGTGTCTCATATCCTTTGGGAGGCTAGAAAATATCTTTAGTCGTGGTAGAAGATTTTTTTAAAATGTGATGAAGTGTTCACTTCATTCTAATATAACATGATGTGCTGGATACTAGACAGACACAAGTATGAAATCATTTTATGACTCAGTAAGTTACCATTAACAAAACTATGTTCTGTATGTAGTAAAGTAAATTCTTTATCAAGTTGAGCAGGTCAAATAAAGTACAAATGGAAGAGTAAAGGTTAGAAAAGAACGGCATGCATACTGCAAATTCCAGGGTTGCTGGAGGTTTTACTTATGGAGTGAGCAAGAGAGATACACAAATAGGAAATAGTAAAGCTGAGACTGCAAAGAGAAGGAGGGATATACTTATGAAGACTCTGCTCTCTAGATTGAAAATCTGTGTTTACCTTGCTGGCAATGAAGTCATTAGTGGTTTCTGTAGTGATTCAGAATGGTTGTCAACTTGACTCTTCTGAGAAAAGGGAATCGCATTTGAGGAACTGCCTCCATCAGATTGGCCTAAGGGCACATCTGTGAGACATTTTCTTGATTAATGTGGGAGGAACACGCCCACTGTGGGAGGTGCCCTTGTGGTCCTGGGTTGTATAAGAAAGGCTGAACCAGCCATGCAAGCTAGTAAGCCGCATTCCTTTGTTTCTGCTTCAGGTTCCTGCCTTTGCTTCCCTTGATATTAGACTATAAAATGCAAGACAAATAAACCCTTTTCTCCCACGTTGCTTTTGACAAGTGTTTTATTATGGCAACAAAATGCGAATTAGGAGAGTTTCTAAAGAGAAGGTAGCTGTCATTTTAAACCATAAGGATATGTTCCTTACATTACTTTAGTGTTACTTGTCTGGGATATACAGATAGCACTGTTGGCTTAAATCCCATGATAAATACTAATCCTTTTTTTTTTTTTTTTTCATTTTTCTTTATTAAGAAATTTTCTACTCACTCTACATACCACCCACAGATCCCATCTCCTACCTCTTCCCACTCCCAGCCCTGCCTCCCAAGCCACCCCACATCTTCACATCCTCCAAATCAAGGTCTCCCATGGGGAGTCAGCAGAGCCTGGCACACTGAGCCTAGGCAGGTCCAAGCCCCTCCCAACTTCACCAAGGCTGCACAAGACGGCACACCACCAGCACTGGGCTCCCAAAAGCATGCCCATGCACCAGGGATGGATCCCAATCCCCTTGTCTGGGTGTCCCCCAAACAATTAGAGTCAAACAACCGTCTTCCGTATCCAGAGGGCCTAGTCTAGTCCCATGGGGGCTCCACAGTCCTACAGTTCATGGGCTTCCACTAGTGTGGCCTGTCATCTCTGCATGTCTTCCCATCATGATCTCGACCCCCCCCCCATGCAGAATCCCTCCTCTCTCTCATCAGTTGGATTCCTAGAGCTCATCCTGGTGTCTGGCCATGCATTTTTGCATCTGCCTCCATCAGTCACTGGACAAAGGCTCTGTGATGGAGGTTAGGGTATTCACTGGACTGGTCACCAGAGTAGACCAGTCCAGACACCCTCTAGATGCATTGCCAGCACTCCCAGTTGGGGTCATCCTTGTGATTCCTCCCTGGCACCCTGCCTCTTCTTATTTCCATGATGTTCTCATCTATCATGGTATCTCCCTCCCTACCCTCCCACTCTGTCCCTGTTCCAGCTCGACCTCCCTAAATATTAATTCTTTAAGAAGCTTGGACTCTTCCCTGAAGTGTATAGACAGCCCCACCTTTGACCACAAGCTATTTGTTCTTCCCTTCCTTTCTGGAACCAGGAAAGCATGCTTAGAAAGTGGTCCATATTAGGGGCTGAGCTGACAACATTCTCCAGTATTTGAGCAATTGTTTGACTTCAACACTGCATATTGGAGAGGGCAAATAAATTTTAAAAAGTAAGAGAAAGATGAGTAATCAGGATTAATTAGTGTTAATTACTGTTTTCCCTACAAATAGCTCATACTGAAGAAGCATGTTATCACATAGGCTGATTGTGCACCAACAGCATTTTTGAATGTTATCAATTTTATATTTATAGAAAAAATTGAACATCATTTTATTTTGTAAAAGATGATTAATTTGAGAAAACAGCTTTGCTTAATGAGATATATTGCACTGGGTTGTTGGCTTTCATGTGGCTTTCAGACTTGGAATGGAGTGCTTTCACTTGGCCCTGTTTCCTGACTTGAAATGCATCTTGCAGATGAAGCAGCCATGGAGTGTGTGAGCACCAGATATCACATGCTGTCTTGTACTTACTGTCAATAGTACTCCCCACTGGGCTTTAGTCTCTTTATCATTTGCCAAATTTGTATTGAAATTTCAGATTTTAGCATGATAAAGTCATAGCAATTGATTATGAAACATGTTTATGATTATGAAACAAGTTGCCTACTTTTCTAGTAGCAAGTGCAGTCTTGTCACAGATCATACCTTATATAGCAATTCCTATCCAAGACTATATATCTTTCTCCCTGAAGCAAAGTCTGAATTAGCATGTGATCCTGGCATATGCCACAGGCCAATAACAGATTTTCATTTTACTAAGCTAAAATGATAAGATTATTTTCATATCATTACTGTGAAAGTGAAGAGAAAGTGTGTATGTATTTATAAAACTTTTAGAATAATTTATTTTAACTAATAGTAGCAGTATTTAAAAATTCCTCTTTGTTTGCTCTCCAAAATAAATATCCCCACCCAAATGAGTTGATTTTATAAGTACTAAATAAAGATTTATTTATAGACTGTTTCATGTAACATAACTACATTCTTTCTCCGTAAAGAATTTCAGTCTAAGTAGGATGCAACTTTGGTTTCATGGTCTCTGATAATTTTAGTCTCAAAATAGCACATGGCATATTAACTGAAACATGTTCATCTGCTCAAAATGCTAAACAGGACTTCTTCAGTTTTGTGGTCACAGACTAGAATTCTGTTCCTTTATTTTTGTTTTTCTGTGTTTTGTTTTTATCTATTTTATTTGTTTTTTTCTGTTTGTTGACAAGCTCTCATTATGTAGCCCAAATAATTATGTAACCAAGGCCAGTCTGGAACTCCAGGACTTCCCATCTCCCTCCACTTCCAAAGTGCTAGGGTAAAAGGCCCAAGTTTCCGCATCTGATTTTTTCATTAACTGCTTATCCCCACTCCTAAATCTTGCCTCCCAGACAGAGTTCAGACTTTGTATTTTTACTTAGCTGATGAGCAAAGTCTTCTAATGTGTCTGTGAAAGGTTCCACACTGTTGGAACTTTGTGTGCTTCTGTAAAAATTAACATTTCCGAAATGTATATTCTACTCTTAGTTATCAGTTTATGGAGATACGGTAAGCTAGACTGTGATCCACTTGCAAGCCATTTCTCAATTATTTCTATTTCTGGACATAGTTCCCAATACTTTCTAACCTCAGATCAAGTTCAGTTTGGAAACTTTGGGCTGTGAGTTCCCTTCCAGTGTGCTGACAGCAAGCATCTCAGAGTATGCATGTATTCCAGTGAAAGAGTGGAGGGCTTGAAGGGTGTGGGAGATTCTTTGTGCAGACTCATCTAGCAATGTATTTGGTGTACATGGAATAGCAGAAATGTGGTCCTACTAGACATGAACTTGGGAAGCAAATACCAAGGTGCAGTGGAGGTTCTATATTCACTAATGTCCTTCAGGATAACTGATGGCTTCTGTATTAGCCAAAACAGAACTGGGAAATGAGTAAACTGAACTAACCACAAGAATGGTCTTTTCTACAATTAGAGGTTTCCAATGTGAAAATGAAACCATAATTTCACATATACTAAATAATGCACATTTTAGAACCTAAACTCATATAAATTTTAAATCTTCAATTTCCCCTAATTTTGAGTTTTTTGGGTATTTTTTTCTCAAGGTGGAATCACATTGCCTCATGTTTATAAAATATTTGATCTTTCCATTTCATAGTTCATATCACCAGCACCCTGCTATTCCCCTCCACTCAGTCATGGTCCCTTTATACTTTCCTGGTTTCCATGGTGACTCCATACTGGATACTCACATCTAAGGATATGAAGTTAGGACCACAGCTGAGAGAGAACATATGATGTTTGTTGTTCTTGGTCTAGGTTACTCAACTCATTATAATACTTACTATGTCTTTCCATTTACCTACAAACTTCATGATTTCATTCTTCTTTACAGATGTTTATGTGCCATATTTTCATTATCCCTTCAATCTGCTGAAGGAAATTTTAGTTCTTTCCATTTCCTGGCTGATATGAATTAAATAGTGCAACAATAAACCTATGGAGTAGAATGCTAGGTCATAGGTAGTTCTATTTTCAGTTTTTTGAGTACTCTCTATACTGATGTCCGGAATGCCTGCACCAATTGGCATCCCCACCAACAGCAAAGGAGGGTTCCTCTTTCCCTACAGCTTGGTCAGTATTTACTGGTGTTTTTTTCTTTATATTAGCCATTCTGATTGGGGTGAAGTGAAATCTTAAAGGTCTTTAAAAAGCACTTCTCAGTCAATGACAATAGATTCTTGGATTATTAGCAGTTTTGAAACATATAAACAGAAATAAAATTACATTTTCCTTGAGCTTTCTACTAACTGTTCATGTGAGTTACTGGAATATGAAAAAGATAATTACGATTAGTATAGGTTTGCTTTTTTGACAAGGTGGCACTGTGTATCCCTTGTTGACCCTATACTAACTGTGTTCCTGAATCCTTGAGCTTGCAGCTCTATTCCTGCTCAACGTTTCAAGTGCTGAGTTTGTAGGTGTGCACTGTCACATCTAACTAGAACAAGATCATTATAATCCAGTCTTAGTATAACAACTGAGAGCTCATGCTAATAGTAATAATAATTATACCTTTGTTTAGTTAATCTTTTACTATGTAATTCTCTTTTTATTTTTTACTGGTATCCTAACAATTGTCCAATGAGGATAATTAAAATATATTTTATTATTACATCAGATCTCATTATGAGTCATGAGGAAACAAAATAATTTTTCAAGGTGGTATAGCTACTTAAGAATGTCATTAAACTCTTGAACCAAGGCCTCAGAGAACATTACAGAAGAAGGAAAAGACAAATTGTAGGGGCCAAAGGCTCGGGGAGTTTACAATGATGTAAGACAGTTGCAAAATAGTCTTATTAATAAAAAATCTGGAGCCAGATATCTGAGTAAAAAAACTGAGAGATCAGAAAAGCAGAAGGAAGACAGCCACATTCTTACCACTTGGAAATCCTTGCCAAAGAGACCTACTTCCTGTATACCCACGCCTATTTGCCTTTCTGTTCTGCATCTCACTTCCTCTCTCCTCCCAGGTACATTACTTCTTGTCTGTCTGGACAGACCTCCAGACCTCTATGGTTAACTAGTTCTGGGATAAAAGGCATATGTCACTATGCCTGGCTCTGTTCTCCAGTGTGACCTTGAACTCACAGAGATCTGTATGGATCTCTGCCTCCCAAATACCAGGATTAAAGGCATGTGTACCATTGCCTGACTTCTATGTTCTTTATAGTGACTGACTTTTTCCTCTGATCCACAGATAAGCTTTAGTAGGCTGCACAATATTTTTGAGGACACACAATATATCATCACACTTCTATATTATTTCTCCCAGTAAAATCAATGACTATACCTATAAAGTCTCACAAACATGAGCTGAATAAGGATGACACCAACAAACATGCCAGACCATATGGGGAAAAGCTCATAAGGCTCCTACCTGAACAAATAACTATAGCAACTGAGGAAATCTGGAGGCAATAGAAATGGTCCTCGCTGGCAAGGACACAACAATTGATTGTCCAATGTCAAAGTACCACTTGAAAAATACACATGCAAATAGCATTGTATGGACTCAACAGATTATGTGTGTGTGTGTGTGTGTGTACAATAACAATTTATTTAATTATATGTTTTGTGTGGAACTGAGGATCGAACCCAGGGCCTTGTGCTTGCTAGTCAAGCACTCTACCACTGAGCTAAATCCTCAACCCCGTAAAATAACAATTTACATTGACGTAAAGAGAGACCTTGAATTTGAAGAAAGTAGAGAGGAGTATATGGGAGGGTTTGGAGGAAGGAAAAGGAAGGGAGGATCATAATTAAAATAAAATTTCAAAAATGAACAAACAAAAAAGAATGATGTTAGGATCCAATCTTTTAGTCTGACTCCAGATCGTGTGCTTTCATGATCTCATGAGCCTCAAACCAAAATGGAGAAAAATGCCTCCCTTCCAGAAAGGTAACACACAGTGTTTGAAAGATGAATAGAAGTTAGCAAGGTTGTTTAGAATAGAAAACAAGGAAAACTGTAGTTAGAGTTTTCCTGCCTGGCCCAGTCAAGACAAATCTCTCTTACCCGCCAGTCCCACAGTCGCTCAGACCCAACCAAGAAAGCACACAGAAACTTACATTGTTTAGAAACTGTATGGCCGTGGCAGGCTTCTTGTTATCTGCTTCTTCTATCTTAAATTAACCCATTTCTGTTAATCTATTCTTTGCCACGTGGCTTGTGCCTTACCAGTGTCTTTACACGTTGCTTCTCATGGCGGCGGCTGGCGGTGTCTCCCCAGCCTTCTACTTCCCAGAATTCTGTTCTCTCTTGTCCCGCCTATACTTCCTGCCTGGCTATTGGCCAATCAGAACTTTATTTACACAGAGCGATATCCACAGCAGAAAATAAGGACTGAGGAAAAGTGTTTCAGGAAAAGAACACGGACTGTAAATGGACAAAGAAACTGCAGAATCCAGATACCAAAACTAAGTCAGTAGTTCTAGATCTAAAACTAAGAAAAGAAGAGTGAAGAGTGGAACCAGGAAGTTGAACGATTACTTGAACCTGTCAAGGCCCACAGGACCTGCTGAGGAGCTTATGATTAAGATTCTTTTGATTGGATTCAAGGCTCACTCCATGAGATGGAGCCCATGCCTGACACTGTTAATGAGGCCAGGAACCTGAGGTTAGACAGGCAATGGGTCTTGGAGAAAATACCATTATTATTCTGCTGGATTGCAGATGTTCTCAAGCTGTGGATCAAGACAGTTTTGGGTGATGAACTACCCTTTCTCAGTGGTAACCTAAGTCTATAGGAAAACAAGATTTTGTTTGTTTGTTTTCCCTTGTTTGTTTGTTTGTGTGTTTTATTTCTTTGGTTTTTCAAGACAAGGTTTCTCTGTGTAGCTTTGCACCTTTCCTGGAACTCACTCTGTAGCCTGGGCTGGCCTCAAACTCACAGAGATTTGACTGCCTCTGCCTCCCGAGTGCTGGAATTAAAGGCATATGCCACCACTGCCCAAAAGGAAAACAAGATATTTACATTAGAATTCATAACAATAGCAAGTTACAGTTATGAAGTAGTAAGCAAATAATTTTATGGATGAGAGTCACCATAACATGGTAAACTGTGCTAAAGGACCACAGCAATAGGAAGGTTGAAAACCACTGTGCTAAAGGAATATAGCAAAAAAAAATAAATAAATAATACTACTAATGACATATCTAACCCTCATCAGAGAGGTTTCTTTCTTGCAGAGATCCACAACCATACAATGTGAAGAGAGTGAGTGACTTTGGAACACTCAGTCCTAAATGGAATGTTTTCACTAAAGCCCTTCCCTTAGTAAGGGGAGACAGGAAGATCGTAAGAGCCAGCAGTAGTGGATAACTCCAAGGAGAGAACATCTTCCAGACACAACCAGATTAAATCACATATGAACTCACAGAGACTATAACAGCATATACAAGACCTGCACAGTTTCAAGCCAGAAAAATTCCAGCACTGAGAAGAGAAGTGGAAACAAAGCACCTTTCCCAAGCAAAAGCTGTTTGCCATTTTGATACCTGACAGTGAAGGAAAAATGAGCTTTCTTCAAAGGAGTGTCATTGGATATACCAACCACACTCCAGGGCAGGCCCATGCCAACAAATAGTTGACCAACACAAAATGAGACTCCATGTTATTTATATGCTTTTCATTTTGTTTGTTAATTTTTGTCTGGTTTTTGTTTGTTTGTTTGTTTGTTTTAGTTTTGTTACTTTTAGTTTGGTGATTTTTGAGAGAGATAAAGAACATGAAGTTGGGTGGGTAGGGAGGTGGGGAAGAGCTGGGAGAAGCTAGGAGAGGGGAAAGAATATGATCAAAATACATCGTGCAAAAAATTTTTAAAGATTAAGACTTTCAGGACAAAGAAGTTGGAGTAGAGAGAAGTACACACATTTTCATTTAATTGCATGTGGGGAATAAATTGGGTGAAAGACAAAGAAATAATCCAGAACTTGTTGAACACTCCAGAAATCCTCTCCTCAGAAAAAGAAAACAGAGAGCGATTAGGGATTTGTTAAACACAATTACAGTGACAAAGATAAGAGTGTAGGTGCAAAAATAAATCTCCAAGAAAGATAGAAAGGGTTGTATAGTGTTGGAAATTTGAAAGAGCAAAACAGATGAGACCAAGAAGTCCAAATGGGCAACTGTGAAGATTGCAGTGTGATTGTAAAGAATTCGCTATGAGTAAAAAAACTGTTATTGAAGGAAGATGTTGAAGACTGATTTGAAAATGTAACAAAAATAGTAAACTGTTTTAGGTTTTGCTGAAGTCAACTCAAATGCAACTTTTCTGACATTGTTACCTAACAGCTTGGGAGGCTGTTAGAAAATTGCTAGGGAAGGCCACATTAATGTGAGACAATAAGTCTGTTTACATTGTGTTAGCCAGCATTATATGATGTATTCTTCTCTATCAAAGTCCTACAGTGAATGCCACAGTATCCAAACTGTATAGATAAAACTCATACCACCATGTCAGGATCATCTCACACAGGTTGTGATCTTCATGTTAGAAATGATCTTTTTATGTCCACAGAAGTCAGATTCTCCTGGGATCAGAGTCAGCTTCAAACAAACATCCAGCACTGTCACATCAGTTTGAAGAGAGTAATGCTCTTGAGTTCTGTGGAATACAATTTAAAACTCAGCACTCCATGAAACTCGGGAATTCTCAATGGGATCCTGTAAAGGCTATTTTTATTATAAGCAAAATTTAGTTCACTTTGCTATTAAAAAAAGGCTGTAAGGAATGCTTTCCAGTTTTTCGAGTTATTAATCCAGGAAAACATCTATTATTTTATTCAGAGTCATGAAAAGAGACAATTGACAACCAATTTCAGTGATTTTGGAGATGTGGAACCAGATTAAGACAGGTTTCCTCAGAATGGTTTTGTTATGAGCGAAGTGAAAACTCGTAAAAAAAAAAAAAATATGGATGGAGGACAAAGAGATGGTTGAGTGGTTAAAACTGTTCTTCCAGAGGACAGGGGTTTAATTCTCAGCAGCCACATGGTGGTCCACAACCATCTATAATCCATTTTCAGGAGATACAATGAACTCCGCTGCCCTCTGCGGGCACTGCACACATATGTTACACAGGCATACATGCAGGCAAAATACACATAAAATAAGTTTCAAAATACAGTTTTATTGTAGGTAGGATTAAGGAAGTAAGGGAAAGACAACAGTGCTCCACAAAACAACCAGCATCCATATCCACTTTGCATTTTCACAATAATGCCCTAGTCCCTTCCAAGCACAGCCAATGCTGCATGCTTTCTTAAGTTCCCAATGGTGCTAATTTTCTAGCACTCAACACAACCTACTTACTGAAAGGTACAAGGACTCCAATGCATCAAGCTAATTTAGCAGAAATTAGGGACTAGTTTCATCAGTGAGAATTCTCATCAGTTACTCAGTACAGTTATTTGCACATTTAACCAATAGGTTCAAAACCTCTGCTTCAGAAAAAGCCTAATGATTTTTTTCTGTATATATGTATAAGTATATTCACATAGACACAACGTTGTTGTGTTGCTTTTCAGAATGTATTTACACATCATTGTTTTTTCCCAAAGGGAATGAACTTGTCCTACAGGTAAACTTGTTCTCATATAGTAATTAATGATACTAGCCCAGTAAGCTGTACTTACCCACTCTCCCCAAATATTTTTCAGTGTAGCTTAGAAATCCAAACTCTCTTTCCCATGAGATAATTGGGTTCAGAAAAGCAAACCCTTAATGGTCACTGTAACTGGGTATGGTACTTTAAAAGAAGACATCTATTAAACTTGTAGATTGAAAACAATTCTCCTGATACTTATTAAGTAAAGAAAAGCTGTATGAAATTTCAAAGGCTGTACATAGTTACAAAGAACTAGACATTATCACTAAAGGGCAATAAGATGAAAATCAGACACTAGATGTCTGTTACAGAAATAATTAATTACATGCCAAAAAATTAAGGGAATTGAGTTTTTATTAAAAATATTCTGTAAGAAATTAATTTCTGAGCTGTGTTGAGTCCTTGTGAGTTATGCATGATATTTGTATAAGTCATACATAATTTGGGAAAACAATAAAGCACACAGGAGGGAACATTCTTTTATTTCCAAAATAATGTGTCAGATTAAAAGCTTTACATATCTTTAAAAGAACTTATGTTATAATTTTCTCAACCTAAATTTCATTTACATATATAATGCAGCATTTAGCAAGATAAAAATAAATTCAACTCCCATGAACAATTTGCACTACCAGAGGTTATATATTTCAATATAGCCGAATTTCTCACAAAATTGGTCAAGTTTGAGCCAAAGTAAGTCAATTATGAGAAAACTACAGTATAGCCAATGGTTTTTATACAAAAAGCAAAAAGGCTCACATCTCTCCCCTCAAGAAGAGTCTCTAAAGGATTCTCAGACTTTAGATCTTATTCATGACTCTCTTTCTGTCTTTCAAAGTGGCTCCTCTTTTAACCAAATGGCCTTTTTTACTATTGTCTGGACAGTAATCCTATGCAATTTTAGTCTCCATTCTCCATTCCCATTTAACTCTTTACTAAAAGGATAGGGAGGGGTTCCCAAACATCCAGTAGTGTCTGCCTGTCACTGCCATGATGACAAAGCAGGTACAAATATTAGCAGGAATATCAGTTTCTTTGAAATAAAGAAATTGTTTCCTATGAGGCAGACAGCAGCAACAAGAAAGTTGTGCATTTACTCTGGATTGTCAGCAATAAGTTGAATAAGGCTCTCTATGGTGAATCTAAGCATATTTGCCTGCCTAAGAGAGCTACAGTTGGTTTCTTATGGGACTGAGTTTTTATATATCTATAATTGACAACCAATTTAGATAACTTTACTTTGTATTTACAAGTTGCAGTTTCCAGAGACTATCTAGAAAGTTTACAATTCTGGATAGTTGATGTGGTAGAATTCAGTTTCCTAGTAAAACTGTGAGTCAAAATAAGTACAAAGGCAATTTCTCTGGCCTGTAAAATAAGCCTAGAATCACAGAAAGCACACTGAACCACCTCCTTTCCAATAGTCTTAGAATGGAGAAAGTAGATGCCCATATTCTACAAACAGGCTGTCACAAGTAGATGCCCAGAGTACACAAACAGACTGTCAGAGGTAGAAATTCTGATTTTTAGAAAAGTCGCTTTACCTCTTGGATAGGTTTTACATTCTATAAAATCAGAACATTTTGTAGAATATAGCTGAGATCTCTATGATTAAATGGGTGCTTACTGAGTTAAGGGTGAACACTGTTTTCACTGAATGCATTTAATTACTTCACACTCAGAAGAATAGAAGGTTCAGGCAATATGAGTAATATAGCCAAGCACAAGTCCTGTAAGTGGCCACTTTAGGTTGATTCCAGACATTAGAACACAGTCTGGAAATAACTGACTCTTTAATGGTACCATTAACAATGTTAACAGTCAGGGTAATAGCTCTTACTTGTGAGTGACAGATTTAGCAAATGAAAATACAAATGTGCTAAAAGAAGCATATCAGACAATTAATTATTGAACACAGGAATATTTGAAATAATGGAAATATGAACATTTGGATGTTCATCACGCATTTGAAATTGTGATATAGGAATGCAAAATTTCAGCAAATTCTAGGGTAAACACTACTCTCAAATTGTCCCTGAAAGATGTATGCATACTCTATGCCAAGCCTTTTAAGCACTAAAAATTCTTCATTGTGTGGCATTCCCTTCTTCCACATTACTGGTTCTCAGAGAGAAAATAATAATCCCCTTTTCCTTAACCTAGTCATCCACAGGTCTTTATGCATCTCTCTCAGGTCTGTTGATGAGGGTGTGGCATGTGCTCTGGTCTATGTGTCTAGAAGTGTCTTTTACACAACTGACATTTTGCCTGATATTTTGATCCCTGTCATACAGAGGTCTATCTACAAACCTATCTGCTATTTCTCCTGAGCAGATCTCTCTTCCTTGGACTTTGAGTGTATAGTATGTCCACAGATGCACTTGGGCCATCTCTGGAGTTCTCTTTCACCTTTTTTATTGATGAGAAAACAAGATTAAATTTATCTTTAAAATTTGATATTTTTTATTTTTTTAATTTTATAATTTAATTTTACATATAAGCCATGGATTCCCCTGTCCTACCTCCTCCCAGGCCCTCCCCCCAAATCCACCCCTCATTCCCATCTCCTCCAGAGCAAGCACTCCCCTGGGGACTCACCTCAGTCTGGTAGGTTCAGTCCAGGCAGGTCCAGTCCCCTCCTCCCTTCACCCAGGCTGAGCAAAGTGTCCCAGTATAGGCCCTGACTTCCAAAAAGCTAGCTCATGCACTAAGGACAGGTCTGGGCCCACTGCCTGGGAGCCTCCCAAACAGTTCAAGTTAATCAACTGACTCATTTATCCAGAGGGACTGATCCAGTTGGGGGCTACACAGCTATTGGTTCATAGTTCATATGTTTCCACTAGTTTGACTATTTGTCCCTGTGCTTTTTCCAATCATGGTCTCAACATCTCTTGCTCATACAATCCCTCCTCTTTCTCAGCAATTGAACTCTCAGAGCACCACCTGAGGCCTGGCTGTGGATCTCTGCATCTGCTTCCATCAGTTATTGGATGAGAGTTCTAGCATGACAGTTAGGGTGTTTGGCCATCCTATCACCAGACTAGGTCAGTTAGAGCTTTCTCTTGACCATTAACAGTAGTCTACAGTTGTAGATGTAACCAGCTTGTTAAATAAGAAACACAGAACTGATTGCAGAGTTAAAAACCACAAGGTCAGAGCAAGAGTGAAAAACCTTACCCTTCACTGCTTCTGCTGTTCTTCCTCTCCGCAAGAGACCTACTTCTGTGCGTCCTGTCTATTTAAAGACTTTCTGTTCTGTTTTCTCATTGGTTGTAAACCCAACCACATGACCTCCTCGTCACTGCCTATTTGTACAGACCTCCAGGTCTTCTATAATTGGTATTGAGATTAAAGGCGTGTCTCTGCCATGCTGGCTGTGTCCTTGAACGCACAGAGATCCTCCTAGCTCTGCCTCCCAAGTGCTGGGATTAAAGGCGTGCCCCACTACTGCTCAGCTTCTGCTCTGGCTTGCTCTGACCTCAAGGCAACTTTATTGACATACAAATAAAATCACATTTCAATACAAATAAAATATCACTCTATACAGTGGGAGGTATCTTTGTGGATTTCTGGGGACCTCTCTAGCACTTTGCTTATTCCTATTCCCATGGGGTCTTCATTTATCATGGTCTCTCTTTCCTTGTTCTCCCTCTCTATTCTTGATCCAGCTGGGATCTCCCACTCCCCTAAGCTCTCTTTCCCCCTACCCTTGCCCTTCATTACTCCCCTCCCCCAACATCCAGTTTGCTCATGTAGATCTTATTCATTTCTCTGTCATTGGGCAATCCCTGTGTCTTTCTTAGGGTCCTCTTTACTAGGTAGCCTCTCTGGAATTGTGAGTAGCAGTCTAGTCATTCTTTGTTACATCTAGTATCCATCTATGAGTGAGTACATACCATGTTTGTCTTTCTGAGTCTGGGTTACCTCACTCAGGATGATTTTTTCTAGATCCTCCATTTGCCTACAAACCTCATGATGTCATTGTTTTTCTCTGTTGAGTAGTACTCTGTTGTGTTTATGTACCACATTATATTTATCCATTCTTCAGTTGAAGGGCATCTAGGTTGTTTCCAGGTTCTAAATATTACAAAAAATACTGCTATATACATAGCTGAGCATGTGCCCTTATGGTAATATTGAACATTACTTGGGAATATGCCCAAGAGTCATATAGCTGGGTCTTGGGAGAAACTGATTCCCAATTTTCTAAGAAAGCACTATATTGATTTTCAAAGTAGCTGTACAAGCTTGCATTCCCACCAAGAGTGGAGGAGAGTTCCCCTTACTCCACATCCTGTCCAGCATAAGCTTCATGTCTTCAGTGTTTTTTATCTTAGCTATTCTGACAGGTGTAAGCTGGTATCTCAGAGTCATTTTGATTTGAATTTCCCTGATCCCTGATGATTAAGGATGTTGAGCAATTCCTTAAATGTCTTTCAGCCATTTGAGCTTCCTCTGTTGAGAATTCTCTGTTTAGTTCTGTAGCCCATTTTTTAACTGGACTGTTAGGCATTTTGATATCTAATTCCTTGAGTTCTTTATGTATTTTGGATATCAGCCCTCTGTCAGCTATGGGGTTGGTGAAGACCTTTTCCCATTCTGTAGGCTGTTGCTTTGTCTGGTTGACTGTGCCCTTTGCTCTATAAAAGCTTCTCAGTTTCAAGAGATCCCATTAATTATTTGTTTCTCTCAGTGTCTGTGCTACTGGTGTTATATTTAGGAAGTGATCTCCTATGCTAATGTGTTGAAGATTACTTCCTACTTTCTCTTCTATCAAGTTCAGTGTATCTGGATTTATGTACAGGTCTTTGATCCACTTGGACTTAAGTTTTGTGCATGTTGACAGACATGGATCTATCTGCAGCCTTTTGCACATTGACATCCTGTTATGCCAGCACAATTTGCTGAAGATGCTTTATTTTTTCCATGGTACAGTTTTGGCTTCTTTGTCAAAAATTATATGTTCATAGGTGTGTGGGTTAATGTCAAGGTCTTCAATTCAATTCCATTGGTCCACATGTCGGTTTTTATGCCAAACCAAACCAGTTTTATTATGGTAGTTCTATAGTAGAGCTTGAAGTCAGGGATGGTGATGCCTCCAGAGGTTGTTTTCAATCAAGGCAGTGGTGGCACACACCTGTAATCCCAGCACTCAGGAGAAAGTACCAGGAGGATCTCTGAGTTGGAGGCCAGCCTGGTCTACAGAGCGAGTTCCAGAATAGCCAGGGCTACAAAGAGAAACCCTGTCTTGAAAAACAAAGAAAAAAATATATCTTGAATATTTCAATAATAGAATTTGGGTTTTTAATTGAAAATGCAATTTTAATACAGTACATTATGATTATGGTTTTCCTTCCCCAAACTTCTCCCATATCCTCCCTACTTTTCTACCTGCCCAAACCCACATCATTTCTTTCTCTTTCACATTACAGTACAAATAGGCAACTAAAATGATGATGATGATGATAATGATATTAGATAAAATTAAAACAAACAAATCAAAATAGAACAAAATACAATAAGAAAACAAGTGAAGAGTAAAAGAAAAAGCTTAAGACACACATACAGACTCAGAGAAACTCACACAAACAAAAATCCCATATAAACACAAAACAGGAAACCAGAATATATATGCAAGGACCTGTAAAGTTAAAAAAAAAAATCCCTGTAGTGGGTAGCCATTCCTGCCTTGGCCTGGAAGTTCCAACCCCCATTGAGGCTTCAGTAATGGTCATGCCTACAAGGCCAAGCTGAAAGAGCAGGCTGAAGAACCAGGATCAAGAGGAGAGGCTTCTCTTGGTTCCAGGACCCTGGATGCTGGAGGTAGACTGAGCAGAGTTCTCCAGAGAACACTGCTGGACTACGCCATACCTTTCCCAGACCCTGCAACCTATTCCTTCATTTCTAAGTTACCCCACATCATAAACCTTCTTTTTAACTACATGGAGTGGCCTTAATAACATCACCAATATCTGGCACCCAACAGGGGGTGCCATTTGTAGTTGGAGTCCTTCTCTCCAGCCCCCTCAAAGCCCTGTTAGTCCAACAACCCACTTATAAAATAAACACACAGACATTTATATTATTTAAACTGCTTGGCCATTAGCTCAGGCCTATCATTGTCTAACTCTTGCTCTTATATTTAGCCAATTACTACTAATCTATAGTTTTCCACATGGCTTGTGGCTTACCAGTGCCTTACATCTTTCTTGTCATGGCAGCAGCTGGCAGTGTCTCCTTGCCCCTGCCTTCACTTCCCAGCATTCTCTTCTTCCTTGTCCTGCCTACCCTATCCTTCCTGCCTGGCTACTGGCCAATCAGCACTTTATTTATTTTAACCAATCAGAGGAACACATTTGACATACAGAACCTCCCACAGCAAATCCCTAAAGAAGAATTATGAGACAAAGAACCTATCACAACTGCCATTGAGTTCTTTTGTGTTACCCAGCAGCTGCTGGGCATGGGCCTGGCCTTTAAAGTGGTTTGTACACTCAGTGAAACTCCAGTGGAGAAAACTGATTCATCATTTTTGAGTAGTTATCAACTGCAGATTGCTTAGGCTTGTGTCCCCTACCCCTCCCAGTACTGGGACTCATCAGGTTTAGACTTGTGCAGGCCCTAAGCAAGTTGCCTCAGCCTCTGTGAATTCATATTCAGATCTGTCCTGCTGTGTTCAAAAAGCCTTCCTAATTGTCTTCCAGCCCCTTAGGCTCTTACACTCTTTCTTCTCCTCTTTCATGGAGCTCTTCTCTATGGGAAGAGATTTGATGGAAGCATCCCCTTTAGTATTCCAAGATATCTCACTCTGCATATTGTTTGTATGTGGGTCCTTGTATTTGTTCCCATATACTGAAGGAGGAAGCTTCTTTGATGCTGCTGCACAAGGCACTATTTTATGAATGTAGCAGAGTATTGTTAAGAGTCCCTTTTATATATTAGGAGTCCTTTAGGAAAACAGTAGTATTTGGATTTCCCCTAGGTCTCTCACCTATCTGGTCTTAGGTTCTGACCAATTTGAGCAGTGTTGGAGATGGGTTCCATGTTATGGAACAAGCCTTAAATTCAATCAGATAGTGATTGGTTATTCCTACAGATTTTATGCCACTCCTGCATTAGAACATCTTACAAGCAAGTCACCAGTGTTGTAGATTGAAGAGTTGTTAGGTGGATTGGTGTTTACTTTTCTCTTTTGGTAGCATACAGAGTAAATCCCTTCCAGCAACATGACCACTAAGTACAGGTGAAAGCCCTAGGTAAGCATCATCTCAACTTTTCTATGTTTAATGAGTTGTGTAGGTGTTAACTTCAGCTATAAAGATTTACCATCAGTTTATGATAGGAACCAATAGCTTGCGTTGTTTGGAGGTTCACATGGCACCAACAACTCTATTAGAGCCATTCATGAAAATGGAAATTTTATTTGATGACCATATATGTCCAGTTGTGGCTCAATTTCTCGCATTATTTTGCAATTTCATTTAGATCACCTTCGTATGATGTAGGGAGCTTCTACTGTATTATATTTCCATACAACCTCTCTAATGGCCTTTAGTTATAGCTGCTTCTCTCTTTATTCCCTGTGACTCCCACATCTCCAACCCCCATGTTTGATCAACCCTTTCCAGTCCCTCCATCCACAACTATGTATTATATCTCTGCTTCCTATGGTGATCCAACACTCTCCCCTAGTCCCTTACTCTATACCTGATCTGTGTGATTATATAGATAGAAGCCTGCTTATTGAAGACTTAATAGGTGACATCCACATACAAGAGAATACATATCATATTTGCATTTGGGGTTTAGGGTTACCTCACTTGGGATGATTCTTTTTTTTTTTGACACGGGGTTTCTCTGTATAGCACTGATTGTTCTGGAACTCACACTGTAGACCAAGCTGGTCTTGAGCCCAGAGATCCACCTGCCTCTGCTTCCCAAGTGTTGGGATTAAAGGTGTGAGCCAGCACTGCTCAGCTATGATTTCATTCTTTTGATAGCTGAGTAATGTACTATTGTGTAACTATGCCACATTTTCTTTAGCCATTCACCCATTGATGGATATCTAGTCTTGTTTCCTATTTCTAGCTATTAAGAATAGAGCATCAATGAATATGTTTATTATGCTAATCCTACAGATCCATGAACATGGGAGATCTTTCCATATTTTTTTTTTGAGAAGAAAAAGAGTTTTATTTGGCTTATGTTTCTAAGTTACATTCAATCACTTCAGGGAAGCCAAGGAAGGAACGTAGGCTTGCCTCAAAATTACTATGTAGCCAAGGATGACCTTGAACTCTTGATCCTCCTGCCTAAACCTTCAGAGTGCTGCTTTTGATCATCCATATTGGCTCAGAAGGAACTTGGTTCATGAAGAATCATATCCCAAAGATACCTGATAAGCAAACTCATGGTATTTGCATGGAAGCAGCACAAATTAAGTCAGGGAAGAAATTGGCCACTGCACTCCATTTCATCCTCAAAGACCATAAAACCAAATCAGGAAGATGTAGGTGAGAGGTGTAATAAGGCTCGTGTATCCAGCAATCCAGGGTTCTGCTCACCGTGGGCTCCCTGCAAACCCAACCCACTTCTTATTTCTGCTTTTAAACTACAACTACCAGTGCTGCTTTAGTCTGAGAGTTTCCCTGCACAGTAGACAAATGTAACACGAGACCACCAGTTACATCCATGCTTCCTGATTACCCCAGGCTGTGAGTAAGAAACTAATATTTCAAGATAAGTGGGCATTCAGTTTGTGCCAGATTTACAAACTGCTGTGGCAGCCAAAGTAGCATACAGATATCCTAAAGGTGTGAGACAATCCTAGTTTCTTCCCTTGTGGCTGCAGCTACAAGAAGCTTTCCAATTTCTAAATTAGACCAAGTCAGAAAATGCAGACCTGCGTTCTAATTCTAGCTGTCCTTATACATAGCTACTTTCTCCAGACCTCAGAATCCTCACCTAGATGCTGCCAGTTTGACTGTGAAGGCCACTCATGCTAAACCTGCTCAGACACCAATGTTTTACTAAGAATCTTTGTATCTATGCTTAAGAGAAATTGGTCTATAGTTCTCATTCTTTGTTGAGTTTTTATGTGGCTTAGGAATCTTGGCAACTGTGGCCTTGTGAAATAAATTAAGTAATATTTCTTGATTTTTTGGAAGAACATGAGCAGTATTGGCATTAACTTTTTTTTGAAAGTCTAGTAGAATTCTGCATGAAAACTCTCTGACCCTTGGCTGTTTTTGTTGGGAGACTTTTAATTACTTTTTCTATTTTACTAGGGGATATAGGTCTACTTAAATTAACTATCTGATCTAGATTTAAGTCTGGTAAGTGGTGTGTGTGTGTGTGTGTGTGTGTGTGTGTGTGTGTTAAGGAAGTTACCATTTCTTTTAATTTTTTTTTTTATTTTGTGAAGGACATACTTTTAAAGTATGTCTTAAGATTCTGTGGATTTCTTCCTAGTCTATTGTTATATCTCCCTTTTGTCTCTAATGTTATTAATTTGCATCTTCTTTTCAGCCTTTTGCTTAAATTGGCTAAAGTTTTGTCAATATTACTGATTTTCTCAAAGAACAAACAATTTGTTCCATTTTTCTTTATGTTTAGTTGTTCTTGTTGTTTTTTCTTTGTAGTTTATTGATTTAAGCCATGATTTTTGTCATTTCTTGGCACCCACTGTTTTGGATGTTATTTCTTCCTCTTCTTTTTTTTTCTTTTGTTGGAGCATTAAGTAACATGAGATATCTCCAATTTATTTATGTAGGCACTTTATGTTGCCTCTTAGAGCCTCCTACACCATGTCCCATACATTTAGGAGTGTCCTGTTTTCTTTTTCATTCAATTCTAGAAAGTTTTTCATTTATTTCTTAATTTTTGTATTGACTCATTTTATATTCAGTAGTAAGGTGTTCAGTTTCCATTAGTTTGTAAACTTTCTGCTATTTTTGTTGTTGATATCCAGCTTTAATTCATGGTGAACAGAATGTATGCAGGGTATTATTTTGATTTTTTTGTATTATGGAGAGTTGCTTTGTGTCTAAGTATCTGGTCAGTTTTGTAGAGAGTTTCATGAGGTACTGAGAACAAAAAAACAAAAAAACAAACCAAAAAAAAAAAAAAAACCCAAAAACCAAACAACATTCTTCTCCGTTTGGTGATATGTTCTGTAATATCTGTCAAGTCCATTTAGTTTATGATGTCATTTATTTCCAACATATCTGTCTAGTTTTTGTGTGTATGACTTGTCTATTAGCAAGAACTGGGTATTGAAGTCATCTACTATTATTGTGTTCAATATGTGATTTTTAGCTGTAATACAGTTTCTTTTGTGAATTTGGGTGCCCTTGTGTCTGATGTATAGATGTATGAAGTGTCCTTGCCTATCTCTTCAGATTTATTTTCATTTGATATTATATTTTGTCAGATCTTAAAATGGCTACACTGGCTTACTTCTTAGGTCCACTTGCTTAGAATTACCTTTCTATCCTTTTACCCTGAGCCAATGTCAACCCTTGATGTTGAGATGTGTCTCTTGGATGCAGCAGAAGGATGGAACCTATTTTTTGGCCCATCATGTAGTCATTGTCTTTTTATTGGAGAATTGAGACCACTGAGACCAATGAGCTGTTTTTGTTGATTTCCATTATCTTGTTGTTGTGTGGGTATTTCCCCTCTCCTCCTTTTGATTTTCTGCTATGAGGTTATTTATTCTGTGTGCTTTCTTAGGGGTGGTTAACCTCTTCAAGTTGAAGTACCTTCTATGGAGCTGGATTTGTAGATAGATACTATATACTGTAGTTTTATCATAGAATTTCTTTCTTTCTTTATCAATTGTGATTGAAAGTTTTGCTGGTATAGCAATGTAGGCTGGCATCTGTTGCCTCTCAGAGTTTATAGAACATCCATTCAGTTCCTTCTGGCTTTTAGTGTCTCCATTGAGGAGTCTAGTGTTATTCCAATTTGTATGCACTTATATGTTACTTGGACTTTTCCCCTTGCAGCTTTTAATATCCTTCCTTTGTTTTGTTATTTAGTGTTCAGATTATGTGTCAAGGGGAATTTCTTTTCTTGTTCTTTAGACTTTCTTCTATAATTTGCTGAAAATATTTTCTGTGTGTTGACCTGGGTTTCTTCTTTGTCCTCTATTCATATTATTTGTACATTTTGAATTTTCATAGTGTCCCAGATTTTCTGGATGATTTTGTTCTCAACCTTCTTAGTGGTGAGACCCTTTAGTATAGATTTTCATGTTGTGGTGATCCTCCCAACGATAAAATTATTTTGCTGACACATCATAACTGTAACTTTGCTACTGTTATGAATCATAATTTATCTGATATTTAGGGTACCTGTATGTAACCCCTGTGAAGGGGTCAAGGCCCACAGTTTGAAAATCATTGCTTTAGACCTTCACAGATTTTCTATTGTTTTTTTCTTTATTTTTGAGATTGCATTTTAATCACAACATGTCTCCCATCCCTTTTCTTCCTTAAAATTCTCCCATATACTATCTCCTGCTCTCCTTCAAATTAAGGTTTTCATTAATTTTTTTTAATTGTTAATGCATGTATATATGCTTTATAAATACACATATATTCTCAAATATAACCTGTTGACTTTTTCAGATTATTTGCATCTATGTATCTCTTTATATATACATACACACTCCCAAATATAACTTGTTGAGTCCATGTAATATTACTTATATGTATGTTTTCAGAGCTGAGGTTTTGCCACTGGAAAACCAATTGGTATACTCTTTTTTGAGGACCATCTCTACCACTCAGAGCTTTCCTCAGTTGCCTGTAGTTCTTTGTAAACAGTTTAGATCTCTTGGGTTTTCTCCATATACTTTGGTATATTCCTTAGTGTCCTCCTTGTTCAGTTCAAATATGGGTTGTAATGCTGGTGATAATTTATGTATGTAACTTCTGAGATTCCTAGGAGACATAATCTCACAAAAGAGTTCCTTATCCTCTGGCTCTTATAAATTTCCAAATCCCTCTTCCATAGTGTTGTGTAATTGTTTTGTTTTTACTCTTTGCTCTTTGGGGAGCCCACCAAACAGCTCCCAAATAATCATACAGAAACTTACTTTTTTTAATGAATGTCCATTCTTAGCTTGGCTTGTTTTTAGCCAGTTCTTTTTAATTTAAATTATCCCATCTACCTTTTGCCTCTGGGTTTTTATTTTTCTCTATTATGTATACCCTTCTTTACTTATTACTTCATGGCTTGCTAAGCAGCTGGGTGGCTGGCCGCCAATGTCCTCATCTCCTTTTCCTTTTATTTGTTACCCTGATCTCCTCTTCCCATATTTCTCCTCCTATTTTTTTCTTTGCCTGCCAGCTCTGCCTATCTTTTCTGCCTAGCTATTGGTAGTTCATCTCTTTATTAGATCAATCAGGTGTTTTAGACAGGTAAAGTAACACAGCTTCACATAGTTAAACAAATGTAACATAAAAGAATGCAACATATCTTAGCATCATTAAACAAATATTCCACAGCATAAAAAAATGTAACACATCTTAAAGTAATATTCCACAATGTTTCCTCAGTCTTAGGTGTGATAAAATTTTGTAAATTTATCCCTTGAGACTAGACTGCACAGCTCTGAATATTTATTGCTATGGTTTTCTGTAGAGGACTGCATCTTTTGCAAAGAGAGAAATTTCCTTGCTGAGGAATGAACACTGCATTATCTATGGGAATTAGGACAAGGGTTTAAAAATTGTTAGGGATCATGCTGATTTAGGAAATTTGTAGATTTAGAGTCTCTTTCTGTAATCATGATTTCACTATCTCTGAGTAGATAGCAAGATTTCCAATACCAGGCACATTATCCCTCTTGTTGAACAGATCTTAAATCCAATTAGAGAGCCATTGGTTATTTCCAAGGTGTACATGATACTTTTGCAACCTTAAGGTTGTCGTGCCATGCATTAATGTGGGTCATAGGCATCATAGCTGAGTGGGACTGCTGATTGCTTCTCTCCTTAGGAAGCTAGCATGGCACCTTCTGGTACCATGGAAATTAGTCCTCAAGGAGGGACATTGAGATCAGTTCCAGCTCATGGACTTCTGGGCCCTGTTTCTGAAGTGCAAGATGTCTTCATCAATAAGGACTTATCTTCCACTTTTAGTGGGTAATAGCAATAGGATTCATGTTTTGAAATAACTTAAACACCCCTTACCAACAAGTCAAGAGGACTTCTCATATTTGATAATAGGGTTTTTGTTAAGTGGTCTTTGGAGCTTGGAGTAAGTGCAATCACCCCAGATGAGGAAAGTTTCTTTTTTTAACATATATGTATATTTAGATACTAAATTATAAGTATTGTAAGCTTTTTTACATAAATAGTTAACAATATAATTTCCTGTGACTTTTTCAACCACCCATATTATTATTTTCCTCCCTCCCTCCTGTATTTACCTTCCTCCCCTCTCTCTAAGTAGCCTCGTTTCTCCTCCCCTTCCCCATGAGATCACTTGTATCCTGATATTTCCTGTTATCTTCCTCCTAACTTCTGTATTAATCCCCCTTCACCTCCCGCCTTCTTCTATATTTACTCCCCAAGAGGCCTCCATTGTTCCCATTTCCCCTGTCAGATATCTTAGAAAGCATCTTAAAATATAGTGCTGGAAAAATTGATGTCCACATGGAGAAGAAATTAGACACCTTGCACATAAAGTAACTCCAAAACAAATCTAAAAAGACTGAAACCTGAAACACCAAAATTGCTAGATTCTAGCAGTTAGCAGAAAGCATAGGCAGTTCTTACTTCATCCACTCTGGATTTTGTAGTGTGACATTGCAGATGAGTACAGCTATTATGGAAACACACTTGGAAAAGTCTCAAAAAGCTAAAAGTATAAACACAATATGACCCAGACACACAACTCCTTGGCTTTATGCCCAAAGGACTCATCATCCTACACTGCAGATACTTGCCCAGCCATGTTAATTATTGTGCTTTTCACAATAGCTGGGAAATGAAAAACACCTAAATGTCCTACAAATGATGAAAGAGATAATGAAAATGTGCTACATGAGGTAACATAAACTCTGAAAGACAAATGTCATATGTTCTCTTTTATTAAAGATCCCTAGTTTCAAATCTTTAGATGTGAGTACATAGCCTGTAGTAGCTACAGATATCTAGAGAGTAAAATGGGACCATTGCCACAATAGGGAGGCTGGAGACCAATAAGAGGGGGTAGCAGTGATCTCATCAGGAAAACAGAAAAGGGGGTCCTAAGGAGGAGGGAAGGAAGTCAATTTAGATGTTATTTTAATGTTGCTACTGACAGAGTATCAGATTAAAGTCACTGAATTTTCAAAATCTGTAAACTCTCCTATACATATGAACTTACTTTGAACACATTTTGCTTTTAAAGCACTTGAAAAAAAGATGGTTACATCATGATACAACTCCTCCATAGACAATTCAGCTCATTTCCTCAGAATATGCTTATATACACAAATTTCCTCATGCTTCCTTCTCCTATTAAGAGATACTCACCCTCATTTGGGAATTTAGTTTGCTTAAAAATTGATTTCATTTATCATGCAGCATGATTTCACCAATGAACAGCTGTGTGAACAGGTATTGCTATACTGAACAGTCCTGACTTTTAGTGGTTAGAAATCTGCTGTCTCTATAAAGAGGCTGAAGTGAAACACTTGGAACTGGAAAATTAACACTTAAAACTTAAGTAGCTGCTACATAAAGTCCATGAGAATGTGTGGTCTATAGGGCACTGTTTTGAAGTTTGGTGGTGAGAATCTTGATTCCCATTTAGTGCAAGCTGAAACAATGATAAAGAAAGATGGGAAACTACAGTACAATGGAACATAAAGAAATCATAATGGATTTATTAGCAAACATACAGTTATTTTTATTTATTTTTTCCAGTATAAATTTGACATTGTTTATAACTAACTAAAACATGGCAACTTTGTTCTTGAGAAGGACAAGTTGGTTAGACAGCATGAACTCTACAAGAGTGAGCAACATCTCCTGTGGCAGCAACCAGCCCACAGTACCTCTGTGACACAGGAAACAACTATGGTGGTCTGGGGCTATGCTACCAAGAGATAGTGACAACCAGTTTCTGTTAGATTTCTATATGAGTAAGAGCACTTTCCACTTTTTTGCAAAGAGCCGACAGATCTTATTAGAGTGACATGATGCCCATCCGCAAGAAAAGTTGATGTGCACAGGAAATTGCTATTTTTGTTTAGGACATGCTGTAAACAGGAAAAGCTGATTTTTACTGCACAGAGGTAGAGACAGGATGGCCAGAGGTTGTCAGGGCAGATGAGAACAATCTTTATTTAGAGAATTCAGTAACCTTCTCTTATCTGAAGACTGTTTACTTAAAAAAAAAGAAGAAGAAAAGAAACCCATCAAAATCCATTTCAATCTGTCCCTGAGTAGAATGTAAAACAGACATCAGAAGTTAGCACTGTCTGTTTCAGGTGACTCTTTGTACCATGCTTGAACAATCTGATGAGTTGTCAGAATAATTCACACCATCCTGCAGGGTCCAAGAAACCTAGAAACCTGCTGCTCACACAGAACTTCTGAAGTCTGAGTTAGCAGAAACTCACCACTGGGTTTGGAAAATTGTTTAGGGAGAGCTGGTTGATTAAATCAAACAAATTAAGTGTACACAAAACAAGGAAACCGCCGGGAAGTGGTGGCGCACGCCTTTAATCCCAGCACTTGGGAGGCTGAGGCAGGTGGATCTGTGTGAGTTCAAGGCCAGCCTGGTCTATGCAGTGAGATTCAGGAAAGGCGCAAAGCTACACAGAGAAACCCTGTCTTGAAAATCAAAATAACGGTTGGGGATTTAGCTCAGTGGTAGAGCGCTTGCCTAGCAAGCACAAGGCCCTGGGTTTGATCCTCAGCTCAAAAAAAAAAAAAAGAAAAAGAAAAAGAATAACAACAACAAAACAAAACAAGGAAACCAAGAGTAACAAAGATAGCTGGGCCTGGTGTTGCATGCCTTTAATCCGAGCACTGGGGAGGTAGAGGCAGGCAGGTCTCTGTGATTTCAAGGCCAGTCTAATCTACAGAATGAGTTCCAGGACATCCAGGACTATGAAAAATGATTTGTCAATTTGAAAATTATGTGCTTATAAAATATATAGGAGGCTAGAACAATGGCTCTTGCAGACACCAGATTTGGAAAACAATTCCGGATCCTAAAGCAGAATTGTAAGTGTGGTTTTAGATTTCTGTGTCTCTGTACCACCTCTTTGTTGTTTCTATAGGAAATCTAGAGTGATGAGAATGGGAGTGATTTTATCAGTTTATTTTAGAAAGTAAAATAAGAAGATATAAACACATACTGCATAGTGGATATAGTTCACAAGAAGCACCAGAAGCAATAAAGGACAAAGGTTGCCTGAGTTTCCTCTCTACTCCAAAGGTATACCCTACAGTCCCTTTCTAATCACATGCCTCAAGCCACAATCACTAAGCTGTGTCAAAGCTGATTGTAAAAAATAATGAAAACTCTCTCCCATATGAAAAGGGTCTAGTCTGGTCCCATGCAGGTTCATAAGTTCCTATGAGCTTGGTTCAGTTGTCTTTGTAGATTTCCCCATCATGATCTTGATCGCCTTTGCTCATGTAATCCTTCTTCCCTCTCCTCTGCATACAGAAGACATTTGTGCAGCTGGGTCTGTCTGAGAGGCCTCTGGCAGTGTGATCAGGATCTATCCCTGGTGCATGAGCTGCCTTTCTGTATCCTATTACCTGTGGTCAGACACCTTACTCACTCCTGATAAAGTGGGGAGAGGCTTGGTCCTGCCTCAACTGAATGTACCAGGTTTAGCTGTCCCACCATGGGAGAACTTACCCTGTTGGAGGAGGGGAGGAGGAGTGGGGGAAAGGTGTGTGGGGGGGAGCAGGAGAAGTGAGAAGGTGATCTTTGGTTGGCATGAAAATGATTAAAAAATAAAGAATAATAAAAACTCAGGAGTACTAGCTGCAGCCCAATGACTAAGTGTCCTGAAGATGGCACTTCCTTTTTTCCAATGAGCCAGGTAGTAAATGCTTTTAAGTTTTGCAGAAAAAAGGCAAAACTGAGCACATTTGAAGATTCTTTCATAATCATGAAGATCATAATTAATTGAAAAATAGAAAATCTCTTTTAACTCATGAGTAGTAAGAGACAATGCAGAAACAGACTTTTGGCCAAATCTATCCCACTTGGCCTCTGTTCATCACTCTCTGATTTGAATAGTGACTCTGAGGTCTGTCTCTTGAGCTCTAAAATGAGGGTGGCAATGCATCCTTCTTCCTGCTTAGAAGGCTGTGAAAATGAGTTCCCTGCCTAGGGAATGTTCCAGAGCTCTGCCTCACAGCAGATACTCAGCAGATGTTGACTACAAATTTTTGAAGGTTTAAAAACTGTGTTAATTACATTTGTTCTCTACCAATTTGATGAATGTAAGTAATGCATTTTTTTTTTGTTTTTCGAGACAGGATTTCTTTGTGTAGCTTTGCGCCTTTCCTCAAACTCAAAGAGATCCACCTGTCTCTGCCTCCCAAGGCGTGTGCCACCACTGCCCAGTGTAAGTAAATGGTTTTGTTGTAACACTTTTTTTTTTTTTTTTTTTTTTTTTTTTTTGCCAGAGCTGAGGACCGAACCAGGGGCCTTGTGCTTGCTAGGCAAGCATTCTACCACTGAGCTAAATCCCCAACCCCTGTAATGCATTTTAGTTACTCTCATCTACACCCTTTCTTATCTATCCCCCAGCCCTGTCAGATCCCCATTATCTCCACTAATTTGTGACCAGGATTCATGTGTTTTTGTTTTGCTTTATGGTAATGGTCATTTGTGTTGGTGGTCTTACTAGTGCATAATCAGCTGAAAACAATGGCTTCCTTCTCCCAGAGTTTAGCAATAGTGAGGAGTAGTTCACCAGAAGGAATAGATCCAAGACAGATTAGTTTATGAATAAATGAATTCATAATAAAATGAAAATGAACATTCACCAAATCAAATGCTGAGTACATGGTTACTATGTTTTTTAATTGAAAACTTCATTGAAATGCAGCTGGTGTGATAGGAAGTTTTGAGGTCAAAATTCTGAATTGAGTCTGAATAGAAGACAACTCTTTTCTAAATTAAAATTGCTATAAAACAAAAATTTCTTGAAAATATTTGTAGTATCATAAAAAGAAACATTATCCACTGTCATTCATTACTTTTGAGAAATTTCTCAATGACAGAAAGTAACTGAAACAATATTGCTAGAAAAAGAAAGTGAAGGAAAAAAGAAAATAGACATAAACCATTAAAGGCTCTTGAAGTGCTTGAGAAATCTGCATCTGCAAAATAATGAAGCAGGCAGCACAGAACCTACTCAAAGAAGGTTGCTCAGCACACCTGTGCTCCATGGTTTCCCATTTACCCACCTACAAAGAAGATGGGGTAAGTTTCTGCCCCAGTCAGATGTGCTGAGAACTACCGGGGATCTCAGTATACATGGGTACATAGAAAGACCAGGCAGGAAAGAAATTCTGCCTTAGAGCTAAGGTTATGAACACAGTTCTGCTAAGTAAAAGAGCCAACATGGAAGAAGGACTGGGGAATAAAAAGGCAACAGAATTCCATCTAGCTCTTTCCTATCAGGAAAACAAGTTCATTCCAGTCACACATGTCATTCTTCCTTATAGTCAGCCAAGATGGACTCTGCAAGAGGATGAATATAAAGGACATTTATAGATAACATCTAGGAGATTTGAGGTCCTGCCAGTTATGGGTTTAACATGAAACTGCAGAGGGTTCAGGAAAAAAGGATGCAGTAACAGCCTCTGCTTCTAGATCTGAATAAAATTTTGAGTCTGCTAGGATTAGCACAAAAGAAACCAACCCTGAAGCTTTTGAACTGCCCTGGAGATAAGATAAAAGTTTATCTATGAATACATGAGAACTGAATTGGTATTGGGCTTGTTGTAAATAATGTAATCATTGAAGAATAACAGAACCACATTTTTGTTGTTCCTCAAACATAACCCAAAACTTATATTCAAGTGTATGAACAACAAACAAATACTTTAGATGCTTAAAGATAAAGATAATTTACTTAGATTTGGGGGGATGAATTATGAAAACACAGTAAAACAAAACAAAATACATATATAGAAAGACAAGAAAATACAAAATAATTATTTGAGACAAAGAAAAATATACACTTGAGAAAAAGAGGTACAGGTTGACTCATAAGTAACCCTAAAATTTAGTGTTGAGTCACACAGGAGATGAAATTAAAAATATGGAAGATTCTACTGCAGCAGTGAGATCCAGCCTCCAGCAGCACAGAGCTTGACGTGAATCCATGGAGTTGGTGTACTAAGACTTTTTTTTTTTTTAATTTGGGTAAGGGAAAAGACATACATACATTCTCTTGATGGCTTCCTTCTGACTTTTCCTTTATTCTTCTTTCTCCTTATTTTTCTGCTACATCTTTCTTGGTATATTCCTTCTCCCATACTTGATATTTTCCTTCTAACAACTAACTTTATTTTTTCCCTTAAAGCTTATCTACCACAGTAGAATCTTTCAAGCAATATGAAAATTACAATGTGGTTACATTCTATTTTTAAGTGAGTGATTACAATGAATACAAGTAAAAAAAGAGTATGTTTTCCATATCCCTTACATGATTTAGCAATTTACATATTATTGGTGAAATACAAGTTGTCCCAATAACCCACATATATTCATGTCCAAGCAACTTGTTATAGAGTAACATTGTGCGCAAGCAAGATATTTTTTTCTCAGCCAGTCCTTTTGCTGGTGGGCTGAATTTTGTGGTTACAGTGAAAGGACCAATCATTTTATTATTTACCTCAATAAGAAATAATGAAGAAATATTAGAAGACTCATGAATCCAAACTTTTTTTTATATGAAAAAGAACCAGTCAGTTCTATTTTAAATCCTCAGAGTGCATACCCACTTGCAGCAGGCCAACTGGGTGATCAGCTCCCACATTTTATGACAGGGTACTCTTGAGGAGAGAGGGATGAGAGATATTAGATAAAAGGAGAGAGGCGATAGAAAGAGATAGAAAAACAGGATAGCCTCAGGAGGGCCTGGACCATTATCCACTATCCCCTTTAGTCTCTTCTAAAGGGCTATTTATAGGAATGCCAATGAGGTGGAGCAAAAGACCTCCCCCTAGCTCAGCCAAATGTAGACCCTTCCAATCACCTAGTAACCATGTATATGGTCAAGCAATCCTCTAATGCAGCTCTTCTGGGTGAACCGATCTCACTAGGAAACCTTTGTCAGCCTCCACAGCTCCTGTTTTGTTTTTTTTTTTATATATATATAAAAAGCCCCCAGGCCTCTCAGATAGACTGTGCCTGTCTTAGTTCATTCTTCTTGATTAAGTTTACATGCATACATTCAGGAAGCTATCAAGAAGCAAGTTGTCCATCTTTGGCTACCAGTCTCTGGCAAGGGGGAATACAGAACCCAACTCAACTCTGGCCTACCTCCCTAATAAGAACTTGCAAACATGTAGTGATCTCCATAGCTGCCATACCTCCCAGTAAAGAAGTAGAGGATAATAAAGATGGAGTATCCTTATTGAAATGGGTCTAAGGTGACTACTGCAGTCTTAGGTGCACTAAGCCCTTTTCTAAATTAAAAGTCCCCTAACAGGTGTTCAACAAAATTTTCAAGAGACTATTTTGATTTCCAAGAGAAAACAGTCATTTGAAAACACTTCAAAGTATCCACTCAAGTAAACAAAAACCCATAATAATTATAAAGACACTTTTATAAACTAACTTGATTGTGGGAGGCTTATACCTTCGTGGGAGGCCTATGCCTTTCTAAACAGAAACAAGAGTGGCAAGTTTTAGGAAGAATACAGAAAAACTCTTCTAATTATGACTCCTTTACTTTAAGTTTTCCAGGGGTCACTGAAACTATAAAATTTTATTTTGCGGTATCACAAAAAGTGTTTGAATATATCTGAAGGTAAAAGAGTAATAAAAATTTCAAGATGCTTCTAATTTGATTTGGTTTATCTTTTATAAATTAATGTTATCTAACTTATCCAGACTAGACAGACACAGAATTTACAGTTTTTTACAAACTTACATTCAACATTTATACGTTTGACATTCAACATTTATATTTTTTACATTCAATATTTACACTTTTTACAAACTTACAATGTATTTACAAATAGCATGAGTATCACAATACATATTTACACTTTTTACAAAATTATATTAAAAAAGAAACTGTATAGAACTATTTTACAAATTTATCTAGAAGAATCACTTAACATAACTAACTCACATACAAAAGCAACTCTATAGGATTACTTTACAAACTTTAGCAAACATCTAGAAAATATTTCTTAACTAAACTATTACATTTTCTTTCAACAAGATAAAAAGTATGCAGTTACCATAGTAAAAATTATAAGTGAACTCAAAACTGCTTTATTTCTAAAGTTCCACGTTCATGATGAACTTTGATATGAGACTCTTGTGAGTAGCCATCAAAGTTCATTTGGTAGCTAAGTGTACAATTTTGCCCCTTAATTTTTTGAAGCTGTATCTTAAGATTGTCATGAGTTCTTTTAACAATGCCAAAGCTTCTGCTTGTTTCTCAAGTACAACCCAAATTCTTATTTTATTCATTTTTTAACTTGGCCATAAGCTTTTTCCATATCTAAAGCAATTTTCCCCGTGTACAGACTGCTTTCCTGTGCATTCTTAACGGTTTCAAAAAAACTTGAGAAGTGTCATTAGCATCTTAATTGCCTCCTGACAGGCATCGCTCATGTCTTGTTTTCTCATGGCAAGTAATCTCCACCTGACAGGCAGGCTGTTCACCCATTTCTAGTTTTCAAGAGACAAGCTAACAAAACTTGTGTAAACAAATAACATTTTGAGTTGAAAGAACAGAGTTTTGGGGCAGTGCAGTATTACCATCTCTATTATACTCTTCATTTCCCAAACTATGTTTTTCTATATCATCATTCTATTATGTACCACATTATGGTACATTTTCCAAGCTGCTTTTCCCTATATTGTCACACTGTTATGAACAAACTACATTCCACATGCTGCCTTTCTGGTCCACCACAATCTTGTTTCTGTTTACATGGTTTGTATTAGCACTGAAAATCAAGATGAAGCCAGTTTTTTTTTTTTTTTTTTTTTTTTTTTTTTTTTTTTTTGCCACAAGAAGTCTCTGTTCTCCTAGAGCTGGCATTACTTCCTCCACTTAACATTGTCCCTTCAGTGGGCCATGTCTGTCCATCCATTCACATTCAGATAAGAATTTTTGCAACCCTTTGTTCCCCCAGCTTACCAGGTCAGTGAAAAAGTAAAAAGAGTACTGGAAAATATGGCTTTTTTAGAAAGATTTTTTCCCCAATAGAGAAAGAAAAAAAAAAAAAAAAGAAAAAGGAGCTTTTCCAGAGACCTATACCCCAATAGAATTTTTCAAAGAGACTTTTCCCCAATTAGAAAAAGAATAGGAAAGGCTTCTAAGCTATATATATATATATATATACTAGCTTGAAGGGGAGATAGGAATAGCAGAGAGGATTTGCCCTGCTCTAAGAGGGGTTTTTTTTTTTTTCTAGAGCAATTACAGATGATTTTCTCATACTGATGGATGTTATTTCCAGGTGAGTTAAATTTTGCCCTTACAGAAAGAGAAAAAAAATCTCAGAAGGAAAGACCTGAATAGCTTCTAGGGTTTTTTGTTTTGTTTTGATTTTAGAGAGAGATTACTAATATTTTCCCATGAAAGCTTTCAGTTTTTGAGAGAAAGATTACTACATTTTCCCCAAGATTTCTGTTCCCCATTCTTGGCTTCATGGCCAAGAGGATCTGATGTTATGATGTTTTCACACAGTGGTGATATCAATGGAGTGAAGAGTTTTATTTCATCCACATCCACTTCAGGGAAAATACTTTCCTCTGACACTCAGGACTTAAATTTAAGCTGTTCAGAGGCCAACAGCTTCCACAAGAATCCTTTTCTTGTCTGTTTTCTTTCATAGTTTTTTTTTTTTTTCATGACTGCAGTTCTTTCCAAGGAATTTGCATTCAGAATCTCAATAACACAACTCCTCTGTCTCTTTGCTTTTCTTATCCTAAGTTTTTCTGAAACTTTATTTCTGTATTCTACCTTACATATTTTTCTTCTTACCCTGTTTTTTTTCTACACTATATTCCTACATTCTACCTTATACTTTTTCCTTAATTTTTATGGAAAGTAAGACAAAGAAAAAAAGAAAGAAAGCCAGATAGTGACAAATATTCACTGCAGCCTCACTTTTCAACTTTGGCATTCAGCTACCTTACTTTCACTCCTGAGAACAAAATGCCATCACCTTTATTTTTTTCCTTTTTGGCATACCCCCTTTCACCCATGACACTCCCGCTCTCTTTTGTCAAGTTTCCTGTCCCTGTTCCTGGTACCATTTGTGGGAGCCCAGCTGGGAGCCCAGCTCCCACACTTTACAACAGAGAACTCTTGAGGAGAGAGAAAGAAGTTGATATTAGATAGAAGAATTGAGGGGAGAGAAACAGATAGAAACACAAGATAGCCTTGGGGGGGGTGGTGAATCATTATTCACCAGCCCCTTCCATCCCTTCTAAAGGGCTTTTTATAGGAATGCTATGGGGTAGAGCAAAAGACCTCCCCCTAGCTCAGCCAAGTACAGACCCTTCCAATCATGTGTAAGTAACTATACACATGGCCAAGCCATCCTCTAATGCAGTTCTGCTGGTTAATGCAAGGTCAGAATTCACTAAGAAATCTTTATGGGCCTCCACACTCACTAATAAGTGGTTTTTCAATATAAGGAAGTTTAGGGCAGAAATGGGCACAAGAAATTAATCATCATCCCATCCTAGCAAGAAAGGTACATCAACTAATAATAATTGAGGTGTTTTGTGTTTGTTCCCTGACCTTAATGAATCTATCACTCAGCTCTGTGCCTTTCTAAAACTTTAGATCGTCTTTGTGGGTTTTTCACCTTGAAGCTAGTCAACATAACTTCTTAGTTTATTTAAGTTATTTTCAAAGTTTTGTTGCAGATATGATTTACTCCAAAACCTGTGAACACATCTCCCAACATTAAAAATAAAATAATTTATGCTAGCTGGGCTACTAGAATTCAACTGTGTTTTTTTTTTTTTTTTCAGTCATTAAACTACACCACAGTCTATATGGCTCCTCAATAGAAACTCACACATTCTAGCTCTGTGAAACTTGCTTGTTTTATTCTCTGGAGCATCTGCTTTATCATAGACAGGAACTTTTTTTTTTTATCTTAGCTTTACCTATGTTAATTTTCCACTCAATCCCTATTATAATTCCTTATTATATATTTTAGATGCTTATAATCATCAAAATTTTATTTAAACTAACATTATTGTTGTGTAAAATCATTGCTTCTGTTAAACAGTACAGCTTAGGAGGAAATCATCTTCCCAATAATCCATGGTAAAAATGTCCAGGAGAATGGGATATTTCCAAGAGATGATCATACTGCATTAAGAGCATTGGGGATCTCCCTGTGCCCATCCACACTATGCTAGATACCAGAGAAAAATGGCAGTGGCAAACATACAAAGACACAGTGGCTGCAAGAAACATTCTGGGGCTGAGGCTCTCAGGGCCTTGACTATCTGAGACTCACCCATCAGAGTTTTGTTTCCTGGGCTCTAATCCTCTGAAGTCAATTGTTATATGCTGATCCTCTGACAGAACAAGATTCTCAAGTTCCAAATTAAGGGGAAACAAGAGAAGCTATATAAAAACAACTAGAGCAGCAATATAATGAGAAATAAATATGGCAACCTCTGAATATTTGGAGAAAAGGAAGAAGCTACCTAAGATAGCACACTTTTGCCATTGTCTGGGCACGTATTCAGTACCATTGTGCATTGACATGAGAATTTTAGAAAAAAAATCCTATTTTAAAAATATATCAAAGCAGATATTCAAGAAAATGACTATGGGGAAGATGTAGTAGTAAGAGGAAACTTGTGCCTCTTATAAGTACAAGAACAAATGACAATATACATGTGGCAAATATGTGATTGTTTTTTTGTTTGTTTGTTTGTTTGTTTTTACTCTTTGGCCTTTTGGGAAGCTGCCACCCAGCTCCCAAATAAATACACATAGTCTTATTCTTACTTATGACTGCCCAGCTTTAGCTTGGCTTGTTTTTATCCAGCTTTTATTAAATTATCCCATCTACTTTTTGCCTCTAGGATTTTATCTTTCTCTATTTTATATACCTACCTTTCTTTCTTACCCTATTGCTGGTTGGGTAGCTGTGTGGCTGGACCCTAATGGCCTCCTCTCCTGCTTTTCTTGCTTCTCAATCTTTTCTCCCTAGATTTCTCCTCCTATTTATTCTCTCTACCTGCCAGCACCACCTATCTTTTCTACATTGCTATTGGCCATTCAGCTCTGTATTAGACTAATCAGGTGTTTTAGACAGGCACAGTAACAGTTTCACAGAATTAAACAAATGCAACATAAAAGAATGCAATACATCTTTGTATCATTAAACAAATATTCCACAGCATGAATGAATGTAACACATCTTTAAATAATATTCCATGATACTAATATACAGGTTGGAGTCAAGAATAGAAAATTACTAAGAGGAAGTATCAAGGCTAGGAGCATTTTCCTGATAGTAGTACACACAATAAGGTACCAAGGCAAGAGTGAGGAATTCTGGAAGATACAAGGAAAATCTGATACCAACAGTATTCTTGCTGAAGTTACTCAGTAAGAGTCTTGCTAGCAATAGACAGGCATAACTAAAATGAGAATGAGGTGCCAGAGTGTCTATAGGGATTATCCCTTCCCTTTATCCCAGACCTGGACCAGGGTAAGAAGTGATAAAGAAATAGAAATGAATTTAAATATATAATTAAAAGTGACAGTAATTTGAAAGCAGAGCCACAGTACTGTAACTGGCCTTGGACCTGGTGTGAAAAGTAGTTTCAATATCAATAAGAACTCATATACTAATAAATGGCCTCCCTCCTCCTTACTACTATTTATGAAAACAGTTGGGGTAACAAATGGTTAATGAAGTGTTTGTTTCTTTTCACTTTGCTATTTACAGAATATTTAGACAAAAAGTTGCACACCTGTTACTCTACTGTGTTTTGTGGCTACCTTCAGTCCTCACTTTGTGTTTCCTTCAGGTTTAAAACTTTCTATCATTTTGTCAAATGGCTTATGTTACTTTAAAATTGTGATTTTGTCCTTGAAGAAGTTCCATCACTCTAAAGTTAGCAGTGATTTTGTTTCAATATACATACCTGACATAAGATTTTGATGTGTAAATTGCTCACATGGTCCTCTAAAATCATTATAAATGGTCATATCAGAACTATCTCTGTGCTGGCCGGCTGCCTGTCAAGCCCTGTAAGGGCATAGTAAGACTGGGACAAGAATTCTGCATATGTGGTGCTTCTGGTAAACAAATACTTCCCATATAAATTTGGCATCTAAAACCTCCTGGACTGCAAACTGCAGGAAGTCAGTGATAAAATGAGTGGGGGAAGGAATATTCTTAAAGTTTTACATAGTTACTATGAGAAGAATAGATAAGATAAACATGAGTGCATAAATGCTAGCCAGTTTAAATGCTTTTCTGGAGGGCTTTCCCTAGTGCTCTAAGCCTAAATTAATGTATGTGATGCTTCTTTAAAAATTTCTAAAAAATATGTGATAGTAGCTTTCTGTTGTTTGAATCTTTGATGGACTTTTAATAAAAAAAAAAAAAAAAAAAAAACCCAGAGCCAGCTATCAATGAGAAAGCTGAAAGATTACATGAGCAGAACAATCCACAGCCACCACCTATAACCTTAACTCCATGAATCCTCTGAGTTTTCACCCAAAAGGATCTCAGCTGAACTGCTTTATTTTCTGTTTCCTCACACCTTATAAACCTTTCTCTGAGTTGCCATCACCTCCTGGTATTAGAGGTGTGTGTGATTCCCAGTACTGGGATTAAAGGTGTGTGCCACCACTCCTTGGCTTTGTTTCCAGTGTGGCCTTGAAATTACAGAGATCCATCTGGATCTCTGTTTTCCAAGTGATAGGATTAAGGATGTGTGCTACCACTGTCTGGTCTCTATGTTTAATCTAGTGGCTGGCTCTGTCCCCTGATTCTCAAGCAAGTTTATTAGGTACATAATATATCACCATAGCTTTCATAGATCATGTGGATAATCTTTTATGTACATAATATATGAGGTTACATCACCTTATTAAGAGTGGGTGTAATATCAAGGAATTGAAAACTGGTTATCTCAGAGGCACCAAGAAAGACATCTCTCTTGAAACTATTTCTATTTCCAATGGTTGCTTAAATGACCACCAAATGACTTAGTTGTTAAAGATTTAAAATCCCTCTGTCTCCCAGAAGTCAACATAGCAATCTAGTAGGTACTTCTAGAAAAATGATTAGTGTTCATTCCACCCATTATACCCATGAGGTCTGATACAACCCACAGAAGGATTAATTTGTTTAATTATCATGTGCTCCTTTGACTAAGTTGATTTGCTAAACTGAAGCATGAAGTCAAGCAGAAAAGTCATGAACTTGCTCAGAGTAGAGATGGTAACAGAGTCAGATTTGGCCAGAAGTTGTCTCTCTCTAAATAGTCTTAAATACAGATACAGACAACCTCCTTTATGATATACTTTAGGAAGACAAAAGTAATATACTAATTCAACCATAAGAGAAGGGTTCTAAGCACACAAAAACTGAACAAACATGGAGGCTAAATGGTAGGTGACAAAGAAGGGAGAGAAGCCTCCAGAGAAGGCACCTGGAAAATTCCTCCCCCATCCTCAATCTCCTCATTCATGTGATTGGGTCTTCTTGGGTTCTACCTAGTCAGTTTTTACTCTTATGAATTACCTATCTAGACCATACTGGGCATTACCTTAGAAGATTACTTCATTAGAGCCCAGAAAAATGAAAGCATTTTCCTATTACTGATACTCTTCATATCAGGTCAGACATGCCATAATCACTGCACTATAAAGACACAAGAGCCCTTGTTGTTTAGAAGACAGTAAATGATGCATTTACTATAATAGTCGGTCATTCATGAGTTACCTTAGAGAATAATTTATTTGATGGTCTCAGTGTTTTTCAGTTGTAGCTATAAGAACTCCTTGAGTCTGCAAGACCTTATTCTTCTGGAGAAAATTAATGGTTGCTTTAGGGATGAGTAAGTGAAACATTTATTCTAAACCATTATTGAATCTGAACAAATAATGGTTTGGAATAAATGTGTACAATGAAAGCTGGCTGTCATCACTTTTAAACAGCTGGGGAGTGAAATGATTAAATCTGGAGAAGACACTATCTGTGACTTTAAAGCTGACTGACACTGGAGGGTACACATGAGAGATGGAAAATATTATGAACATGCTTCCCTTCAGTAGGAAGCAGAATAAGTACTATTACCTGACAGATAATTTTAACCTGATCTTTCATGACTTCATTCTACATAGCTTCTATGATCATCTGTCCTTACTGGAGCCTAACTCCTAACAATGTATCTCATATACTTACTTATGTTGATGTGAACCTATGACTAAGAGAATATCTTATATGACATAGTAATATGACATTTGCATACCAAGACAAATTGCTGATAGATAGTTCATTACTATATAATGATCAAGATTTGATAAGAAAAGAAACAGAATACATTCAGATATACTTAATAAGCAAGTCACACTTATTATAAATCTTAATATCCCATACAAAGCAAAATCAGAGAGCAAAAGGCTTTATGCTGCCAGTTAGAAAAATAAATATGATATAAGAAATGACTGGGAGTGGGCATATCAGAGACTGGTCATTTACAAGTCCCACAATACTGTCATCTAAATTGTTTGGACTAGGTCTTGTGCTGTAGAATCAAAGATAAGATGGACTATCTGAAATGAAAAAAAGACACATGCCCATAAGTATAATACAATGGTGATGATGGTTCTTAATTCCCAAAGTTGGCATAAACAAATGAGCAAATCTAGTCCTTTGAGTTCTGATGTAATCTTTAGGGAAAATGTATAGTTAAAATCTTTATATATACACATGTATGGTTTCCTGTATTTCTTGCAAAAAATGCAACAGTGTGCAAAGAAGTCCACTGATCATATAACTGCTTCAAACAGCATATGAAGGATGATTACCTTGGCAGATGAGATAGGCATGCTAGCTCAAAAGAATGGAAGAAGTGGAGCCATTATAAATTTTCACACTGCCTAAAAATGGTGATGTTTCCCTAATATTTAATAGGTTTATAACATTGGCTAATGCATTTATATCATAGCCATAGATTTGAGAATTAATTTATTAGTTTCACTAGGCTTTTTAAATGATAATAAGTATGGGAGGATTTTGTCCAGAAGAAGATGGCAGGAGGTGATTGAATATTATTATTGCAGAGACTAGGAAAGAGATAATACGTTTTATACCACAACTGTGTTGCTTTTCCTCAAAATACATTATAGCAAAAATTCTAATTGATGTTAATAATAAAATCCCAGAGTCAGATATTGGGCAACGGCTGAAAGATCAGAGAAGTAAAGAATCCAGACACTAGAAAGACTTCTCACCTCTACTGAATTCTCAAAGTAAAAAGGGTTGAGCTCCTGTCTCTGCCCCACTTTATCACTTCCTCTTTCCAACCAACCATAATACTTTATGTCTGTTGTCTATACAGACCTCTAGAACTCTGCAGTTTGCTAATGGCCAACTCCTCCCTCTGATTCAGGCAAGCTTTATTTGTTAGAGCACAAAATATCACCAATTTCCCCATTTTTGTCTAAAATAAAAAAGAATGATAATACAAGGAAAACTATATACAATAAGTACAATTACCATAAAAATGTAATCAGGCAATAATTACATCAACAATGTCTATTGCATTAACAATTGACAAATATAGAGAAAATACTCCATTATGTATTCTATCATAGTGAGTCTAAAAATTTGTATCTAACTCACTTTCTATTTTAACTTGCATTATCAAAACTATCTTTTAATATTTTCAACCCTATACACTTTGCACCTCTTTAGTGCATTTCTTTTCTGAATCTGGTAACAGGGAAAACTATAACCAGAACTATAAAGTTTTCAACTTCATCAGAGACCTGAGAAAGAAATAATACTACCCAAGAAAGCAGGAAGTGCGAGCAGATGTCTTTCAAAAAATGTGAGAAATGACAGAAACAGCTGGCTGCAGATACAGTCACCCAAGCTTCCTCTGCAACATTGGGGCATCAGTCCTCAGCCTACAGGCCTAGAATATCTGAAAGACTTTTCTTTGAGGCAGGATATTCTAAAGGGCTGTCCTACCTTGTCTTGGCAAAGTTCAATGGTCACTTTCCTTTGTGTCATGCTGATCCAATTTGCACAGCATACTGTCAGCAGTTGAGACAAGGGCACTTTCGTGCCCAATGGCTGACTTTTGCCACAAAGAGTTTCTTAGATGTTCTTCATCTTCTTTGAAGCAGATTGGTGCTGCCAGGAGCAGACATGCCTCATTGTCATAAAAAATACTTTGTGTTATTAAAACATCTTAAATATTATATATTCTGTAGATCTCTAAAGTGTTTTAAGATGAACTATCTATCTAAAATATATCTGTTTGACCTTGGAAACATACCTACCTATATGACTACAAGTTCGATTGTAATGACTAACTACTGACTCATAATTTTTTCTATCCAAATTAGTTTATAATAGTAACTTTCAAGTACTAGAAATTTGTATTACATTGTTAAATGAGCTGTATAGGTACAATACCTTGAGCAAGATTATAAATGTATATACAATATGTTCTAACAAAAGTAATCTTAAGTATGTATCAATGTACAAAAATCCATATCAATGTAAAATATTTAAAATCAGAAGTTGCTTTTTTGGTATAAAGTCAATTCAACAATCTACCTTTTATCCTTTTTCTATATTTCCCCTGTTTCTTTTCAGAGTAGATTCAATAATCTACCCTTGTATCCTACCATATCAATATCCCCTTTTTTTCTTTTCAAAAAAAGAACCCTGAACTTAATCTACCCTTGTTTATCTTTTATCCTTACCATTACCAATAATGACTTGTAATCAATCTCCCTAAACAATGACAAATATCCATAACCCATTGAATGACCAAACCCCACCCAACTCACCTCTTAGAAATGTGGGTATAGTGTTTGTGAAATTACTTCCTGCTGTCTAGGGGCAGTGACATTTTTAGGGAACCCTGAAAAGAAAAATTTGGGTTAATTGTCAAGTCCTGGGAGAAGTAGCTGTGCTATTTGTTGTCCAGTATCCAAGTAATATGAAAGTGCAGGGCTTGTCTCAGGTCTTGTCTAGAGTAGTCTGTGAAGCTGCTTCATCTCAACTAGCCACCTTGAGATTTTCCCCAGCAGTTAGTAGTTCAAAGCTGGTCTTTAGGTGATGTTTTTCAGCTTAGTGGAGTTATCATATTCTTGGTGGAATTGTCATTGTGGGGCTCCATCCTCATTTTGCAGACTTCAAAGTTTGCTGTTAAGTATGTTCATGGTTCACTGAAGAAAACTTAAACATTTTAAATGTCATATGCAGCAGATTTCAAAGGGATTAAATGATCAATATTTGTTATGTACATCCAGTCTACTTTCTGCTTCCTGGATAAGCATGTGTATAGCCATTTGGAAGAGTATTCTTTTTTATTAAGAGATTTTCTATTCATTTTATATATCAACTACAGATTCCCCTGTCCTCCTTCCTCCCACCCCCCAGCCTTCCACTCCAACCCAGCCCCCATTCCCACCTCCTTGAAGGCAAGGTCTCTGCTGGGGAGTCACCAAAGCCTGGTACATTCAGTTGAGGCAGATCCAAGGCCCTCCTCCTTGTGCCAAGGCTGAGCAAAGTGACTCAGCATAGGCAGTAGATTCCAAAAAGCCAGCTCATGTCCCAAAGACAGGACCTGGTCTCACTGCCTGGAGGCCCCATAAACAGGTCAAGCTAAACAACTGTCTCACTTATCCAGAGGGCCTAGTCCAGTACCATGGGGGCTGTTCAGATATTGGTGCACAGTTCATGTGTTTCCACTAGTTTGGCTAGTTGCCTCTTTGCTTTTTCCAATCATGGTCTCAATGTCTCTTGCTCATATAATCCCTCTTCTCTGTCATTGATTGGACTTCTAGAACTCTGCCTGGGACTTTGCCATGGATCTCTGTATCTGCTTCCATCAATCACTAAATGAGGGTTCTATCATGACAGTTGGGGTTTTGGGCCATCCAATCACCAGAGTAGGTCAGCTCAGACACCCTCATGACTATTGTCAGAAGTTTAGAGTGGAGTCATCTTTGTGGACACCTGGGGACCTCTCTAGGACTCTGTTTTTTCCTGTTCCCATGGTGTCTTCATTTATTATCTATTTCCTTGTTCTACCACTCTGTTCCTGATCCAGGTAGGACCTTTTGCTCAAATAAGCTCTCTTTCACCTGACCCTTAGCCTCCACTACTCCCCCCCACACACTCAGTTTGCTCATGTAGATCTCATCCATTTCTCCATCACTGGGTGATCCCTGTGTCTTTACTAGGGTCCTCTTTACAAACTAGATGCCCTGGACCTGTGAGTTGCAGTCTGGTTATCCTTTGCTTTACTTCTAGTATCCACTTATGAGTGAGTAAATACCATGTTTGACTTTCTGAGTCTGGGTATCCTCACAAAGGATGATATTTTCTAGTTCCATCCATTTGCCTGAAATCCTCATGGTGTCATTGTTATTCTCTGCTGAGTAGTAATCCATTGTGTAAATGTACCATATTTTCTTTTTTTATTCTTCAGTTGAAGGGCATCTAGGTTGTTCCCAGGTTCTGGTTATTACAAATAACGCTGCTATGAACATAGTTGAGCATGTAACCTTGTGGTATGATTGAGCATTCCTTGGGAATATACCCAAGAGTGTTGTATCTGGGTCTTGAGGAAAATTGATTTCCAATTTTCTGAGAAACCGCCATACTGATTTCCAAAGTGGCTGTACAAGTTTGCATTCCCACCAACAGTGTGGCAGACTTCCCATTGCTCCACATCCTCTACAATGTAAGTTTTCTTCAGTGCTTTTGATCTTAGCCATTCTGACAGCTTTCAGATGGTATCTTAGAGTCATTTTGATTTGCATTTCCCTGATGATTAAGGATGTTGAGCAATTCCTTAATGTCTTTCAGACATTTGAGCTCCCTCTCTGTTTAGCTCTATAGCCCATTTTTTAATTGGACTGTTAGGCATTTTGATGTCTAGTTTCTTGAGTTTTTTCTATATTCTGGGTATCAGCCCTCTGTCAGATGCAGGGTTGGTGAAGATCTTTTCCCATTCTGTAGGCTGTTGTTTTGTCTTACTGACCATGCCCTTTGCCCTATAAAAGCTTCTCAGTTTCAAGAGGTCCCATTTATCAATTGTTTCTCTCAGTGTCTTGCTACTGGTGTTATATTTAGGAAGTGATCTCCAGTGCCAATGTGTTCAAGACTACTTCCTACTTTCTCTTCTGTCAGGTTCAGTGTAACATGATTTATGTTGAGATCCTTGATCCACTTGAACTTAAGTTTTGTGCATTGTGACAGATATGGCTCTATTTGTAATCTTCTACATGTAGACATCCAGTTATGCCATCACCATTTGTTGAAGATGCTTTTTTATTTCCAGTGTACAGTTTTGGCTTCTTTGTCAAAAATTAGGTGTTCATACATGTGCAGATTAATGTCAGCATCTTTAGTTTGATTCCATTGGTCTATATGTCAGTTTTTATGCCAGTACCAAGCTGTTTTTATTACTATAGTTCTATAGTAGAGCTTGAAGTCAGGGATCATGATGCCTCCAGAGGTGTTTTACTGTACAGGATTCTTTCACCTGTCCTGAGGTTCTTGGTGTTGTTGGTTTTTTTTTTGTTTGTTTGTTTTGTTTTGTTTTTATTCATATGAAGTTGAGGATTGTTCTTTCAAGGTCTGTAAAGAATTGTGTTGGGATTTTGATGGGGATTACATTGAATCTGTAGATTTCTTTGAAGATCTGGTAGAAATCTGCATTGAGACCATCTAGTCCTGGGATTTTTTTGGTTGGTAGAATTTTAAAGACTGTTTCTATTTCCTTAGGGGTTATTTGTAGTGGGTAGCCATCCCAGCCTTGGCCTGGAAGTTCCAACCCCCATTGAGGCTTCAGTAATGGTCACGCCCACAAAGCAGGGCCAAGGGAGGAAGCAAAAGACCCAGGATAGAGAGGAGAGGTCTCTCTTGGTTCCAGGACCCAGGTATAGATTGAGCAGAGTTCTCCAGAGAACACTGCTGGACTGCACCATACCTTTCCCAGACCCTGCAACCTATCCCTTCATTTGTAAGTTACCCCACAAAATAAACCTCCCTTTTAACTACATGGAGTGGCCTTAATAATTTCACCAATATCTGGTGCTCACATGGGGCAAATTCCAAAGGCCTAGGATGCTCCCACCCTCAGCCTCCTCCCCAGCTGACGGGTACCTAAACCCACCTGCAAAGTTACATTTAATCAGTGGATACCTACAGGGTTCCATTCCCGAAAAAGGGAGCAGCTAGTCTGGTCTCAGTTCCCTAACATAGGCCCCAGACCAGCGAAAACCTCTTTGAGTGAGGCCTTCCCACTCCTCCCTGAGTGCCGGCTCCCTGCCATCTAGGCTCCTGCCTTCAGCTGCTGCCAGCCAAGGTCGCCAGCAGGCCCTGCTTTGGAGCTATACCAACGCTTCCTGCTGGCTGAAAAGTGCTACTGCACCCCCAAACAACAGAAAGGTAAGCTTCTTTCAAGTAAAAGTACTTGATAATTTTACACCTTAAAATTGACTAACAAATTTTGAGTAATTCTTGTAATGTGGCTGACAACATTACCTCACAAGAATTTAAAAACCTTTTGGCCTGTATGATGAATGACATTTTCCTGGAAATATACAACCTCTCTAAGGCATATCTGGCCTGTACCATTTTGGCATTTATCATGATAATTCACACAGTGTTCAAACACTGGTTTAATAATAAGAACAAAGATGAGTCATTATTGGGACTGATACAGGCTTTGAAAGATAGCAATGAAGGCTTACAGAAAAAGACTCTCTTTCTGGAATCTGCTAACCAGGATTTACAGGCTTTAAAAGATAGCAATGAAGGCTTATAGAAAAAGATTCTCTTTCTGGAATCTGATAACCAGGATTTACAGGCTTTAAAAGATAGCAATGAAGGCTTACAGAAAAAGATTCTTTCTCTGGAATCAGCTAACCAGAATTTACAAAACAAGCTTGTACTCAAAATTGCTTTTATTGATAATATTATGAGTATTTAATGGATAGAACACTAACTCTCCAGAATGAAGTTGTAGCTACTCAGACACTATATAAGGAAGAAAAAATATCATTAATTGATAAGATAAGGTCCATGGAATCATGTGTTCCAGAAGAACATAAAAACTTGCATGATTCCATGAGAAATTTGGAATCCCTTTCAAGAGAGGAGGTTCACTCCCCGGAACAGACCCTAGGTGCTCCTTTGCAAGCCCTGGAAGAAACTCTCAATAAACATGACAAGGGACCTAATAAGCAGAAGGGCAAGACCATACAGGTTGTAACATCTCCAAATGGCTCTCATACAATGGCTTATCCTGTTATCATCCATGAGAAGCCAGCAGATGACACATACCCTGAGCCATATACAACATATACATTATAACCTATTTCAACAAAGGACTTCAAAAATATAAAGGAAGCAGTAGCTACATATGGGATACACTCCACATACGTAAAACAGATGTTAAATTTATGGTCTACCTCTAGCATCAGGGTCCTGGAACCAAGAGAAGCCTCTCCTCTCCATCCTGGGTCTTCTGCTTCCTCCCTCAGCCCCGCCTTGTGGGCGTGGCCATTACCGAAGCCTCAGTGGGGGTTGGAACTTCCAGGCCAAGGGTGGGATGGCTACCCACTACAGTTATTGGTCTATTTAAATACTTTATCTGGTCTTGATTTAATGTAAGTATGTGGTATGTATCCAGAAAATTATCAGTTTCTTTAAAATTTTCCAATTTTGTGGAATACAGGTTTTTGCTATGACTTGGTGATTCTCTGGATTTCCTCATTGTCTGTTGTTATGTCTCTCTTTTCATTTCTGATTTTGGTAATTTGTATGCTCTCTCTCTCTCTTAGCCTTTTGGTTAGTCTGGATAAGGGCTTGTCTATCTTGTTGGTTTTCTCAAGAAACCAACTCTTTGTTTCATTGATTCTTTGAATTGTTCTCTTTGTTTCTATTTTATTGATTTCAGCTCTCAATTTGATTATTTCCTGGCATCTGTTCCTCCTGGTGACTTTGCTTCTTCTTGTTCTAGAACTTTCAGGTGTGCTGTTAAGTCACTAGTGTGAGATTTCTCCAACTTCTTTAAGTGGGCATTTAGTGCTATGAATTTCCCTCTTAGCACTGCTTTCATAGTGTCCCATAAGTTTGGGTATGTGGTGTATTCATTTTCATTGATCTCTGGGAAGTCTTTAATTTCTTTATTTATTTCTTCCTTGACCCATTGGTGATTCAGTTGAGCATTATATTCAGTTTCCATGAGATTGAATGCTTTCTGTAACTTTTTGTTTTTGTTGAACTCTCACTTTAACCCATGGTAGTCTGAGGTTTTCCATTCTTTTTTTTTTTTTTTTTTGTATTTAGAAAGTAGTTAGAAATTTTATTTGTGTTTATAAAGTAGTTAGAAATGATACTGGTCTAGAAATCTTAATGTACCATGGAAGTTTTCAATGTCTTGATTTTGGTAATAGTTCATTGAGGAATTGTGGGAGATGTACACACTCTTAACAGCCTTTAAGTAAATTTGGAATATGTAGTAACTCCAAAATGAAAAGTTAAAATGGATTTTATCATTTTTTGTCATTTGATTATAGCAATTGCAGACATCAATAATGAACAAGTGAAAATATTTTGATACTAAGATCATAATTGTGGACCAGATGACTGTAAGAAGTCAGGCTAATTGAGGATGAGAAAAATTAGTTTTGCCTTTCTTTTCAGAAGAGAAGCTTCTGAAAAGGCAAAAAAGCTTTCAGAAGAGGCAAAGGTCAGTATTACACAGAGGCATATAATGGAATGATTATTGTTATAACCTATCACACACTAATGACTACATAAATTCACAGCAAAATCTTCAATATATCATGTCAAATAATGTAAACACTATAGCCCTGTCATCCTTCAGTGCAGATAAAAATGAAGCCAGTACTAACATTGCTATAATTATTTTATAACTCAAATTATTATAATAGAATGAGAAAATATTTGCCATTTTTATGTACTTGATTTCTTTATTTTAAAACAATATATCCTATGTTTTCTTCTTGAAAACACAATTATCAATCCATTTAGATGTAAATTAAATAAGCAGAAGAGGTCAAGTTCAATTCAAAGAATATCATTCTGTGCTCTCCACATTCATTTCTTTATATCTACACTAATGCAATGGAAATGGCTTAAAGGGCCATTCCTACATTTATTACCTTAATCATAAGTTGTTAAAAAATATAATGTAAAATTTAAAATTTTAAACCATAAAGCATAACTTTAAATAAATATTATTATATATGTTCTTCAGAGTCAGAAAATTTAATTACTTTTAGTTTAATACAATTAATTACGTATTCTCATCAAGTATTATCCTGAGAACATAACCTTGTGTATTAAAATTGACTTCTACTTTATGACCTAGAAGATTCCTTTGGAAAGAAAAGGAGCAGCTTTCATGTTAAGTCAGGTGATGTCACACAGCTAAACCCCAAGGCCCAGAGTGGCTGTGACAATGAAAGCAAAGCAATGGAACAAATCATTTATATGTGTATTATAGCATCTCTGTTAGAGTCCAAAAGTATGCCAGGGTGATAAAACTGCTTTTTTTAAATGTGTCATGCAATTGGGTCAATATCTATTTAAGTCAGATATGACCTTGCTACAAGGTACGAAGATTAAATGCCTTAATCAAACAAAGAAAATAGCTACAGCTATGCATTACACATGTAATACAAGCATCCAACTGATTTCTCCATTTCTAGTCTACTCACGAATACAAGGCAATTTTATAGTATATATAGTACAAGGTGAGATGCTAAGTGCAAACCTTTCTTGATTTTGAAATCCCTAAATTAATACCTACAGATCTGGATTTCAGCAATAAATCTAAGGCATACTGCTTTGGAAATGAGAAATTTTTGAGTAAAGGCTAGCTTCTAGATGAAGACTATATGAAGCCCACCAAGCTTTGTATATAACTACAAATGTTTTTATGTGTAAAAGTATTGAACATAGATTTTTCCATTAAATTCATTTACATTAAAAATGTTCAGAGTGGCTGGGCAGTGGTGGTGGATACCTTTAATCCCAGCACTCAGAACACAGAGCCAGGCAGATCTCTGTGATTTCAAGGCCAGCCTGGTCTACAAAGCAAGATCCAGGACAGGCACCAAAACTATACAGAGAAACCCTGTCTTGAAAAAAACAAAACAAAACAAAAAATGTGCAGAATGCTCCAACTTCTAAAAACCAAGATCAAGAGCCCTCTCTATTGCTTTGGGTTTACACAGAACAACAGAGATGTCATAAAAATGAGCTTATATGATAAAATTCTTTAACTGTCCTCTGTGCACCTAGTCGCACTGGTTATAGGAAACAGGCTATCAGTTATATGGAGAGAGGAAAATTTGTTAGACAGTAGGCATAACACAAAGAAACACAGTATTCTGCAAGAACAAAGTTAAAATGACAGTATTCGTCAACACAAAGAAATCAACATATATGATCTAGGTAGAAGTTGCAGGCAGCAGATGAAGACTCAGAAAGGAATATGTATTGTAAATAACTACAACTGGAACAAACAGGAGGGTTTAAGCAAGGACAATAAAATCTGACTTGCTTAAGGGGGTGAATAAATATGAAGATAAAGATCAGCAAGTCTATCCAATACATCAAGTATGTGACAGTTTATCCCTCTGCAGAAAGAAATGTGAATTGATTGATGTGTGAGAAGAAATTGTGGCTAAAATAAATGTAAAGATTGTTGATGAACTCTGATGTGCTTAGATAACCAGTGACAGGAACTTACAATAAAATATTTTTTTTTTCATCTACAGGATTTTACTCATAGAAGACATTTTTCATATTTGTTGAAAATAAATTTCTTCATGTGTTGTATTCTGATTATGGTTGCCCTCCCCAACTCCTCTCAAATCCTCCCCACTCATCCACCTAAATCCATATCTTTGCTCACTATTTATCTTTAGAAAAAAACTCAGACATTTTACAAAGACAACAAGAATAAAATAAAACAAACAAACTTGAATAGGACAAAACAAAAAACAAACAAACAAACAAAAAACAAAGAGCCAAAGAAAAGAACACAAGAAACATATAGATTGGCATTCACTACATCTGTAAAATCACAAAAACCAAAATCAGGAACAATATATACATCCAAAAGACATGTTGATAAGAAAAAGAGAACAAAAGAAAGAAAAATGTCAGTTATAGGCCAGCAGGCAAGACTCCTGCAGGCAAGCTTGACTACTACTACCCCATCAGACCCTGTAATCTGCAAGACCCACTCTGTCCCCCAAACCAACCCATCCCCCAAGACTGCAGCACTACCTGAAACACAGACTCTACCAGCAAGGACTGGTCCAAAAGGTCCAGCCAGTAACCCCAGCCTTTAGGCCTTAGACCCAGGGAGACAATCTGTGTTCTCATACCCACACCCACTGCAGCCACAGTTGCAGGCCAACAGGCAAGGCTCATGCAAGCAGGCCTGACCATCACTACCCTATTCAGACCTTGTAATCTACAAGCCCCTTTCTTTCCCATAAATACACCCATTCCCTAAAACTATAGCTCCTCCCTGAGACACAAACTCTGTCAGCTCTGATTAGACCAAGAGGTGAGTGACTGTTTTCCTAGCTGGCCACCCCAGCCTCTAGGCCCCCAAGACTCCAGCATCTCTCTCACACACAAGCACCATCAGTGCAATTCCCCAAGATACAGACACTATTTGAACTGATTGGAGGAAGAGATAGGTAGATGTCAGTGAAAGAATACATTCAACAAAATAAATAACCATGTGTCACCACCAGAACCTAGGGGTTCTACTACAGGAAAACCTGAATATCCCAACACAGAAGAAGCAGAAGAAAACAACCTTAAAAATGACTTTATGAAGATGATAGAGGCCTTTAAACAGGAAATAAAAAATTCACTTAAATAAATCAAGGAAAAGACAATCAAAAAATCGGAAGAAATCAGTAAGTTCCTTAAGGAAAGTCAAGAAAACCAAGAAAAAGGAATCAAACATGTGAAGGAAACAGTTCAGGACTTGAAATTTGAAATAGGGGCAATAAAGAACACACAAACTGAGGGAGTGCTGGAAATGGAAATTTTGAGTAAAGCAACAGGAACTACATAATCAATAGGATGCAAGAGATAGAAGAGAAAATCTCTGGCATTGAGGGTACAATAGAGGAAATAGATTCATCAGTCAAAGAAAATATTAAAGCCAACAAAGTCATAACATAAAACATCCAGGAAATCTGAGACACCATGAAAAGACTGAACCTAGGAATAATAGCGATAGAAGAATACCAGCTCAAGGGCGCAGAAAATGTAGTTAGAAAAATAATAAAAGAAATCTTTCCATACCTAAAGAAGAAAATGCCACATTGCTGAAGGTGTTTATCAGCTGTTCAATGACAGATGTTTGTTTGGGGTCACTTATGTATAATATTATATCATCTGCAAATAGTGAAAGTTTGATTTCTTCCTTTCCAATTTGTATCCTCCTGATCTCCATTTACTGTCTTATTGATCTAGCTATAACTTCAAGTACTATATTGAATATGTACAGAGAGAGTTGACAACCTTGTCTTGTTCCTGATTTTAGCAAAAATGTTTTGAGTTTCTCACCATTCAGCTGATAAACTCCTTCAGTAATGTGGCAGGATGCAAGATTAACTGAAAAAAATCAGTAGCCCTCCTATACACAAATAATAAATATGCTGAGGTAGAAATTAGAGAAACATTACTCTCTACAATAGCTGTAGATAACATAAAACATCTCGAGGTAACTTTAACCAAACAAGTGAAAAACCTGTACAACAAGTACTTTAAGTTCTTGAAGAAAGAAATTGAAGAAGATATCAAAAAATGGAAAGATCTCCCATGCTCTTGGATAGGTAAGATCAACATAGTAAACATGTAATCTTACCAAAAGCAATCTACAAATGCAATGCAATCCCCATCAAAATCCCAACAGTTCTTCACAGACCTTGAAAGAACAATACTCAACTTCACAAGTAAAAACAACAACAAAAAAATCCTTGCTGGGCTGTGGTGGCATACTCCTTTAATCCCAGCACTTGGGAGGCAGAGCCAGGCAGATCTCTGAGTTCCAGGAAAGGTGCAAAGCTACACAGAGAAACCCTGTCTCAAAAAAACAACCAACCAAACAAAAAAAAAAAAAAAAAAAAAACCAAGATAGCCAAAACAATTACAATAAAACAACTTGTGGAGGCATCACCCTCTCTGACATCAAGCTCTACTATAGAGCTGTAATAATAAAAACAGTTGGTATTGGCATAAAAACAGACATGTTAATCTTTGGAATCAAATTGAAGACCCTGTCATTAATCCACACACATAAGAATGCCTGATTTTTGACAAAGAAGCCAAGATTGTAGAATGGATAAAAGAAAACATCTTCAATAAATAGTGCTGACATAACTGGATGGCTACATGTAGAAGATTGCAAATTCAAGCATATATATTACCAGGCACAAAACTCAAGTCCAATTGAATGGAAGACCTCAACATAAATTCAGATACACTAAACCTCACAGAAGAGAAAGTAGGAAGTATCTTTGAACACATTGGCACAGGAGACTACTTCCTAAATATAACACTAAAAGCACAGATACTGAGAACATCAATGAATAAATGGCCCTCCTAAAACTGAGAAGCTTCTGTAAGGCAAAGGACAAAACAATAGCCTAAAGAATGGGAAAAGATCTTCACCAACCCCACATCTGACAAAGAAGTGATCTACAAAGTATATAAAGAACTCAAGAAACTAGACATCAAAATACAAAATAATCCAACTAAAAAATTGGAGTGCAGATCTAAAACAAAGGATTCTCAATAAAAGAATCTCAGGGTTGGGGATATAGCTCAGTGGTAGAGCACTTGCCTAGCAAGCACAAGGCCCTGGGTTCAATCCTCAGCTCAAAAAAAAAAAAAAAAAAAGGAGAAAAAAAAAAAGAAGAATCTCCAATGGCTGAAAATATTTAAGGAACTGCATAACATCCTTAGTCAGCAGGGAAATGCATAACAAAATGACTCCGAGATACCATTTTCTACCTGACAGAATGGCTAAGATCAAAAACACCAATGACAGCTTATGTTAGAGAGGATGTAGAACAAGGGAAACACTCTTCCACTGTTGGAAGGAGTGCAACCTTGTACAGCCACTTTGCAAATCAGTATGGTGACTTCACAGAAAATTGGGAATAAATCTACCTCAAGACCCAGTGATACCACACCTTAGCATATGCCCAAGAGATGCTCAGTCATACCACAAGGACACTTACTCAACTATGTTCATAGCATCATTACTAAATAGTCAGAACCTCGGAACAACCTAGATGCCTCTCAACTGAAGAATGGATGAAGAAAATGTGGTGCATATATACAATGGAGTATTACATAGCTGTAAAAAACAATGGCACCATGAAATTTGCAGGCAAATGGGTAGAACAAGAAAACATAATCATGAGGTACCCCAGACTCAGAAAGAAAAACATGGTATATAGTCACTTATAAGTGGATACTAGATGTAAAGCAAAGGATAATTGGTCTACAACCCATAGCTCCAGAGAAGCTAGCTAACAAGGAGCTAAGAGGGTCATCCTCAGAAGGAAACAAATGAGATCTCCTGTGTAAACAATTGTTAAGGGGGACAATAGAGAGGAGGGAATGGGGAAGTGAGAACATGTGAGAATGGTATTGTTGAGTTGGAGGAGGGATGGAGTGGGAGAGCGATGAAAGAAATATCTTCATAGAGAGAGACCTTATTGTGTAAGGGAGAAACCTGGTGTTAGGGAAATTCCCAGGAAACCACAAGGACAACCTCAGATTAGTCTACTGGCAGTAGTAGACAATGCCTGAACTGGCCTACCCCAGTAATCAGATTGTTGCATACTTTAACTGTCATCATAGAGCCTTCATCCAGTAACTGATGGAAACAGATGGAGAGATTCACAGCCAAGAACCATGCTGAACTGCAGGAGTCCATTCCAGGAGACAAAAGAAATTCCATGAGCAAGTAGAGTCAAAATCATGATGATGAAATTCACAGAGACAACTGAACCAAGCTCATAGGAACTTTAGACTGTGGAACCTGAATGGGACTGGATTAGGCCCTCTGCATACAGGAGACAGTTGTGTATCTTTATCTGTTTGAGGGGTCCCTGGCAGTAGGATCAGGATCTATCCTTAATGGATGAGCTGGCTTTCTGGAACCCATTACTTATGGTTGGATGCCTTGCTCAGCCTTAGTGAGATTGGAGGGGCTTGGTCTACCTCAACTTAATGTACCAGGCTTTGTTGACTCGGGAGGGAGGCCTTACTCTTCTGGAAGAGGTGATAGGACATGGGTCTTGGGGGTGTGTCTTATGGGATATACTCTGTAATGTATCCTATATTAATAAATCCAAAATTTTACACCTAATTTACTTTCTATAACTATCTAGCCTTCAATTCCATCAAAGGTCCCAGAAGGATATACTTAAGTAAACAAAATGTGCACTACAAACAACTTCCAAAATCTCTAGAAATGATAGACACATCTGACTGTCTAGACAGTCACCCAAAGTTTCTCTGCAACATTGGGGCATTTATCTTCAGCCTACAGGCCCAAAGTATCTACTATACCCTATACTTTTCAATGAAGCAAGAAATTTGAAAGGTTGTCCCACATGTATTGGTAAAGTTTGTCAGTCACTTTGCTCTGTGTCCTGCAGAATATATGGCAGTTTCTTCTGTGAAGCAAGAACCCTAAAGCATCATCCTGCCTAGTTTGGCCAAGTTCAGTGGTGACATTCCTGTGGGTTCTGCAAGTCCAGTTTATACAACATACTGTCAAGCAGTCTAGGCAAAAGCAATTTCTTACCCAAATGGCTAGCCTTGCCACATTGAAAGCAAATTCCATAGGGAATTTCTTTGATGCTTATCATCTCTGAAGTAAATAGTTGCTGCCAGGAGCAGATGTGTCTCATTGTCAAGAAAACCTTAAATTAACAAAAACATCTTAAATGCCACATTCTGTAGGTCTTTGAAAGGTTTGAAGACCATCTATCTATCTAAATATATATTTCTATATAATCTGAAAAGCATGCCTAACATATCTATAATTTTGATTCTTATAAATGACTACCACTAATAGCTTTTAAAAACTAAAACTTCACCCTACATTTTCAAATGAACCACATAGACACAGAGAAAGAGGAGGATCCAAGTGCCAGCCCCCCAGCAAGCCATGGAGCAAGAGTAAGATTTACAGAAGTAAGAGAATGGGATAAGCCCAGAGGCAAAAGATAGATGGGATAAGTTAAGGTAAGGAAAGCTGGCAAGGAACAAGCCAAGCTAAGGCCAGGCATTTATAAGTAAGAGCTGGGTGGTGGGGTTCCCCAAAGACCAAAAACAAACAACAACAGCTCTATCTTGTCTTTCCTTACAATTGCTTCAGGTACTGAGTTGTTCCTTTATTTTAATCCTATACAAATTTTAAGACTGTTTTCTCTATTTCCATAAATAATTAAATTATCACCTTGATTATTATAACATTGATTCACATGCACCTTCTAACATTATTAGTTCTTGTAATCCACTAGCATTAAAGATCCTTCTCTTAAAAAAAAGAAAGAAAAGAAAAGAAATGAAACAAATATGTAGCCAGAAGTTTTCCTGTGTCCCATCCAGTCCCTGTGGTTCAGACAAATTTCTCTCACCCATGGTATTGTATCCACTCAGACCCAAGTAAATACATAAAGGCTTATATTATTTATAAACTATATGGCCTAATGGCTCAAGCTTTTCTCTAGCTAGCTCTTATAACTTAAATTAACCCATTTCTATTAGTCTATGTTTTGCCACATGTTATGTGGCTTACTGGTCTGCTGGCATGTTATTCCTTGGGCAGCAGGTTGACGTCTCTTTCACTCTGCCTTTCTTCTTTCTGTATATCTACTTAGATTCCCCAGTTGCCTCTAAACTGCCTTGCTATAGGCCAATGCAGCTTTATTTATCAACCAAGCAGAGCAACATAAACTCACAGTATAAAGAAAGATGTCACCCAGCACAAATGTGTAGACAAAGCATTACGAAACAAAAAAGAAAAGAAAAAGAAAAAAACTCCAAAAATACTAATGAGTTCATTTTGTCTTGTCTTTCTACTTCTAGACAAATGGCTTGGCCTTAAGAGTAGCTTATATATCTCATAAGACATCTTTAGAAAAAAATTTTTTTTCATTTGTGAGCAGTTACCAATTGAAGATATATTCTGGGTTTAGAATGGGTCTTGGATACATAAAGTAAAAACGTGGTAAGATCAGAGAAGCATAGAAGCCACCATTCCTTCCTTCCTCCAAACAGATAGCCAGATCCCTTTCATCCCCATCTTATTACTTGTCCTATCTGTCCTCAGTCTTCCAAAACCTCTTTGGTTAATATGGTTCAGCTAGTGGCTAACTCTGCCCTCTGATTCTAAGCAAGCTTTATTTGTCAAAACACAATTAAAAATCAAACAACACAAAACAGAAAAAAATGCCCACCGTTATGATAAATGGCAGATTTCAACATTTCAAATGGTGTATGCACAATTCTAGAAGGTTTTCTATGGAACAGCAGAGATCAAGAGTAACCAAAAGCAAAGAGTAACCAAGATGATAGAAGAGGCATGGTCACAGGAAAATGTTATAGTTTTTAAAAAGAAACTTGAAACAAAGAAACAAGAATCCTGATATTACTTCTTCCAGGAGAGAAAGAAAAGTCAGTAACAAAGCTACTGTAGATTTCTGCATTTTCTTCAAATATGTGGATTCGCCATTAATTCCCATAGCTTCTCTATAGGTCTCACCAAAATCAAATAACAGAAAAGGAGTACATTACAAGAAATGTATAAATGTGAAAGTAATGAAACTTGTGTAAAGTTCACAATCCATTGGAAGATGTTTCCAAAAAGCAGATAAATCTCAACAGCAAGAAATTCCAGTGTAAAACAGGTAAAGTAAGATCCTCAGGCTGTGGGGACAGCTCACACAGTAAAGTGTTGAGTGGGCAAGCGTCAGCGTCTAGATTTGAATTCTGAGAACAATCATGGAAAGCACTCATAAGGCTCATGACTGTCGTGCCAGCAATGGGTCAGGTGAGGAGTGAAGACAGTTGGTCAGTCAATCTAAGAGGATAAATGAGATTCTGGTTCAGTCAAAATCAAAGATGAAAAGTAGAAGACACTGAACATCTACCTCTGACTTCCCTATGTACCCGAACATACATACATGCACAACTGAACACTGAACACACCTACACTAACAAGTACACATATAGACACACACACATGCACACATACACACATGTACACACTGATACTGAAATGAAATATATACACATATATCAAAAATATCTTCATGGTGTATTTTCAGCATAGAAATACCCACAGACACATACGTGTAAGTGGGAGGGCAGGTTGCAGTAAAGTACAAGAAGACAGAAAATGTAGATAGCAGTCAATGATGAGATGGTAATGAAAAATGTGAATTTAGGAAGTACATAAAAATAAAAATATCCAAAAGCTAAAATCATAATAATAGCAAAGAAGGAAAGAATCAAAGAAGATTTAATAACCAACAGATCAAACAGGTTGAGAAAGCAAAACAAAGAAAATGAACAAAAAGAATATTATGCCCATTAGGAACAGGGACACAGCCTGTAACCTGTTTTGACTTAGAAGTTTTTATTAGCATATGCAAATTTGAGATGTTTACATATTAGCATATGTGAATTATGCATACTAGTTTGCATTTTGAGATTTTCCATGCAAGTATATAATATATTTTTAACATCTCTCCCCCCTCCCCAAACATTTTAGACACTATGAGAGTTAGTGTCAGCTGGGCAGAAGTTAGAAAAAGCAGAGAGCATGGGCCTCTGTGCTTATCCTGCATGTGTGCTTATCCTGCATGTTTATTTAAGTGAGACCAACCCATTGTGTGTGGCATCATTCCCTGGGTAGTTCCTGGACTCTACAAGAATGGAGAATGGGAGCTAAGCTAATAAATTCATTACTTTCTGTTCCTCTCTTTGGATGCAGGCTCACTGGCTCCCTCACACTCTTGCTGCTGTGACTTCACAGCTCTGCTGGACTGTAACAGGGAAATGTGAGCCAGAATAAGCCCTTTCTCCTTAATTTGCTTTCCTCAGGGTATTTTAACACAGCAACCAGAATAGAAACTGATACCTTCTCTCAACTCCACTTAGTCACACCATCTCCCTCTTATCAAATAGTCTTTGTATATTAATACCTTTTTAAAAAATTGATAGTTTAATGAAGTTTGTTTAAGATTAATTATGGTTGTTTATGAGTATATTTGAGGTGCTATTCACAGGAACATAAACAAATGATCAGTGGCTAGAGCACTAAAGAAAATTTCTGTTCCTCTCCCAGCAATCCTCAATTGCCTGTCACTAGGCCTTCCCATCCTAGGACTGCGAGGAGTGCTACTGAGCCCAGTACTGTGCATGTCTTGGGCAGGACACCATACTTGGTGTGAGTTGGAGAATACAATGGCCATTACATGCCTAAAAGACAATGTTTGATAATAGTCATGGATGTATTGCAAAATACTTCAAGCTTTTGGTACTCTTTCTGGATCTTCTTCTACAATGTTCCTTGAGCCTGGGAGAGGGTGATAATTATTCTCTTAGGAATGAGCATTCAATGACTCCTTAATTTCCATGCATTTGCCACTTATAAGTCTCTATAGTAACTCCATTCAACTACAAAAAGATCTTTATTGACCAATTCTGACAGCAGCACAAATCTGTGGGCATATAGAATCTTTAGGTGTCACATTTTGTTTTACCAAAACAGCAGCAGGGATATCTCTAGTAGGACAATTGACCTACCCATGGTTGGGCTTTTGACCAGATTCATGATAGCAATCATGACATTTTTTCCCCTGTGAAACAAGCCTCAAATCAAATCATACAGTAGTTCATTGACCCCATAATTGTTGTGGCATTATTAAACCAATGGGCAGGTTTGGTTTGGCAGGCCTGTAAGTAAGGCTATCAATGACAGTTTCCTACCAACAGCTTTGTAGCACCTCCTGGCATTATCAAAGCAGTCCAGCATGGAGCCTGGATGGAAGCCTATACAGTCAGTTCTAGCTAATTCCTCTACATCTGGAAACTGAAGTATGTATCTTACCATCTACTTAATGTGGGTGAGAAACAGCAGAAGTGATGGCATGTACTTTTATGGGTATTTTGGGTGCCTCACAGGAGGGTAGGCTAACAGCCCTGGAAGTAGTATGGTATTCTGTGGGTCCTGGGAGCACCTTTATACCATGCAGGTGCACCTTCATTTGAACTAATTTTTAAATTATATTTCTATTTATTTACCTACTGGTATTGAACATAATTAATATTCATATATGGATATAAGGTATTTGTTTCTAATCCACTCCTTCTTTATACCTTCTAATTCCTCCATTATACATCCTAATTTTGTCCCCCAAGTTGATGTGCTCCACATTAATACCCTGCACTATTTTTGGAATCTCTAAGACATCTCTGGCTGACAACTGGAAGGGACATATCCTATATCAATTACAGGGTCTTCTATTTGTCAGTCTACAGCCTACAGAAGCATAATGCTCTGATTTGACTAACCCTAACTAATTAAACTCATATCTCTCTATATAAACTATATGAACTTATATGTATACACATATATTTAAACATACATATAAACTACATATAAATAAATACATAACCTCCATCACTTAAACTCATATATATCTTATAAAATAGTATATTTTTGTGTGTTTTTTTCAAGTTTTGCAAGTTTCATAGTGTTAGTCATCTTTGCTACACCCTTTCCTTTGTCATACCTTCCCATCTCTTTTAAAATCTTCCTCCCACTTTCCTATTCATATCAAGTGGTGTTCTAATTCCCCCATCCTTCATTCCCCCTCTCCACCAGTGGCCTCTTTGTGAAACATTGTAGGTGACCATGCTCCCTTGTATAGCCCCACACCCAGAAGTGTATGGATTACAAATAGGCATTGGTGTCTTTCTCTAAAAATTGAAAAAAAAAATCCATGAAGTTTGGGGATAAAGGGAGTAGAGGGTGTATATTGGAAGGGTTATGGGGGTGAATTGGTGGGGAATATGATTAAAATGTGTTGTATAAAAATCTCAAAGGATTGGTGAGAAAGAAAAGATGAACAGCATATGACAAACAACACCGAAGGTTGATTTTTTTCCTCCACACTATCACAAATATGTATACACACATGCATAAACAGAGAAGAAACATTATAATTAATTATTCTAGACATAAGGAAAATAATCATACTTTCATCATCAATGTCAAATGTTGCTTTCCTTGAGTATAAAACAATTCTCAGTTAAACATAATAAATCCAAATATAGTTTTATTTTGTTGTATCTTTACCTAGTGTGAGTGATAGAATAGTATCATAATATATCCCACCCTCCCCTTCCTTCTCCATTTTTTTAGTGTAAGAAGGGTTTGTTGTTTCTGTGAATGTGGCTTAGGCAATTTTTTAGTTGGATAATTTTTTATTGTTTCAATTTCCTCATAGTTTATGGGTCTGTTTAAGTTTGGTTTTTTTTTTTTTTGGTAGTTTATATGAGTCAAGAAATTCATTTATTTCTTTTGAATTTCCCAACTTAATTAAGTACATGTTTTTAAAGCACTCCCTTGTAATATGCTGTATATTTGGTATCTGTTTTAATGTTCCCTTGCTAACTTCTGATTCTGTTAATTTGGGTCATTTCTTTTGGTTGGTTGGGCCAAGAGTTTATTGATCTTTTTTTTTTTTAATTTTTCTCAAATAACCAGCTCTTAGATGTATTATTTTTATGTTGTTTTTGTTGTCCTTTATTAATTTCTGCTTTGATTTTTTATTATGTCTTGTGATGTACTTGGTTTGTATTTGATTCTTTTTTTCCCAACTACTTGAGTTTCATCATTAATACATTTATTTGTGCTATTTCTGGGTTGTAAATGTAGGCACACAGGGCTACAAATATCTCTTTTAAAACTGCTTCATATAGTTAGAGCACAATTTTCTTTGCTTTTTAAATTTATTATTTGACATTAATCATTCAATAATGAGTTGCTTATTCTCCATTAGTTTACATGCCTAGTAGAATTTTGTTTGCTGTTGATTTTAAGTTTTATTGCATAATGGTTAGATGAAATATACAGGATAAATTCAGTTTGTCCTTATTTGTTAAGATTTGCTTCATGTTCCCATATGAGGTCTATTTAATTTTATTTATTTTATTTTTTATTATGTGTTTTAATTTTATCCATCAGCCATGGGTTCCCCTGTCCTCCACCGTCCTGCCCCCCCAACTTCCCCCCAGCCCCTCCCTTCCATTCCCATGTCCTCCAGGACCAAGACACCCCTGGGGACTCATTTAAACCTGGTGGATTCAGTACAGGTAGGTCCAGTCCCCTCCTTCCAGGCTGAGCATGTGTCCCTGTGTAAGCCCAAGGTTCCAAACAGCCAGCTCATGCACCAAGGACAGGTCCTGGTGCTACAGCCTGGGAGCCTCCCAAACAGATCAAGCTATTCAATTGTCTCACTTATCCAGAGGGCCTGATCCAACTGGGGGCTCCACAGCCTTTGGTTCATAATTCATGTGCTTCCATTCATTTGGCTATTTGTCCCTGTGCTTTTTGCAATCTTGGATTCAACAATTTATGCTCTTGCAGTCCCTCCTCCTTCTTGACAGTTGGACACCTGGAGCTCCACCTGGGGCCTGGCTGAGGATCTCTGCATCCACTTCCATCAGTTATTGGATGAGAGTTCCAAGACAACTGCTAGGGTGTTTAGTCATCTGATCACCAGACTAGGTCAGATCAGCCCCTCCCTGACCACTGCCAGCAGTCTACAGAGGATATATCATTGTTGATTTCTGGGGACCTTTTGAGCACTCTGCCTATTCCTGTTCTCATGTGGTGTTCATTTATCATGGTCTGTTATTCCTCGTTCTCCCTTTCTGTTCTTGATCCAGCTGGTATGTCCTCTCCTCTAAGCTTTCTTTCCCTCAAATCTTGCCCTTCATTACTCCTAGTGTCGTTCAGGTAGTTCATGTAGATCTCATCCATTTCTCTGTCATTGGGTGATCCCTGGGTCTTTCCTAGGGTCCCATTTTCTAGGTAGCCTCCCTGGAGTTGTGTAGCAGTCTAAACCCAGCCCTATAGAAAACACTAGAATGAAAATTCCAACCTAAGGAAGGCAGACACACCCATGAAAACACAGGCAATAGATAACACCACAGCAGTAAACCCCAAAGAAGAGAAGTACACACACACTACCACCAAAATATAAAAATAACAACAGGAACAAACAATCACTGGTCATTAATATCCCTTAATATCAATGGAATTAATTCACCTATAAAAAGACACAGACTAACAGAATGGGTACAAAAACAGGACCCATCTTTCTGCTGCATACAAGAAACACACCTCAAATTCAAAGACAGACACCTCCTAAGAATAAAAGGCTGGGAAAAGACTTTCCAATCAAATGGTCTTAAGAAGCAAGCTGGTGTAGCCATCCTAATATCCAGAAATATAGGCTTCAAACTAAAATCAATAAAAAGAGATGATGAAGGACATTACATACTCATCACAGGAAAGATCCACCAAGATGAAGTCTCAGTTCTGAACATTTATGCCCCAAACACAAGGGCACCCACATATGTAAAAGAAACATTATTAAAGCTTAAATCACATGAGGTCTGTTTTAAAGAAGCTTCTATGTCCTGCTAGGTAGACTGTATATTCTTAAGCACTTTGGTAGAATCGTTCTGTTGCTGTCAGTTCAGTCCATTTGGTATGCTTTTTATAAAACCAGATATATCAGCTTTTGGTGCATGTATATTTAGTATTGTGGTATTTTTCTGATCAATTGATCCCTTGATGAAGATGAAGTGCTCTTATTTGTCTCTTCTGATTCATTTTAGTTTGAAGTTTATTTTATCTGATATTAGAATAGCTGCATATGCTTCCTTCTTAATCACATTTTCTTAGAATACCTTTTCCATCTTTTTACTTTAAAGCTGTGTCTATCTTTAAAGCTAAGATGAGTTTCTTGTGGACAACAAGTAGAAGGATTTTTGTTTCCTAATCCATTTTGCTAGCTTTTGTCTCTTGATTGGTAAATTGATGTGTCCATATTTAACATTATTATTGAAAGGTATGTGTAGTTTGCAGTCATTTTTATGTTTTTTGTTTGTTTTTGGCTGGTTTGTGTTCTTATTTTGTTACTATTCTTTTTTTATTGTTAAGAAATTTTCTATTCATTTTAGATACCAACCATAGATTCCCCCCTCCTCCCTCTTCCTGACACCCAATCTTCTCCCCCAACCAACCCTGTTTCTACCTTCTTCACATCAGGGTCTCCCATGGGGAGTCAGCAGAGCCTGATATATTTAGTTGAGACAGATCCAACCCCCCCCTCCCGCACCAAGACTATGCAAGTTGTCCCACCTTATGCACTGGATTCCAGAAGGCCCGCTCATGCACCTGGGATGGATACTGATCCCCTTGGCTGGGGACCCCCCAGACAGTTCAAGCTAAACTTCTGTCTTACATCTCCAGAGGGCCTAGTCCAGTCCCAAGGGGGCTCCAGAGCCATTGGCCCACAGTTAATGGGTTTCCACTAGTGTGGCTGATCATCTCTATATATTTTCCCATCACGATCTCCACGTCCCTTGCATATAGAGTCCCTTCTCTCTCTCATCGATAGGATTCCTGGAGCTCAGCTTGGTGTCTAGCCATGGATCTCTGCAACTGCTTCCATCAGTAACTTTATGAAGGCTCTATGATGACAGTTAGGGTTTTCACTAATCTGGTTACTGGAGTAGGCCAGTTTAGACACCCTCTATTGCAAGTAGTCTTGGGTGGGATCATCCCTGTGGATTCCTGGGAACTTCTCTAGCACCCTGTTTCTTCCTATTGTCTTGGTGTTTTCATTTAACATGGTATCTCTTTTCTTGCTCTCCCATTCTGCCCCTGTTCTAGCTCAAACCTCCCATTTATTTATATTCTCATTGCCCATTATTTGCCCTCCATTGCCCACCCAATTCCCAGATTGCTCAAGTAGATCTCATTTATTTCTCCATCACTGGGCTATCTATGTGTCCATCTTAGGGTTGTCCTTGTTAGCTAGCTTCTCTGGAGCTGTGGGTTGCAGTCTGGTTATCCTTTGCTTTTTATTTAGTATCCACTTATGAATGAGTAAATACCATGTTTGTCCTTCTGAGTCTGGGTTAGCTCACTCAGGATGAGCTTCTCTAGTTCCATCCATTTGCCTACAAATTTCATTGTTTTTTATTGCTGCATTTTTACTGTACCACATTTTCTTTATCTATTCTTCAGTTGAGGGGCATCTAGGTTGTTTCCAGTTTCTAGCTATTACAAATAAGGCTGCTATGAACATAGTTGAGCATGTATCCTTGTGGTATGATTGAGCATTCCTTGGGAATATACCCAAGAGTGTTATATCTGGGTCTTGAGGAAAATTGATTTCCAATTTTCTGAGAAACCGCCATACTGATTTGCAAAGTGGCTGCACAAGTGTGCATTCCCACCAACAGTTCTCCACATCCCCTCCCACCTAAGCTGTCTTCAGTGTTTTTGATAATAGCTATTCTGACAGGTATAAGATGGTATGTCAGAGTTGTTTTGATTTGTGTTTCCCTGATGACTAAGGAAGTTGATCTATTTCTTAAATGTCTTTTAGCCATTTGAGCTTCTTCTGTTTAGAATTCTCTGTTTAGTTCTATAGCCCATTTCTTAATTGGACTGTTGGGCATTTTGATGTCTAATTTCTTGAGTTCTTTATATATTCTGGATATCAGCCCTCTGTCAGATGTGGGGTTGGTGAAGATCTTTTCCATTCTATAGGCTGTCACTTTGTCTTGTTGACTGTGCCCTTTGCTCTACAAAAGCTTCTCAGTTTCAAGAGGTCCCATTGATTGATTGTTTCTCTCAGTGTCTCTGCTACTGGTGTTATATTTAGGAATTTTCACTTCTTCTTTAAAGATCTCTATCATCTTCTTAAAATCATTTTTAAGGTAGATTTCTTGGTCTCTTCTATGTTGAGATGTTCAGGTATTGCTGGTATACAATCATTAGGTTCTGATAGAGCCATAATTAGTCTTTATGTTGTTGATTGTATTTTTGCACTGGCATCTATCTCTTTCTCTCATTCTCTGCAAGCAGTGTCTGGGGCTGAGGGAGTTTCTCTTTGTCCTTTTGATACTCTTGGTCCAATGGGAGCTCTTTGTCTCAAGGGGCAGCTCTTAGTCCAATTGGTAATGGCATGCTTTGTCTGTGAAAATATGTTGCTCTGATTGGTTGATAAATTAAGCCATTTGGTCTATGGTAAAGCAGCTTAGAGGCAGGCAGAAAATCTAAAGAGATAAACAGGAAGAGAAAGGAGAGGCAAAGCAGATGCCAGTCACCACCAAAGGAACAACATGCCAGCAGACCAGTGAGCCACAGTCATGTGGCAGCTTATAGATGAATAGAAATTAGTTAATTTAAGATATAAGAGCTATCTAGAAAGAAGCTTGAGCCATAGGCCATGGTCATGCAATTTGTAATTGATATAATCCTCTGAATGTTTACTTGGGTCTGAGTGGTAGCAGTACCAGGCAGGACACAGGAACTTTATAAATTGTTGTGGGACCTTGGTGTCAGGTGAGACCAGGACAACTTTTAGCTCCCTCCCTCCCTCCTTCCCTCTCTCTCTCTCTCTCTCTGTATTCATGTGCATGCATGTTAGTGCAGGAAACACAAGGATACCAGACTGATTCCCACTGAAGTAGTCAGAGATAAGACAGAACACTAGTGTTGCTATTGATATCGTTGCCCCATAGTAACTGATGCAATCAGACAAGATAAATAATTTATGATTCAAACATAACAGATAATGAAACTTTGTAGAGAGTATGACATCCTATAAAAAATCAACACAGCAAATCAAAATATTAACGTTAAAAAATTGAGTCACAGAGAAGAATATATTCATTAACTTACTTGCTAACCAGTTAGCAGACATTTATTTTAATTGTCTTGGTTGACACAAAATATAAAGGTGACAATACCATTGTTGTGGACTCTTTATGTAAGTGGATTATGTTCATTTATATTGTATAAATGAATGTAGTACATGGCAATATGTATGCTTACATTTTTCAAAAAATGTTAAATTGATCTTTAAACCATTTGGCATATTTATAGCAGTGTGTGTGTATGAGGGGTACCAGCTGTGTCATGTCTTCCACAGCACAGGAGCAAACCATAAATCTTCTGAATTTTGGTCAACTAAAGGGCTGAGCACTATTGTTTCCTCCACTGATTTATAGAGAGTATATTTTCCCTTCTGTTTACTCTCTTCTCACTAGTAAGATGCCTCTTCTGTTGTTCTTTTTTTTTTTAGTTATTTCAAAAAGTTCTTTAAAATCTGTAGGAGAATATCCCTTGTCAAATGCATGTTATATTGAAAATGTTTACTCTAAAAGCAGAGTCTTCTCATTCTGATAGTGCCTTCCAGAGAACAAAAATAATTTTTATAAAATCTAATCTTCCATGGGTTTTGCTTTGGGTGTTATAACCAATAAATCTTTGGAAACATGTCTCTCCTTTTGTCTGGAAGTTCCATAGCTTTAGCTTTTCAGTGTAAGTCCATTCTGAAGCTTGGTATAGTGGGATAATGGATTGTGTTATCATTCTGAATGGTCACTCAACATTCTGTTTCATTGCTTTTTCATGATTTTCTTTCAGGGACTTATTGTTTTCTTCTGCTTTATTTGTTCTTTCCTCTAGTTTTTTTTTTATAGCATTCTTCCCATTTTTTGTTTGTCTGTTCCTCCACTTCATTTTTTATTTCTTCTGTATAAGGCTCTAGCTTCTTCATGATGTTATTTATAAGTTTTTTTTTCTGCTTCTTCCATTCTGTAATGTTCAGGTCTAGCTGTTGGAGGAGGGCTGGGTTCTGGTGATGCTGTATTGCTCTTTATTTTGTTGTATGTACTTCTGCCTTGACATCTACCCATCTCCTTGGGGATTCGTTTTTGGTCTTATCAGCACACTTGGTCCAGACAGAGCTGACAGATTTAGGGAGCCTCTCTCTGGTCCAGATGGAAGCTCTGGGCCAGATGGGAGCTCTGGTCCAGAAGGGAGTGCTGCCTGGATGGGAGCTGGGGGCTGGTATCTGAGTCTCAAGAAGTTGCTGGGGGTTCTGTATGTTGTCCAGATGGAGCTCCAGGGTCTCAGACCAATGCCTCTGGTCCAGATGGGAGGTCCAGGGCAGGATGGGAGATGGGGGCTGGTTTCTAAGTCTCTGGAAGTGTGTGGGTGGGGTCAGGGTGTGGAGATTGTAGGGTCCACAGAGGGGTCTTAGTGAAGGGGAACCTTCCCGGTGGGGTTGGGGGGTCCTGCCCTATGGCCAGAACCTGGGGCCAAGTTGGGCAGACCTTCCCTGGAATGGCTGATTTCCAGGTCGAGGACCTAGGTGCAGGGCCTCTCTGGGTGTGACCCCAGGCACTCTGCTCTGGTCCAGATGGGAGTTCTCAGGTAGGATGGGATCTGAGGGCTGGTTTCTAAGTCTCCCAAGGTGGCTGGGGTCTCATGCCATGGGTGTGAGGGCAGGGCATGGAGAGTGTAGGGTCCACTGGGGGTCTTGGAGAAGGGGAAACTTCCCGCAGGGCCCACCAAATGGTCAGAAACTGAGGCCAAGTGGGGCAGGTCTTCCCCAGAATGGCTGGTGCCCAGGGCTGGGACCTAGGTACAGGGCTTCTCTGGGTGTGACCCCAGGCACTCACCTCTGTCAATGTAATACACCATATAAACAAACTCAAAAAAAAAAAAGCCACAAGAACTTCTCACTAGATGCAGAAAAGGCATTTGACAAAATCCAACACCCCTTCATGATAAAGTTTTTGGAGTGATCAGGAATACAGGGAACATACCTAAACATAATAAAGGCAATTTACAGCAAGCCAATAGCCAACATCAAATTAAATGGAGAGAACTCAAACCAATACCACTAAAATCAGGAACAAGACAAGGCTATCCCTTCTCCCCATATTTATTCAATATAGTACTTGAAGTTCTAGCCAGAGCAATAAGACAACAAAAGAAGATTAAGGGGATACAAATTGGAAAGGAAGAAGTCAACCTTTCCCTATTTCCAGATGACATGATAGTATACATAAATGACTGTAAAAATTCAACCAAGGAACTGATACAGCTTATAAAAACCTTGAGCAACACAGCAGGATACAAGATCAACTCAAAAAATCAGTAGCCCTCCTATATACAATAGACAAACAGGCTGAGAAAGAAATCAGAGATACATCACCCTTTACAATAGACACAAATGATATAAAATACCTTGGAGTTACTCTAACTCAGCATGTGATGGACCTATATGACAAGAACTTTAAGTCCCTGAAAAAAGAAATGGAAGATGATGTCAGAAAATGGAATGATCTCCCATGCTCATGGATAGGCAGGATTAACATAGTAAAAATGGTGATCTTACCAAAAGCAATCTACAGATTCAGTGCAATCTCCATCAAAGTACCAACACAATTTTTCACAGACCTGGAAAGAATAATACTCAACTTCATATGGAAAAACAAAAAACCCAGGATAGCCAAAAGAATCCTGTACAATAAAACAACCTCTGGAGGCATCACAGTCCCCGACCTCAAGCTCTACTACAGAGCTACAGTAAAAACAAACAGCTTGGTACTGGCTTAAAAACCGAAATGTGGACCAATGGAATCGAATTGAAGACCCTGACATTAACCCGCACACCTATGAACATACAATTTTTGACAAAGAAACCAAAACTGTACAATGGAAAAAAGAAAGCATCTTCAACAAATGGTGCTGGCATAACTGCATGTCAATGTGTAGAAGGCTGCAAGTAGATCCATATCTGTCACCATGCACAAAACTTAAGTCCAAGTGGATCAAAGACCTCAACATAAATCCAGTTACTCTGAACCTGACAGAAGAGAAAGTAGGAAGTAGTCTTGAATGCATTGGCATAGGTTATCACTTCCTAAACATAACACCAGTAGCACAGACACTGAGAGAAACAATCAATCAATGGGACCTCTTGAAGCCGAGAAGCTTTTGTAGAGCAAAGGACACAGTCAACAAGACAAAGTGACAGCCTACAGAATGGAAAAAGGTCTTCACCAACCCCACATGTGACAGAGGGCTGATATCCAGAATATATAAAGAACTCCATAAATTAGACATCAAAATGCCCAACAGTCCAATTAAGAAATGGGCTATAGAACTAAACAGAATTCTCAACAGAGGAAGCTCAAATGGCTGAAAGACATTTAAGGAATTGCTCAACATCCTTAATTATCTGGGAAATGCAAATCAAAACAACTCTGACATACCACCTTACACCTGTCAGAATGGCTAAGATCAGCTTGTACAGCCACTTTGAAAATCAAAATGACACTTCCTTAGAAAACTGGGAATCAATCTCCCCCAAGACCCGGCTATACCACTCTTGTGCATATACCCAAGGAATGCTCAGTCATACCACAAGGACATTTGCTCAGCTATGTTCATATCAGCATTGTTTGTAATAGATAGAACCTGGAAACTACCTAGATGCCCTTCAACTGAAGAATGGATAAAGGAAATATGGTACATTTACACAATGGAGAATTACGCAGCAGAGAAAAACAATGAAATCATGAGGTTTGTAGGCAAATGAATGGATCTAGAAAAAAGCATCCTGAGTGAGGTAACCCAGACTCAGAAAGACAAACATGTTATGTACTCACTCATAGGAGGATACTAGATGTAAAACAAAGATGACTAGACTGCTCCTCATAACTCCCGGTAGGCTACCTAGAAAACAAGACCCTACAACAGACACAGGGATCGCCCAATGACAGAGAAATGGATGAGATCTATATGAACAACCTGGACGTGATTGGGGGTAATGAAGGGCAAGGTTTGAGCGCAAAAGACCTCAGGGGAGCAGGAGATCCCAGCTGGATCAAGAACAGAATAGGAGAATAAGGAATAACAAACCATGATAAATGAAGAGCACATGAGAAAAGGAAGAAGCAAAATGCTAGAGAGGCCCCCAGAAATTCACAATGATACCTCCACTGTAGACTACTGGCAATGATCAAGAGAAAGCCCGAACTGACCTAGTCTGGTGATCAGATGGCCAAACACCCTAACTGTCATGCTAGATCTCTCATCCAATAACGGATGGAAGTGGATACAGAGATCCTCAACCAGGCCCCAGATGGAGCTCCAGGAGTCCAATGGTGAGAAAGAGAAGGGATTGTATGAGTGAGAATTGTTGAGACCAAGACTGGAAAAATCACAGGGACAAATAGCCAAACTAATGGAAACACATGAATTATGAACCAAAAACTGTGGAGCCCCCAACTGGATCAGGCCTTCTGGATAAGTGAGACAATTGAATAGCTTAAACTGTTTGGGAGGTCCACAGGCAGTAGGACTGGGACCTGTCCTTAGTGCATAAAATGGCTGTTTGGAACCTGGGGCTTATGTGGGGACACTTTGCTCAGCCTGGAAGGAGGGGTCTGGACTTGCCTGTACTGAATCTACCAGGTTGAGTTGAATCCCCATGGGAGTCTTTGGCCTGGAGGATATGGGAATGGGGGGAGAGGCTGGGAGGAAGGTGGGAGGGGGAAGAACAGGGGAACCTACGGCTGATGTGTATAAAATTAAAACACAAACATCCTTATAAAAAATAAAATTTAAAATAAAAAATATATGTATAATGCTAAACTTGATTTGCTTAAACAGAATTGACATTTGCACAAGGATAGCACTTCAATCTAAATTTGGACTTTTTGAGTTCTTAACTCTGAAGGCTATTGGCATATCTTTAGTTTTATATAAAGTCTTTGATTCTGTTTTCAGGATAATGCTGTCTATAGAGTAAGAGTTGAAAGTGAGAGTTGACATAAAACCTATAGACTTCATCTGTGAAAGCTTGGGGAGGAAGTTTTTGTTTGGGAATCTCTTATACCTCGATCCAAATTCTCTTATAGTTATAGGACTGTTTAGTCTTCTATTCCTGGACTAAAACTTTTGTAGTTTGTGTCTTTTGAATTTTTCCTATTTTCATATTTAAAATATTTTCATATCTGTTACTCTTTAGGGTTCTTCTCTGATATCAGGAGTATATCTTTTCTTCCATTTCCTGGTTAATCTAGGACTTGTCACACATTCAACTTTCTGTTTCATTGATTTTTTTTCCCTCTTCATAGTTGTATAGTCTATTTATTTCTGCTTTATCTTGGTCATCTCTGCTGTTGTCCTTTTTATGCTTATTTTGATCCCTGTTTGCTCTTCTGTTCTTAAACCTTGAGTCCTAGGTTCAATAGTGAGACTTAACTTATTTTTCCTTTATTTTTATTTATATTTTTAAAGTTGAGACAGTTTTTCTGTGTAGCCCTTGCTGGTCTGAAACTTGGTCTGTGTACCAGGCTGGCCTCATCTTCACAGAGATCTGCCTGCTTCTACTTCCCGAGTGTACAGATTAAAGGTGTGCACCACCACTGCCTAATGAGGCTTAGCTTCTTTATTGTTGTGTCTAATGCCATGCATCTCCCAAGAATTCTGGTGTTTTGTTTTAGATAGTGTTCACTCACAAATGTTGGTGTAATTCTGATTGGTTTTATTAAATAAGAAACACAGAGCCAAATGCAGAGTTAAAAGCCCAAGAGGTCAGAGCAGCAGCCAAGAGCTAAGTAAGACCAAGACCGCCTTGTTATTCCTCACTGTCGCTGTTGTCATTGCCCTCACAAAAAGACCTACTTCCTGTGTCTGTCTTTTTATTGACTTTCTGTTCTGCATTCTCATTAGTTGTAAACCCAACCACATGACCTCCTCATCACTGCCTGTCTATACAGACCTCCAGGTCTCTATGGTTGGTATTGAGATTAAAGGCATGTGTCTCCATGTTAGCTTTATCCTTGAACACAGAGATCTGCCTGTCATGTGATCGGAATTAAGGGCATGTGCTACCCCTGCCAGACTTCTGCTGAATGGCTTGCTTTTAGCTCTGACACCCAGGCACTTTTATTTATTAACATACAAAAATCACATTTCAGCATAAATAAAATATTACTATATAGCCAGGTGGTGGTGGTGCATGCATTTAATCCCAGCACGCAGGAGGCAGAGGCAGGCAGATCTCTGTGAGTTCAAGGCCAACCTGATCTCCAAATCTAGTTCCAGGAAAGGTGCAAAGCTGCACACAGAAACCCTGTCTAGAAAACCCCCCCCAAAAAAAATCACCATACACAAATACTCTCATTCTGACTTGTTCTCTTACCCAAATGTGTGTACATGTGTGTTGCTTAGAGATTTTCCTGATGTTTTATCTTTTTGTAGTATATTTGTGTTAATTTTCATCATTAAAATACATTTCTTTTCAATTTATTCTTTCAGCATTAGATACTTATACATATTTGTTATCATATTTGCCACCTCAATACCCTCCTATATGTCCCCTCCCACTCCTGTGTCCTCTTCCAGTCCTATATCCCCTTCCACTCCTGCTGAACTTGTCCTAACCAACATCCCTCCCACTTCCATGTTTTTTGTTTGACTTGGATTTATTTAACTAGCACCCACCAAGTGAGCTTGGATGGGTGTTATTTACTTGAGCAAGAGCATTTACTCATGGTTATGCCACAAAAGAATTTCACTCCCACTGGATAACCATTAGCTGCATTTATCTCCTATGGGAGGACAGAGCCTCAGGATGGTATGTCGATAGCCCAATTGTATGTAGCTTCTGTGAGTTCTAGAATGAAACAGCCATGCCACATTTAGAGGATATTTTATAGCACTCCTTTCCATTCTCTGGCCTTTGGTTTTGTTGTTTTGCCTCCTTTTCTGAGATGTTCTCTTGACATCATGGGAATGCCCCATTTGGGGCCAAGTCCCCAACAATAACTTATTATTAGCATTTTGACCAACTGTGAGTCTCTTCATAAGTTATTGCACAATGGAAATGACATTTTGCCCATGGCTAAGGAAAGCACTAACCAATGGGTGTATACTTATATATTTAGAAGGTAGTTTCATAACATGTTAATTAACCAAAACATCAGTAGTAAAGTCTTCCCTAGGGTGTATGAATTTCCCACTCATGGAGTTTTGACTATGTTTACCATGTCATTCATGATTTCCTAGCAGTGGAAAAGTCCTCAAGTACAACGGGAATATTGTTGGTTACCCTCATAATGATTGAGCCACTGTTCTACCAGGAGGGTCATCTTATGAGGCAAGTTAATACTGTAACATACAATGTCCACAACAGAGTAAGATAGTTGGTTATTTTTCTTCCATATTATCTTGCCTTGATCTTTCTGACTCTATGAAATTTAGCCAATAAGGATGAGAATTCCACCTCAGTTTCAGCTGAATTCCTTAACGTCCTATAAGTAAATGAAGTGTGTACTGTCTTCACTTACAGGAGACTTGCCATCAGTTTTGATGGGCAACAAAGAGCAATGGCACAGTTTTATTATTTGGGAGCTTTTGGATTCTCTCTGACCAATAGATCATGGAGAGGTTCTGATTCAATAATCTATGGCTTTGGAGAACAGTATTATACATCTATGATCAACACTTTGGTTTGAACTCTTCTCATTTTCTCTTTAAAATTTTTCATTTTAAAATTCAGCTAAGAAATAGTAGATTTCCACATGTCTTTCTTTATACATTATTAGCTTTAGTAAGATATCTCAACCCCTGCTGTTGTCCCCAACCTTTCCAGACCCAATATTGAATCTACTGTGACACATTTCAAGAAAATGATGTGTTCTTTCTTGATAAAATAGTTATATTGGACTTGAAAAGAGTTTATTGAACTGAATATTTCTGTTAGACCTTCTGATCTTTGATATTTGTATCCTTCCTTCATCTTCTTACATTTTGATTATGTTGTAATCCAGTGTTTCTCTCTGTAGTTTCATTTTATTTTAGTAGTATGGCTGTTTTACCTGCATATATGTATTTGCACCACATGCATGTAAGGTACGAAAAGGCCAGGATAAGACACAAATCTCCAGGAACTGGAGTTACAGAGACTTCTGTGCAACCATGTGGATGTTAGAAATTTAACGTATGTCCCTTGAAACTTATCAGGGCCCTTAACTTCTCAGCTCCCTATACAGCCCACACTGTATCTCTTTTGTTGGAAAACTATCTCTTTAAATCATACCCTCCCACAAACCCATAATTATCAGTATATAACTTTAAGTAACATTGAATCACTTCAAGAATATTAAGAAAGCTTATGACATTATGATTTCACTTTTTTCTCCTGATTGTTTCCCAATTTTTCCATAATTATGATTTTCTCTATAATAGACATTTTCTAATACATCACTAGAGTTCTGTTCTAAAATCCCATAGTCTTCATTGAAGATTAAGGATCATATTTTCAGCATTGGCTAACCCCTATTACTCATATTTATTTAATTTTTGCTCTGTTTTTGCTTTATATATGGTCTAATTTCTATAGTAAAATACCTCATGATAAGTATTTTATTTTTGTACATTTTAATTAAAATATTACCACATGATTTTCCTCCTTCCCTTTCCTCTCCACAGACATTTCCACACCCCTTTGCTCCAATTCCTTCCATTTACCCCACACTCACAAGTCTCCTCACTCTAATGCCTTCCATTCACCCGACACTCCCAAGTCCCCTTCACTCTAATGCCTTCCATTTGCCCCACATTCTCAGATTGATAACCTCTTCTTCCTCAAATATTATGGTTATATACATTGAAAAACAGACTCACAGAGTCCATTTTTGTTCATTTGTTTGTCTTTTTTTTATTGTTTCAGGGCTAACCAGTCTGTTTTGTTCAACCTAATAGGGAACTCATACCTGGGGAAGGCTGTCATTGATTTTATAGTTTTTTGTCCAGGACTATGATTCCATGAGATTTGTCTCCCTTCAGAGTTCAGGTCTTGATTGTTCAGGTCTTGATTTATGCAGATTTTTCTATAAGAGATTGTTTCACAACATAACTCCCGGTCCTCTGACTTTTACAGTCATTCCATCTCCACTTCTGTGATGTTCCCTGAGTCATAGATGCAGGAGCTGTGCTTCAGATGTATCAGTTAAGGCTGAGTTCCCCTACAATTTGCTTATCTCTATATTGTGTCCAGTTGTGTTTCTTTTTTATGATAGTCTCCATTTGCTGTAAATATAAGCTCCTTTGATGAAGACTGATACCCACTTATATACGTCTTGCTTTTTATCTGGTTTGGATTTCATTTCTTCTTATTTTTCAAAATTACTTTGGTTTCATCATAAAATCATTTATTTGTGCTCTTTATAACTTAAAGGCAAAAAACACATGATTTTTCTCAATAGAGGCAGACAAAACCAAATCTAAGATATTTTCATGATAAAAGTCCTAGAGAGAGGATGATTCAAGGGAATATACCTCAATATAATTAACGGTAACGTTGTCTTTCTCCTTATTCTTGATTAAATTTTAACATCTGCAAAATGATTTCAATTTTAACCCCATCTTTTTTCATAACCTTCCATATAACCCCTTATGTCTCTCACATGGATGTTAGGAGTCAGATACACCATATTCACCCACATACTTAATGGTATTTCTCCTTTCTTTTCTGTATTATTTTTTCAAGACAGGGTTTCTCTGTGTAACAGCCCTGGCCGTCCTGGAACTCACTTTGTAGATTAGGCTGACCTCCAACTCACAAAGATCTACCTGCCTCTGCCTCCTGAGTGCTGGAGTTAAAAGTGTGTACTACCACAATGGGCTTCCTTTTTTATACTACATAGAGATGCCAATACTTACCTGTCCCTTAAGAAACTCCAAAACATTTGTAAACTCCTCAGTCACCACTGATCACTCCCAATAGAACCTAACCATATTGTCTTTATTTCATTTATACCTCTGCAACCATGTCCTCCATTGTAGTTAGAGTTTTCCTGCCTGGCCCACAGTCAGGACAAATCTCTCTCACTCGCCAGTCCCACAGTTACTCAGACCCAACCAAGTAAGCATATAAAGACTTATATTACCTATAAACTGTATGGTCATGGCAGGCCTCTTGTTATTTACTTCTTTTATCTTAAATTAACCCATTTCTATTAATCTATACTTTGTCATGTGGCTCATGGTTTACCAGCACCTTATTTCTTTTTTGTCATAGCGGTGGCTGGCCTGTCTCTCCCTCCGCCTTCCACTTCCCAGAATTCTCTTCTCTGCTTGTCTCACCTATACTTCCTGCCTGGCCATTGGCCAAACAGTATTTTATTTATACAGAGCGATATCCACAGCACTTCCCCTTTTCTTTTTTTTAAAGGAAGGTTTTAACTTTTACATAGTAAAATTATATATAACAAAACAATTATCAAGTAAGAATTATAGTTACAGTATCTAGTCTATTTGTTTTGGCAAAATTAAACAAAATATTCTACCTATCCTATATTTGTGAGTCTAAGGTTTTATATCTAATTTATCTTTTATTATAATTGTGGAAATTATAACTATCTAGTCTTTAACCACATCAAAGATCTCAGAAGGATATAATATTACCTGAGAACCAGGAGAAGGATGCAAGCAACTCTCAGGAGTCTTGTTGGGTAGACAGAGACAACTGGCAGCCTGGACAGTCACCTAATGTTCCTTTGTAAAGTTGTGGCATTTGTCTTCAGCCCACAGGGCTAGAGTCTCTTGGTTACTTCTCTCAGTGTCCTGTAGAATGTCTGGCAGTTTCCTCTGGGAAGCAGGAACCTGAAGGACCATTTTGTCAAGCAAAGTTCAGTAGTCATCTTTCTATGCTTCCTGCATGTCCAGTTGATCAAGCAGTCTAGGCAAGAACAGTTTTTTACCCAAATGGCTATTTTTGCCAAGGTGAAGATAAACTCCATATGAAGTGTCTTCAATGCCCATCCTCCTCTCTGAAGTAAATCCTGTGCTGCCAGGAGCAGACATGTCTCACTGTCCAGAAAGTCTAAATTTTAAAAATATTTTAAATACCATATTCTTTATGTCTTTGAAGTATTTGAAGATTACCTATCTATCTGAAATATCTCTGTGTATACCTAGAAGACTTAACTAATATGGCTACGAGTATGATTATCATAGATGACTAATTATTAATCTATTTTTAATTATCCATTACAATTTTAAATGAGCTGTACAAACACAATACCTTAAACATGAGTAGAAATACACACACAGTATAACATAATTAACTTTAAGTTTGTATCAATAGACTAAAATCTATACCAATGTAAAACATATGTTGGGCACCATTTGTAGTTAGAGTTTTCCTGCCTGGCCCACAGTCAGAACAAATCTGTCTCACCCACCAGTCCCACAGTTGCTCAGACCCAACCAAGTAAGCATATAAAGACTTATATTACTTATGAACTGTATGGCTATGGCAGGCTTCTTGTTATCTACTTCTTTTATCTTAAATCAACCCATATCTACTAATCTATACTTTGTCACGTGGCTCATGGCTTACCAGTACCTTATTTCTTTCTTGTCATGGTGGTGGCTGGCCTGTCTCTCCCTCTGCCTTCCACTTGCCAGAATTCTCTTCTCTGCTTGTCCTGCCTATACTTCCTGCCTGGCCATTGGCCAAACAGTATTTTATTTATTTTATTGAGCAATATCCACAGCACTCCATGTCTTTCCATTTTCCTAAACTAGGTTTTCAAAATCCTGGTAATGAATAACATTTCCCCCACAGCTACCTTTGTCTTTGCACAGTCTATCCTCCATGAAACATCTCATGCCTTATGTAGCATTGCATCACCACTATTGGCTGAAAGGAGTACTGTTTAGCCCCTACCCTACTCTGCTGTCTCCACTGCCATTGAAATATTAAGCTCCAGAGTGAATTGTGAGTTGCTCACATGTCTGTCACCTTCTATCACTATTTGCTTTGTAAATATGTAAAAAATTATAAAAATGTGTACTGCTGAATACAGTGTTTTTAGATAATATAACTCAAAACAATTGCTAAATGTATTAAATAAGAAATAGAATAATAGGGCAAATATTAGTACTGATAATTACATTTTCCCTGCTCTGCATTGCATTTTTTTTCCATAGGAGATACACACCTGTTGTGGGAAAGAAAAAGATTATGGAAATGTACAGTAAACAGTGTTATTTGAACTTGTCTATTTAAAATAAAACTTCAGCTCAATATTTACATATCCAACAATGATTGGTTATTTTTTTTTAATTTGGTTATTTAGCATCATGCATAAACAGTTTAAATCCCTAATATAGTATAAGTGTAATAAATCTTATATTGTTTAAACATGCATGAAAGAATTTCCTTTTTTGTAGTAAAATCTCAAATCCCACTCAACCATTTATAATATGACTTCCATAATGTTGTCAATCAAGACATTATAAATCATTCCTACAAACTAGGCATTAATAGTGACATTTTATAAATGTTAATATTAGACATGTTGCCCCGGAGTATGAAGAGCATTGCAGAGAATTTTTATCCTAGAGCAGATCTTACTTACCTTTCTGTTCTAGGTATTAAATTTCATCATTTTGCATTTTTACTTAGGTTTGCTTTTTATCCCCACCCAGGTCATCTTTTAAATAATAATATTTACTAATGATCACGCACTGAATAGTATCTCTTGGTATTAGTTCCTATACATCTTCTAGACCTTCCTTTACATTTTTAAATGTTGATGCATTCCTGCCTTAAATAACATCTACACAAAAATGTAGTATTATTGTTGGCATTGATGAGGCTTTTTATCTATGAGGACATCATGATAGGTATGAAAAGCTGACAACATGACCTCTTCCAATAAACAACATGATAGAAAAGCTCATTTAAACCTGATTCTTTTGAGTACTACTGGTCTAAGATAGTTACACTATCATCACCATGGTCAACATTATAATAGCAAAGATTTATTGAGTGTTTACTTCATACAGAACCCCATGCTTTGAAGTCTTTATCTCCCTTCATTTTTATAACAGTTATATAAAAAGCTGCTGTGCTCCAATAAATACTGCAGTCTCACATTCAGATATCAACAAAATGATTCCTTTAGGGTATCTGTTGGATACTAATTCCAAAGGTTACTAAACAGTGTGAGGAAAGAGTATACTGCACATGTGAGGGCCTGTGTATCCAGGACTATGGGGGTTAGAGTGGCTGTGATAAATATGATTATAAAATCTGTGATTATCCAAGATATAGAGTTGATTTATATCTACTTTTAGTGTCAAAGAAGGTGTTGTAATATCACAAAAGATGCAGCATATTGCATAGAATTGCACAAATGTTTCTGATCATGAAAGCCCAGTGTGGCACTAGTGAGAATCCCATAGTAAATCCAATACCCCTTTTCAAAAACAGGATAATTAACAATTACTAAAGTCAATTTTGTCACCACTTTTCCTGACATTCAACATGTCTTAGGACCTGGGTTCTGAAAGCTCCAGAGAAAAACAAATGATTGATGTCTTATACTTAACATGAGCTGATGGTGTCATGTATATTATGAGATCATACAATCCTTAGAGGGAAATTAAATAAGAACTGTATCACATGACCTATGACTATTTTAAATCATTTGAACCATTTTCTTTTAGGTCTTCTCTAACACACTCTAACTTGCCTTATGAAAATTACCGAAGATTTGAGAACATCTGGTCCTATGACAGAGTATTTTTGCTTGCAGGTATTTTCACTTTCAGAAAAGATGAATAGAAGCGTTTTAATGAAAAGTCTAAATTTGGAACTAACATTATTTTGCCTGTTGTATTAAACAGAGCCTTTTCTGTTCTTGGCTTGCCTTTTTCATGTGCAGATTTAAAGTTCTTTTGGGGCTACCTGATGGACTTATTCCATGATCCAAGCTCCATGTTCTTTTCTGGTGGTAACACATGACGTATGTCTAACACCAAATTTTCTAATAATACAACAGACTACATGAAATTAAGCTTTCTAGAATGTCTATTAGGTATTTAAATGAGTGATATTGTTCCTATTACATTTACTGCTCATTCATTCTGTTTTAGAGTCTACTCAGAAAGCAAGTTATGAATATACAAGGTACTGAAAATGAAGGCCCTGCAGCCAGAAAAAAAGAGAATGTATTCTCTGTCCATTACTAACTCTTGTGATCATGGGGCCACTTCACTTGTCATGCTTACTTCCTGTTCAATAGCTTCTGTGAGCCTAGTATATATAATTATGGTAAAAATGAAGGAAGATAAAGCCTACATAGCCTGGGGTTCTGCACAAAGTAAATACTCAATAAGTCTTTGACATGATAGTTTTTACTATGGTGATGATGATGTAAGCATCATAGACCAGTAGTATTCAAAAGACACAGGTTTAAAACGGGGACAGAAAAACATTAGTGTAGATTCACAATTACTTACCACCCTGTCTGAGGTTTACTAGAAAGGAGTGGTGACTCTGCTAGACAGGCAGAGATTGCACTTTTGGGAAACATTGGGCCAATGACCTCCAGTCCCACCGTATCTACCACAGTGATTTTGGTACTCCCTTTGCTACACAATGATTTGCAGCAACAGCATCACTGATTGTTCTTGCTCTTTCTCTCAAGTCTGGAGGAAAGGAGACTTGCAAATGTGGAAGTGTACATCAGGCAGGGAAACTCTAAGTCCACTCTTTGAAAAGCAGGTTCTCAGGGCAGGTTCCCCTTACTTGTTAGTAAGAAATTCATCTTAACTGTAATCAGAGAGGCTGTGGTCACTTGATAAAGAACTCCTTTGAGCTTGACCTATAACTGGAGTACAAGAAAAGAATAAGAGAAAAATGATTTCCAGTTAGAACAAACCATTTGCAAAAACTGTGACAGAAGCAAACCCAATCTGGAAGTGTTTTAAAATAGTAACTTTCTTGTTAATTATTCAAAAGGTCAAAATTAAATTATTTATACACATATACTAATAAGATATTTTAGTTGTGTGTGTGGTGTGAGTCTCTGAGTTTCTGGACTGTAATATTTAGACAATTGCTTTAGGGTTCATTTTTAGCTTCAAATATTATGTATCAGCAGTAAAGAAAATGGCACTAGCTGGTCCTCATAATAGTGCTGGTGGGGCTGAAGCTTGGGGACCATAAGGTTGAGGTCAATGAATATCAATATCAAGGCTCTGTCTTTAAAATAAAAGGTAAGCATTTTTTAATGATAACTCCTAATTTTTAAAAGTTTTATTCTTCTCTTATACATTACATCATAACCACAGTTTCCGTTCCCTCCCCTCCTCTGAGTCCCTCCACCCACATCTTCCCTCTCCTCCAGATCCACTCTTCTTCAATTAAAAAAAAAAAAAAGAGCAGCTCTTTCAGAGATATGCACTGAACACATTTTTCCCCTTGAAAACTGAAAGCCCTAAATCTTTTACATTTGGGGGAGGCATTGAATAACATGATTATCCCTAGCTTTTCCTTCTTATGACAAACAACCTTTCTTGACAATTCCCTTTAAATATTGATGAACTCATTTAGGAACCACTGATTTTTCCAGCCTTTCGAGGTATGCTGAAGTGAAATGCACATGTTGGAGAAATGTCTGTGTGAGGCAGAGGCTGAGGTGTGAAGGCACATTTTGGTTTTAGCTGCCACATGCAGTTTACTCTGTGATTCTCAAGTTGGAGCTGGAATGTGAAAATAACAAGGAGATCCCAGTCTTGCTTTTAGCAATTATGTGACAAAAGCAGCAGAAGCCCACAGAGTATTCTCAGTCAGAGGCAGCAATGTCACCTCCTCTCCCATCTTTGCAAAGCTCTGCCTCTTGAGGAGAGTTTCAGACTCCTTTACAGGGAAAAGACCTGCACATCTGTGAGCAACATCTGAGAAACACAGCATCCCAGAAATTTCACAGTGGTTTCTTAATACTGCCACTTGAGATTGTCAGTTATGACTATTTTTAATATTTCATCTTGGGATCTGCTTTGAGCAATATTACTACTTTTCAGGGAATTGGATGCCTTATAATTGGAAACACTAATTGGACCAGCCTTCAGAGCCCAGTCATTGCGCTGATGATTCCAGAGGGATGAGATATCACCACCGAACAAATATAGGGCAGAGAAGCTTATCAAATTGTTTTTTGTGTGACAGAAATTACTTGGGATCAAAGCCAGATTCTAGAATAAAGTCAAATTATACAGCTGCTCCCCTGAACTGAGTAAAGCAGCCTGACAATGAGAGCTGTGGGTTCTTTGTACTAATATTAGCTCAAATTGGGCTCATGTTTGACTCCAAAAGCCTGTTACAGCCATATGAAATAATTTTACTGTTAATGATAGGGTGTTTTTTTCCTAAATTAAACAGCTGTCATACTCTGCCCACAGCAAACATACAAATATGAAAGCCATTCCTTTTAGAGAATGGTTACCTTCTTCAATAGAAAGTTAGTGTACTATAAAACAATGTTTCCTTGTATACTTACAAAAATGACATTTTCCACATTCATTTGGTAACTTCAAGTCTTTCTTCACTGTTCAATACTGAGATATCAAATGAAAGTGATTTGTCAGTAGACAGCCTTTGTTTCTATGTTTATTAGAATTCAGGCATCTAGTGAGGCTGATTGTGATGCCCACTCAATCACCCCAGATTTGACTCAAATCAAAACACACACACACACACACACACACACACACACACACACACACACACACACATATATATATATATATATATATATATATATATATATATATGCTGAAATGCAAATATTCTCAAATCCTATTTTAATTAATATTTCACAAAATATCCCTCATTTATACTTTATTTTTATGTTTGATGAATGTTTTTCTAAGGATTCATTGATTTTCAAAACACATAAAACTTAGAAACACAGAAACATTCAAGCAAAAATGTGTCCATCCACTACTTGACTGCATTTTAAGGATGAGCAAACATTCTTTAATAATAGTGCTTTGACCCAAACAGACTACAACAATGGTATAGATACCTGCAACCAGACACCTGGAAATTCTTCTAGAAAAAAAATCTAAGAGGATGTTGATTATTATAGGCATTTCTATTTAGCATATTTCATAGCAAATATTTAAAAACCAAAGATTTCTAAGTTAAGAAAAATGGACACAAGAATGCATTTTTTTTTTTTCGAGACAGGATTTCTCTGTGTAGCTTTGTGCCTTCCCTGGATCTCGCTTGGTAGACCAGGCTGGACTCAAACTCACAAAGATCTGCCTGCCTCTGCCTCCCCAGTACTGGGATTAAAGGCGTGTGCCACCACCCCGGCAAGAGTGCATTTCGATCCTTTGTTCTACAAGTCAAGCTGCCTTTTTTCCTGAGTAGACTTAGAGAGGTACTGTGCTGCCTATCCAGGGGCCAAACTCTTTACATTTGTGTGAACTGGTATTAAGAACACAGGAATAAATGCCTCAGCTCTCTCCATGTTCCTCGGTGGCTAGCAGCAAAACAAATGCCGATGAAGGCACATAGTCTGTGCACTCTAAGCTGCAGGCATTTAGGAAATCTGAAATGGAAACATCCTCAAAGGCCAGTGCTCTGAAACACGCATATGATTAGTTATTTAGCTTGCACAATGTCAACAAATGCTGCTCACTTTCTCAGCCTTATAGAACTTAACAATGTAGACACAGGTAGGACTCACTCTTTGACACCTTGGATGGCATTGACAGTAGAAATGGTAAGATTATTCATAGCTTTAATCTTCTTCTGAAGTGTTATTATAATAATAAAGTCAAAATGATAAAACTATTTGGATCAGCACCCAAAACTCACTTTACTGTTTGCAGGAAAAAAAAATGCTACATTATAGTGAGGAAATCAGCCAGATATGGACTAAGAGATCAATCTATCTTCAGAAAATAAGGTAGAAAAAGAGAATTATTTTCATCATTTGAGTCAGACAGTGATAGACAACCAGTTCAAGATGAACAAAAGATGTGTCAGGCATAAAAAATGTGATGTCATCTGCCATGTCATTTTTCTCATACTGAAGAATACCATCAATTTCTCTTTGCACTTTAAAACTTTTTTAAACTAAAGCTGGCTCTGAAGTTACATAATGATTTTGAAACAAATAGGATTATACTTATGAAACTGTACAGATCTGTTAAACACTGTGGGAGATGCTGATTTATTTCTTGATGAATTAATCTGCGGAAATAAAGAACTTTGTTTTAGTTGTCTTGATCCCCTCAAGTTTTCTTTTGGATAGGGCCTATCATACTTATTAAATACTTTTTGCTTGTTGGTCTAAGAAAAGTTTGATTTGTGTGTGTTTACATTTCAAGCTGAAAAAATGAGTTATCCTTATACTAAGGACCAGAGAGGCAGCTCAGCAGTTAAAAGTGCTTAAGTATTCAGTTCCCAGCACTAGATAAGCCTCCAAGCACTCGCGACTCCTAGCCTTGTGGCTCTGATACCAGCTTCTGTCCTCTACAGGGGCCTGCACTCATATACACATATACATATAAGTTGAAATGAAAGAAATCTTTGAGAACATATGTTTTTCAAACAGGGGTGTCATACTCCCTTATTTTTGGAAATCTAGTCAACTTCATAAAATTTTAATATGAATTATAATTTCTAATATTTTATGATATTTATTATATTTCAATTAGCAGCCTTGGCATTGATTTATATTATCCACTCAACAATCTGATGATATAGGAGCAGATAATAAAATACCTTTTTAAAATAGATAAGTTTTAGAAAAATATGATAACTTACAGGTAAATATGTAGGAAAGCTGAAAATCAAACACATGCAGGATACCTGATATCAGAAACATAGTGAGTTCTTGTAGCCTGATATACAAAATAACAGGCTTCCTTATGACATTTCATAAACATCACTGTACGTTGGTCATATTTTCCCTCCACTCTTTCTTCGCCTCTCCCCCACCCTTGATTGTCCTTTTTCTTCCTCCAAATAGTCCTTCTTCTGTTGTCATGTCCTGTCTAGACTTCATATCTGATGTAAAGAAGGTGATACTTTGTCTTCCATTTCCCTGTTACTTTCTCTCATTTCCTGTCCCCCCTTCTCTTTAGGCCTCTTTCTCTCCCATGCACTGTCTGATTCCTTTGTGTCACATAGACACAGATATGTGCATGTTTATATAGTATGCATAGAAATCTTGCATTATTTGTCTTTCTGAGTCTTGCTTGTTTTGCTTAACATAATGTTCTCCTGTTCCACCCACTTTCTGAAAATTGCAAGACTTTGTCCTATGCTGTGTTGAATAAAGCATGATTGTTAATAAATATAACATTTCTGTGATTGATGCTAACAGATGACTTTTGGGTGTAGGGATGATAAAAAATTGTCTGAAAGTATTGATGTGATAGTTGTAGAATTCTTATTAACCAAAGTGAAGTGTAGAGCAAGTAATTATATCTTGATAATCAACTAAAAACGGTAAGCCTAACACTAGTTCCATTCCTTGACTATTGTGAATTATGCAGCAATAAGTAATTATATTCAAAACTTTTATTTTATACTGCTGAGATTCCTTCAGGTCTGTAGTCAAGGGTGATACAGCTGGATTTTGGTTGTAGTTTCAGTTATTTTGAGGAGCTTCCATTCTGTTTTTGTACCAGCAATGTCTAAGTGTTTTCTTTCTCTACATCTCTGTCAGCATTTGTCTCCTTCATTTCTACCACTCTTACTAGGGTGAGATAGAACCCAAATATAGTTTTAATTTGCCTTTTTTGATGTTTAAGGGTGTTGAATGCTTTCTAAAACATTTATTGGCCATCTGGCAATAAATCAGAACTGCCAAATGCATTGGCCTATTTGTTGATTGGATGATTTGTTGGGAGTGCTATTTAACTTTTGGAGTTCTTTACAAGTTCTAGACAATAAATCCTTCCAAGTATATAGGCAGCAATAATTTTTCTCTCAATCTTTATGCTGTCTCTACTCTGTAGACTCATACTATTAATCATATTAAGTATTATACTTCAGTTTTCCTATCATTTTACCCACTGTGAATGTGGGTATCCTAAAACAGAAAATCAGATAGATTAGCATAGTGATGGAAGAGAAAATATCTCACTACTCTAAACCTGGTCTCAGGTTGACAATATCAGCAGAGAGCTTGGTGGGGTACAGACTTTCATGCTGCATCTCAGACTTCCTATAGAGTCTACTAAACATAGGCATCCAGGATAACCCTGCCCTCAAGAACATTTGTAGTAGATGATAGATAAGCATGCCTGGAAGAAAGTGCCTAGTACCTTATCTAAAAGAAGTAAGTGATTGGTATAATTATTTAAAAATGCTTTTCTCTTAGATGTTTCAGGTTCAACTAAGCATTTAGCAAACAATAAAATTAACAAATTGTGTACAAATAAAATGAAAAGGGTATACAAAATTTAACCAAATGTAAAATTACTAGCATCCTAGACTAATTATACTGATATCTAGAAAGCATTTTTGCCCCTAGGCTATTATCTGTTATCTAAATTACTTTAAAAACGACCTAAATTTTATACTGTTTTTATCCATGACCACATGCCATCCAGTATAAAAAAGGTCAACACATAAATGCAATAGTTGTTAATGAATAATTTTTTTTGCTAATTCTAGCTAGGTAGTATTTTCCCTGATATATTTTAATACAGTGATTCCTAAACATATAGGAAGTTATGTGTCTAGAAAGTTTGCAAGATTTATCAGTTTGTTTTACATTGTGTGGAAAATCTGTCATGGGAGAACTATCCATGAGCATGCTTATCAGTGTTGCTGTGTCTTGTGGTGTCTGATTTGATTAGACAGATAAAATTTTTTTGACTGATAAAATTAATTAAGGACAAAGTATCTTACATATCACCTTTCTGGTACTGGATCCATGTTTTCTTTCTTATGACAGTATCTGATTTAATTTAAATTGATTCTTATAAAGGTAAGAACCTTGTACACCAGGTGTGTTTTGATTTGTACTTTTGAGGGTTTTTCTTAGGTTTCTTTCTTCCAGATTTGATTCTAATTGAGTAGAAAAAGTATACTTGGCAACTAGATTCTTGTGCTGTATGTCCACCCTGATGAATGCCTTTCAAAGTGCTTTATTTGTGTTATGGGGCATTAAAAACCAATCTTGACTAGGAATAAACCATGAAAAATGCAGTTCTTAGAGCAATCAATATGTTTTATGTGCCTAGTATACAAATAATATACTTACTGTGCTTAGAAATGAGATCACAAAGCCAAGGGCAGACCTTGTAGCCTTTCTTTCCTTATCCTCAGTATGGAGCAATTATAGTGCAGTGAAATCTTATGAGAAGATACAATGAATACCAAGTAGCTTATACTGTTTCATCATTTGTTTTTATAGTGTATATGCTATATCTCATGTGTATTCATATATTCTCATATCAACCTATTATCAACAGTTATCTGAACTGGAGTTATAGTGTAGTGGTAGAATGCTTGATCAGTGTGGGTAAGACTAACTGCCATAAATAATGAACTGAGATTAAAAATAGACATATTTATACAGAGTATTGGTATTAAGTCTTCTTTGAAGATCTGGTAGAATTCTGCCCTGAAACCATTTGGTCCTGGGCTTTTTTTGGTTGGGAGACTTTTAATGACTGATTCTGTTTCCTTTGGAGTTTCTGGACTATTGAAATAGCTTATCTGGTCTTGATTTAACTTAGGTATGTGGGACCTATCCAGAAAATTATCCATTTCTTTTAGATTTTCCAGTTTTGTGGAGTAGAGGTTTTTGAAGTATGACCTGATGATTCTCTGGATTTCCTCATTGTCTGTTGTTATGTCCCCCTTTTCATTTCTGATTTTGTTAATTTGGATGCTCTCTCTCTGTCTTTTGGTTAGTTTGGGTAAGGGCTTGTCTATCTTGTTGATCTTCTCAAAGAACCAACTCTTTGTTTCATTAATCCTTTGTATTGTTCTCTTTATTTCTATTTTATTAATTTCAGCTCTCAATTTGATAATTTCCTGGCATCTGTTCCTCCTGGGAGACTTTGCTTCTTCCTGTTAAAGGGATTTCAGGTGTGCTGTCAAGTCACTAGTGTGAGATTTCTCCAGCTTCTTTATGTGCAAGCCTTTGAAATCTTCACAAATCATAACCATTAATTTTCCTTGTACAATAAATACTGTCTGTGATAGTTCTTCTCCAAACAATGACTGTATATACAATATTGAGGCTTGCTTAGGGCATGTGAGATAAGACTGTGTATTGATTAATTCAAGCATTTGGTGTGAAAGGTAATTAAAGTTGTGTTTGAAATTGTTTATAATATAATTATTTCACAGATCCATTTTAGTATATCAGACAAGGGGAGAGGACATTTAAAATTAAGCGGACTGTGTTTAAGAAAAGTATTGTGTCAAACATCAGTAGAAATATCAGTCCTTGAATGCAGCCAGGTCAGGAACAGAAAATCGGAAGTATGGGTAGCTCCTGGACACAGGTTCAGAGAAAGTTTCTGAGACCTTCTTTCAAAATTCAAGACCCAAAAGTTTTTCTGCCTTCACCTCAAAGTTTGACCACCTAAAAAGGTTCATCTTCAACCAAAACAAAACAACAAAACACATAGATTATGTAGGGAGAAAAGGTTCATATTTCCTTTTAAAAATATTTATTATTAGTTTTTATTTTTTATGTATGAGTGCTCTATCTGCTTGTATACCTGCATTACAGAAAAGGGCATCAGATCTTGTTATAGATGGTTGTAAGCCACCATGCAGTTGTTGGGAATTAAACTCAGGACCTCTGGAAGATCAACCAGTGTTCTTAACTGCTGAGCAATCTCTCCAGTTTGAGGTTCGTCTTCCCCCCACCCGGAGGGGGGGCAGGGTTTCTCTGTATAGCTTCGAGTGCTGGGATTAAAGGCATGTGTCACCACCGCCCGGCTATCTTTCTTAAATACATATATTTTTCCTAATTGCCACAAGCTTTAAAAGTTCCTTTTTCAGAAAATAATTTAATTTTGAGTGCACTGAATATCCAAAAGCTCAGTGTACTTCTAAAAATGTTGATAAAAGAATTGGTTTTCTTTTCCTCGGATAATTCAAGGTCTATATACTTACTGTACTACCCAGTGACTCTTAATATGTGATGCAGCACAATTACCTTTAATTGTCTAGGTGAACTTTTCCTATAAAATTGTAGACATATGGTCAATTTAAGACTCTATGGAAAACTTATGAAAGTTATATATTTGCTACCTTTTTTCTTGTAATCAAACAGATAATCAAGAGACAATTTAAAGGAAGGAATTATTTGGGATGGATGATAATTACAGATGGTTCAATTCTTGACTCCATTGATTCTGTGCCTATGATCAAATAAAGCATGGCCATAAGAGCATATTACAGTTTTACTCACCTCATTGTATAAAGGGAGCACTGAAGAAAATAGAGAGCTGAGGTCATTTGCACCTACAAGACTTGCCTCAGTGACCTGTGTCCTCCAGCAAGAGCACCTGAAGCTCCCAAAGAGTACCATAATATAGAACCACCCATTTAATACAAATACCTTTGAGAGGGAGGCTTCAAATGTGAACCAAAGCCAAGTGGGTTTAGACATGCAGAATAAGCAAGGTAGATCATTCAGTTACTATTCCAAATTGTGAACCTTAAAATGAATGTTCTGGTAGTTGTCCTCAGGCCACAGGTCTTGAAGGACTCCAGCTTCTCTCCTTTCCCCCATTCTACGTTAAAATATGGTCATTTGTTTCAACATGTACTCCCATCTTCCACTGTCCTCCCAAGTAACCAAACTAATGGACCTACCTATGTAAGTCCTTCAACTTCTAAAACTATGAATAAAATAAAACTTCTTTTTACTTTATAAATAGGCAAGTCAGGGTTTTATTCACTGTGGTGATGGAAAAATCTTCAATAGGGGTGTTTTCTTTCTCTCTTTGCCACTGGATTTATCAACTCAGCAGCCATGTCTTTATCCTCTCATTCTAGCACCAAATTGAGTTTAAAGCATTAAGAGCAGAATAGGTACCATAAGTCCAATACAAGATCTCTACCAAAACCAAAACAATGGAGTAACACCTGTATTCAGTCACTCTACTGGGGCCAGATTTGTTCTCAGAACTCATAGAAATCTGTCACTTCTTCAGATAAATATGCAGTATGAAAAACAATGCAAGTTATGTTATTTTTTCAAGTTTATTGCTTTTTTCTTTTGATCTTTATTTATTACCTTATACTTAAAAGCTTAAAAATTACTTATACCTCTGAAACTACATTAATTTTTTTGATACAGTCGTCTATTACAAAACATGTAGATCATGTATTTCCTTAGGTTAATGAACAGTTATTCTTTCTTGCATCAAGTCCTTTTAACCTTTGAAAAATTGGAAATGCATACAAAAATTCTGTAACACTTCATATGCAAGTTTCAGATTTGTTTTTCAAAATGGTATAAATTCATAAAGTATTCATATTTGGTAATTATCAAGTATCTATTTATACTATCTTTTATGTAGCTTGATTGAATGGAAAATTACAAAAGAAGTAAGAGAGCTGAAGTAGATAGCAATAGTCACATCATTAATGAGTGTATTTATTCTTTGTCAGGATAAGGATTGGCCACAATGCTCAAGAATCACCTTGTGGCCTTTTATATCAAACTTAGAACAGGAAATGTTGGGTAGGTACCCTAAGAGGAAGTGAGTAAATCTAGAGTAATGACACATCAAATAAATAATAGAGTCTTCAAGAGTTGCAATTCATTCCAGATAAATTATCTGAACAAACAGAGTATAGATATATTCAGAATGCAATTAATATTTTGCCTCAAACTGCAGCACTAAAGAAATGAAAATTCTAAATTTAGTAATTTGGTTGAAACAGAAAAGGTTAAAGTGAACAAAGAGTGATTTTTCTGTCTTTATTCTTGCCCATAAATAATACATTCAAGTTGGAAACAAACTTAATAGAGAATAATTAGATGCTAATAATGTTTCCAGTTGAGTATAAAATTACTGTTGTATGTTTTCTGAATTCTTACAACAAAATGGTAACTACTTTCTAAAATACAAAAACAAAACTAATATTTTTCACCCTATATTTGATGATGATTTTTGGTGAGTTTTGGAGGCAGAAACCTAAAACTAAAACTTGGAAGAAACCTGAAAGGATCTTGAAAGTGATTAAAACATAATGTATCAATAACTAACCAAATTTTGAGTGTGGGCAGACATCCTCTCCCTACATGGAACATAGGTGGTAGTTATGTAGGAACTGATTTTGGCCTCTAGTGTAGATTTTTTTTAAAAAGGTGATACCTGTAAATTAGAATAGGAATGATGCCATGGTGAACGTGGAAGAGGGGGAAGAATGGTGCATGAGAGTAAACCTCAGAAGAAATTAGCATGCTCACAAATTCAGAGTTGATTTGCAACTCCTAGTTCTTGAGCTACAAATGAAATTTCTTTATTGTCATCTTAGTTACTGGGAACAATAATGTCATTTCTTACAGTTGCTATTTCTAGTTTTAGTGTTGCAGTGAGACCATTATAACAACAAAATCTCTGGCAGATCCAAAACACAGTGGACCCAAGCAATGCAAGCTCATATCCTCACTAAAGCAATAAAAATCATCTCCTGAAAGAATGTAGTGTTTTGACATTGAACATAATCTCATGTTCTCTTGCTTCATAAATGACCCCAGCCTGTCTTTTTCCCAGCCTCAAAGGGTTCTTACACACAGACAATGGAGAGTTAGGAGGAATTTCTAGCTATATAGATAGAACTGTATTTTAAAAATAAGGTATTTTTAGATATTGTGTTTTTACATATAATTATGTAATAACCAGCTGGGCAGTACAAACCTTCAGCTCTTAGACATTGCTTCAACATTTGCACAGATTGTTAAATTTTACCATACTTATAATCTCCAATTTAATTAACCCATTAGCTCATTTTGTAATGCTTTGATTGCATGACATCTCAGAGACGATTTTTTGAGTTTAGGGATCCAAAGAAGCATAAGACATGTCTCTCAAGGAGCACAAAAGTGAGTCAGCAATACATACCACTGTAAAACATCAAATGACTGCCATGACAGACATGCTCTAGGAAGCAATAGCTACATAATGGAAGAAATGGTTGATTCTGCTATTCTGCTAGAGTGGATCAAGCTTCATAGAAAACATCAAAGAAAGTCTACAAGAATATTCTTCCATCCCCACTCAGATAAAGGATAAAAGACCAAGGAAGGTATAAGAAATGGATTATATGATTCTGGTCAGCTAGCATTTCAGTTGAAGCCAAGAATTTTTATATTAGTACATTAGTGATACAAATCCCCAGAGAAGCAGTAGAAAAAGAAATGAAGAGAAAGATATTAAACGAAGGAGATGTATAGAAGCTGGTAACATCTTAACAGTCCTAACATCCAACACAGCAGATTTTGTTTGCTCTAATATAGATGTCACTGAAAGTGCTATATTTGTACTGCATTTATGTACGAAAAAACAGGAGAAGGATTAAGAATTAATTTAAGCTGGGTATGATAGTGCACATTTATCACAGCACTCAGGAAGCAAAGGCAGGCAAATTTCTGTGAATTTGAGGTCAGCCTGGGCTACAAAGCAAGTTCTATGTTAGCAAGGGCTACACAGAGAAACCCTGTCTTAAAACAGCAACAACAACAAAGAATTAGTTAATTAAGAGTTCAAATGTAGTCTTGATCTGCCTATGCATAGTTGCTCCCTAAATACCATAGTATTTCCTACTTCTCTGGCAGCCAAGTCTCTCATGTGCAGAGACTGGAGACAAAGACTGACACTATGAAACAATTGCTATAGCAACCATAAAACAGGAGCTCATGTGGCAGAACATGGGTCAAATCACACCAATGGCCAACAAACACTCAAAAAGACTCTTAGTATCATTAGTTATTAGAAAAATACAAATCAAAATCACAATGTGCTATCAACTCACAAGGATGTCTTTAATTAGTACCATTACACATACACATATAGCTACATATTTTTCCTGCACCTTACTCCAATATCTTCTCTTGTAAAGGATTATGCTTTTTTCTCTACAGTTTTCCTCTTTCTACAGTTGAGACTCTGTCTCTGATATTTGGAAACTGGGTTTCAGTTGTCTTTTTTAAATTTAAAATTGTTTTTGAGTATTTAATATATGAATACTATTGTAAGATGTCTTTCTGTATGCTGTGAATATGTGTTGCTCTGATTGGTTGATAAATAAAGCTGCATTGGCCTATGGTGACGCAGCTTAGAGGCAGGTGGGAAATCTAAGTAGATATAAAAAGAAAAGCAAGGAGACGGGAGGAGAGATACCAGGCTGCCACACAAGGCAATATGCCAGCAGACTCATACAGCCCCAGAACATGGCAAAACATAGATTAATAAAAATGGGTTAATTTAATATATAAGAGCTAGCTAGCAGGAGGCCTGCCATAGGCCATACAGTTTGAAAATAATATTAAGACTCTGAGTAATTATTTTATAAGCAGCTGCAGGACTGTGGGGATAGGTGGGACCAGAGAAACTTCTGGCTATAGGATACTGTATTCACATCATCATTTCTACTCCTCACCCTTCCCCATCTCCAGTTGCATCTGTGCCCCCACTCACTTTCAAATTTATGATTTCTTTACTTACTTACTTACTTACTTACTTACTTACTTACTTACACACACACACACACACACACACACACACACACACACACACTTCATATGTCTACATGATATGCCTACATGTTTAGGGATGATCATATGGGACTGGACAACCTATCAGGAAGCTTGTTCTTGGAAAAGACTGACTTTTCTCTCAGTAGCTAAATTCTTTAGTTCTCCATCTAGAGCAGTGGTTCACAACCTTCCTTTAAAACAGTTCCTCATGATGTGATGACTCCCAGCCATAAAATTATTCCATTGCTACTTCCTTCATAACTGTGATTTTGCCACTGCAAAGAATTGTAATGTAAATATCTAATGTACAAAATAACAGATATGCAACCCCAAAGGGGATGTGACTCACAGATTGAGAAACACTGATCTAGAGGCACAGCCTTGTAAGTTTTCTCCCAGCCTTGTTGGCACACACCTGGCATTTTGCAAGTCTTCTTTAGGTTACCACATTCTTGAGGTTTAATATCATAAGTAGAAAACACTATCTCACAGCAGATGTCCTAGTTATTTGGCTCTTAAAATATTTCTGCCCCCTCTTCCACAGTGTTCTCCAAGTCTTAGGTATAGGAGTCAATCTATACATTTATCAGTTGAAGTGAGGCATCCCAGAATCAGTTTTTCTTTGCATTTTGGGCAGTTGTAGATTCCTATAATGGTCTCTATTAGCTGCAAAAAGGAGTTTTCTTTGATGAGAGGTCAGAGTTATACTTCTAGGAAAGTATAAGTATTGAGAATACAGTTAGAAATTACAGTGGTTTAGAAAAAAAAGTGGCAATAGTAGATTTTTCCTTTAGGAGTCATGACCTCCCATTCCATAGGTACTTGGATAGTTTTATAGCACTAGATATTAACTCCCTCCAACTGAGCAGGCCATAAGTCCAATTAGACAGTTGTCCCAAAGATATATGTGCCACTACTGTGCCCTTCCAGATGTGTTCCCATGTTAGGCATTGATAAGGTCCATGGCTTTATAGATAGTTGGGACTGAAGATTGCTTTTCCACCTTGGGAGTTTGCATAGCTCCTTTAGAGACTATGATAACTCCTCAAGTAGGAGACATCCAGGTCAGTTACAGCTCCATTCCTCCAATCTTTATGTCTTCACTGTGTGGTGGTGTCAGAAATAGGGTTTTACCTTCAAATTTTGGGAGGCAACTAAAGAAAACAACAATAAAAATGATAACATGGCAAGGAGAGTAAGGAATAGTAGGACACAGGTACTAGACACATACACAAACATATACAGAAACACACACAAATCTGTATATACACACATATATACATTCATAATATACACATTTCTACAAAACCACATATATGCATAAAGTCAACTGAGTCTACTTAATATTGCTCATGTAGGTACATATGTTTAAGGCTGAGAACTTGTAATTGCCTAACCCTTGGAGAAAAAATTTCTCCCTCTCTCAGCAGCTGCCTGTAGCTCATCATCTAGGGCTGGGACTTCATGAAATTTATCCAATCCATGAACCATTCCAGGTTAACTGGTACAGTCATTGTGCAAGTGTTATTTAGGCAACCATATTGTTATGATTTCATGGATGTTACTTCCTTTCATGTCTAGAAGACACTATCTAGCAGTTTATCTCATTCTCTTAGTTAAAAATCTTCCTACACATTGTGAGTTCATTTGTCCAAAAAGAAGTCACAAAAATGCAATGATTGAAATATGTTTTAGGCAAGAATAAGTGATAGAAGCTAGTATGGCCACTCTGCGACTTGTTTTCCAAAATCATTTGAGATGAAGGACCATGGCACTGTTTGAAATAAACTAAATATCCTGCTATTGATGTAAGCTGAAACAGCACATTGAACCATCTTTAAGTATCCATGTGAAAACTATTCCCAGGACACCATAACCTAGGAAACATTACATATCCCTTTATGGTACAAACCATGCAATGTATTTAAGGAATTTATTTGTGATTTTGAAGACTTTGGGTGTCCTTAAGATCAATGCATTCTATGTTTTAAACTGATTTTTATCTAGAAATTGGGAGAATAACATTTTTTACTTCAGTTGATGATATCACATTCTTTACTATTCCACATAAAAACCCTCACTATAGTCTATTAATTTATTTTGCCCCTACCACTGTCAAACTTCTTAGCTTTTCTCACAGATCCTCATTCTTGAGACTATCTGCTTGCCATGATGATGCTCATGAGAATCAAAGCTTTCTCCCTGCTTCACATCTGAATGAACCCTGGAGTTCATCACCTTCACTGGCAATAAGTAATTCAGCTCCATAACAATGTTCCCCAAATGTCCTTGCCTGAAGCTGTCCATGCAAGTTAAAACACGTCTTGGCAGCTTGCCTCCATCTTCAATTGCCTTAAAAAAGAAAGTGTGCTTTTAAAATCTTCTGAGAAACCAGTAATCTTGTGGCTTCTCTGTTTTTTCAGAATGACCTATTCTAAACTTCCCACCTCCTTAAATTCTCTGAAATCTACTGAAGTTTTATATATACTTTGTTTAGGTAAGCATCATGCCTGCATTTCAAAAAGCCATCACAGCAAACCTGTAGGGCCACCTGTTTGCTAGGACATTTAAATGTGATCCATAGTGGAGGAGACATGTTAATAAATTATATAATAAATTATTTCACACACTCTAGAGTTTTTTTGCATGCCCTGTTCTTCAGGTTAATAGCAGAGCCTATGATCCTTTTGATTGATAACATATTTCATCAAAGAGCAGTAGCAATAGTGAAAAACAAATTTGGAAGTCAACTAAGAGGAGCTTCTCTTCTGAAAAAAAAGGCAAAACTAATTTTTCTCATCCTCAATTAGCCTGACTTCTTACAGTCATCTGGTCCACAATTATGATCTTAGTATCAAAATATTTTCACTTGTTCATTATTGATGTCTGCAATTGCTATAATCAAATGACAAAAAATGATAAAATCCATTTTAACTTTTCATTTTGGAGTTACTACATATTCCAAATTTACTAAAAGGCTGTTAAGAGTGTGTACATCTCCCATAATTCCTCAATGAACTATTACCAAAATCAAGACATTGAAAACTTCCATGGTACATTAAGATTTCTAGACCAGTATCATTTCTAACTACTTTATAAACACAAATAAAATTTCTAACTACTTTCTAAATACAAAAAAAAAAAAGAATGGAAAACCTCAGACTACCATGGGTTAAAGTGAGGGTTCAACAAAACAAAAAGTTACAGAAAGCATTCAATCTCATGGAAACTGAATATAATGATCAACTGAATCACCAATGGGTCAAGGAAGAAATAAATAAAGAAATTAAAGACTTCCCAGAGATCAATGAAAATGAATACACCACATACACAAACTTATGGGACACTATGAAAGCAGTGCTAAGAGGGAAATTCATAGCACTAAATGCCCACTTAAAGAAGTTGGAGAAATCTCACACTAGTGACATAACAGCACACCTGAAAGTTCTAGAACAAGAAGAAGCAAAGTCACCAGGAGGAATAGATGCCAGGAAATAATCAAATTGAGAGCTGAAATCAATAAAATAGAAACAAAGAGAACAATTCAAAGAATCAATGAAACAAAGAGTTGGTTTCTTGAGAAAACCAACAAGATAGACAAGCCCTTATCCAGACTAACCAAAAGGCTAAGAGAGAGAGAGAGCATACAAATTACCAAAATCAGAAATGAAAAGAGAGACATAACAACAGACAATGAGGAAATCCAGAGAATCACCAAGTCATAGCAAAAACCTGTATTCCACAAAATTGGAAAATTTTAAAGAAACTGATAATTTTCTGGATACATACCACATACTTACATTAAATCAAGACCAGATAAAGTATTTAAATAGACCAATAACTGTAGTGGGTAGCCATCCCACCCTTGGCCTGGAAGTTCCAACCCCCACTGAGGCTTCGGTAATGGCCACGCCCACAAGGCGGGGCTGAGGGAGGAAGCAGAAGACCCAGGATGGAGAGGAGAGGCTTCTCTTGGTTCCAGGACCCTGATGCTAGAGGTAGACCATAAATTTAACATCTGTTTTACGTATGTGGAGTGTATCCCATATGTAGCTACTGCTTCCTTTATATTTTTGAAGTCCTTTGTTGAAATAGGTTATAATGTATATGTTGTATATGGCTCAGGGTATGTGTCATCTGCTGGCTTCTCATGGATGATAACAGGATAAGCCATTGTATGAGAGCCATTTGGAGATGTTACAACCTGTATGGTCTTGCCCTTCTGCTTATTAGGTCCCTTGTCATGTTTATTGAGAGTTTCTTCCAGGGCTTGCAAAGGAGCACCTAGGGTCTGTTCTGGGGAGTGAACCTCCTCTCTTGAAAGGGATTCCAAATTTCTCATGGAATCATGGAAGTTTTTATGTTCTTCTGAAACACATGATTCCATGGACCTTATCTTATCAATTAATGATATTTTTTCTTCCTTATATAGTGTCTGAGTAGCTACAACTTTACTCTGGAGAGTTAGTGCTCTATCCTTTAAATATTCTCATTTATTATCAATAAAATCAATTTGGGATACAAACCTGTTTTGCAAATCCTGGTTAGCAGATTCCAGAGAAAGAATCTTTTTATGTAAGCCTTCATTACTACCTTTTAAAATATATATCAGTCCCAATAATGACTCATCATTGTTCTTATTATTAAACCAGTGTTTGAACACTGTGTGAATTATTATGATGAATGCCAAAATGGTACAGGCCAGATATGCCTTAGGAAGGTTGTATAGTTCCAGGAAAATGTCATTCATCATATAGGCAAAAAGGTTTTTAAATTCTTGTGAGGTAATGTTGTCAGCCATATTACAAGAATTACTCAAAAATTGTTAGTCAATTTTAAGGTGTAAAATTATGAAGTACTTTTACTTGATAAGATGCTGGTTTGCCTATCTTAACTCCATGTTTTTTGGGGGCATGTAGTAGCACTTTTCAGCCATCAGGAGACACTGGTATAGCTCCAAAGCAGGTCCTGTTGAATGCCTTGGCTGGGGGCAGAGTGAGCACAGGCAGTAGGCAATTCTTCTGGTGACTCCCTGGAGCTTCAGGGAGTGGAGAAGAGTCCCAGGATGTTCTAAGCTCCTTTCTGCCTCTACAGACAATAGGTCTGCCAGCAGGCACAGCTCCAAGCCCTCTCTGTGCCTAAGTAGTGTACTGCTGGGGACAGTGCTGTGTCTATTTTAACTAGGTGAAACTGTGGAAGCCTCAAGCTTGGGCCAGGAGCTGGCACTCAAGGAGGAGGGGGAACGCCTCACTCACAGGGGTTTTGCTGGTCTGGGGGCTAAACTTGCTGCAGAACTGAGACCAGATTAGCTCCTTTTCAAGAATGGAACCATGTAGGTTTTTCCTGGTTTTATGGAGCTCTTCAGGCAGTACCCTGAAGCTTCAAGTGCCCTCCTGAGGGGGAGGAAGCTGAGGGTGGGAGCTACCCAGGCCTTTGGAATTTGCCCCATGTGAGTGCCAGATTTTGGTGAAATTATTAAGGCCACTCCACATAGTTAAAAGGGAGGTTTATTTTGTGGGGTAACTTACAAATGAAGGGATAGGTAACAGGGTCTCAAAAAGGTGTGGCACAGTCCAGCAGTGTTCTTTGAGAACTCTGCTCTGTCTACCTCCAACATCCAGGGTCCAGGAACCAAGAGAGCCAGCGCATCCAGATCTTGGGTCTTCAGGGTTTTCTCTCAACCCTGCCTTGTTGATGTGACAGTTACCAAAGCCTCAATGGGGGTTGGAACTTCCAAATCAAAGCTGGAATGGCTACCCACTACACATATTCTCATCTAACTCATGTATAAATTTGTACCTCTTAAACTCTTCTAGAATATGCTGGCACTGGTGATATCTGTCCCTTAAATCTCTGTCAGCTTTACTCTTTGTTTCCATAAGTCAACTCTGTTCCACAGAACCAGAATCCTGATATTTATGCGAGTGGAACATCTATCCTGCTACAACCAAAATACCACAATCATCTGCATCTTGATTATCACTCAGTTTTTCACACTGTGGATATAAAACAGCTTCAGGACGTACATACTGGAGAAGTTCACACAGACTTTGAGTTGAGAGATGAAATTCAAGAGTTCCAACTAAGACTAGTGGTCAAGAAAGAAAGGTGTAGGCTACTGGGACAGAAGCATCACTGAAGAACATCCAGAATGGTGCCCTGTAGGGAGTAGAAACTAGACAGGGAGAACATGCCTCGCTTAGATATTTAATAATATTTAAAAATTAATCATTTGAGAGAAGAAATCATAGTTTATATATCCTGTATCCATGGCTGCATGATGCAATATTTGAGTGCATTTTTTTTTTTTATATTTTTGCTTGTGAGCCTAGCCTTTAATGGCTGAGCCATCTCTCTAGCCCAGAGAACATAATTTTTAAAATGTGGTAATGAAAATAACTAGAACAGATGGTGATAAAAAACATGTGAGAGGAGAATATGGAAAAGTCCATTCACAGAAACAGTACATTTGAACCCTCTTGTATAGATGATTATATTGCTATGATTTTTTAAAGATTTTTATTTTTATGTGTATGAGTGTTGTGACTCTATGTATGGATGTGAACAATGTTCATATGATACCTACAGAAGTCAGAAGAGGGTTGGAAAAACCCTGTAATTGAGTCACAGATCGTTGTGAAGTGCCATAAGAGAGTGCTGAGAACTAAACATAGATTCTCTGTTTGAGTGATAAGAACTCTTAAACACTGAGCAATCTCTCCAGCTCCTACTCCTCTGATTATTTCATTAAGTTATTTGGGGCCTCAAAAGCTTTTCTATTTGAAGAAATGAAGATGTTGTACCAAACAGTTTACAAGAGCCTTTCTAGTTCTAAAGTTCCATAGGTCATTTCCACTCACTCCACCATTCAAAAGTAGTATTCTAAATGCAACTTTATCTTTTCAGATAAATATTAATAATAACACAAAAACCTATTAAACAAGTTACAGAACTAATAAGTGTGTTTTTGTTAGGGTTGCATGGATATATTTTCTAAGAAAATGCTGATTCACTTGTAAATACACACTGAAAGATATTTAACAAATATGTATTAGCTTGAATTGAACAAATTTAAGTAAATAAATATTACATGTTGACATACTGCTGGGGTTGTAGTTATGTTGGTATTCAGCTGAGGATGTAACTCAGTTGGTATAGGGAAGCATGAAGCTTTGTTTGATCTTCAGTATTTCATAAAGCCAGATACAGTAAAGAATTCCAGATATGAAGGCAAAAGGATAAGAAATGCAAACATTAAGTTACGTTGAGAGTTCAAGACTAATTCAAGCTATGTAAAACTTGAACAATGCCTCAAAAATATATAAATGAATGAATGACTAAAATAGATCAGCTATATAGATAGATAAAAATAGAATGGTGTGTTTAATTTTGTCTAGGATATAAGACAAGAAGGACTGAGAGGTTCCTCTGTAGAACCTTTAAGGAAAAGAAGGACAAAAATATGATTAATTGTAATTCTGAGTATGCTAGGAAGGACATGCCACATTAATGAAACACTTTCTCTTGCATGCTGTTATTATGCTTTTCTGGGAGTGCTCTAGTAGAACAAAGAAAAACTTTGCATTTTTTGTTTGACAGATTTGGAACTTAAATTTTCACAATTTTGCTGTATATAGCTTCTTCACATGACTGCTCCTCGTGTGTGTGTGTGTGTGTGTGTGTGTGTGTGTGTGTGTAAAGTCTATCCATATACTTTTGTTGTTATCTCATATGTATGAGTAGATATTCACCCTCCAGTATTTAAGGAGAGCAACATAACTGTAGAATAAAGTATAGATTTTTAAATACATTTGTCCTTGTAAAAAATAATGAATGACTTTTAATTTTTTACATTTAAGCATAAGTCTCTGGACATTTTCCTCACACTATAAAGTGAATGAGGAATAACTGCTAAAAGTGTCACAATTCCAGTAGAGATTGCTGCACCCTCTAGTCTGGTCTTCTAAAAATTTTCAGTAGAGTTTAACCTGTCTACCCAAGTAACCACAATCTGTAATCTTTTTATTTTCACGTATAATGAGAGCTGGAGACAAGTCCAAATGTATGTAAGATCATGTTGCCAGCAAAGATCGTAACTCTAAACACCTGTATTATAAATATATATCTAATAGATAAACATATATATAAATATTAAACCACAATTTAAAAATAATGCCTAACACAAAAATGAACTCAGAAATTAGCCCAAAATGTCATTTAAAATGCCACAAGGCTGAAACATAGGGAAGATTTATTAGTACATTTTACTTCCTCTAATTTCCTATCTTCTAATATTTCTATGGCTTAAAATCTATCATAGTGACTGAGGACCAAATAGTCTTCATTTTGTTGAACAGAAAATATTGTCCATAAGCCACTGAATTGAAACCAGTTTGCTTACAACTGACTCTTCCCCGAGTGCCACTTTCAAGAGCATAAAATCAACTTCACTGGCTCCTTGAGTTAAATTCTTCATTTCTCATTTTTGGTTTGGTTTGTTAAATGATTCCTCATCAAAAATAAGTAAAGACCCTTATTTTCACATTTTTATCTAATATCAAATTCCTTAGGTTTATAGAGCTGGTCATCAGCTGGTGGCAATATTTTATAATAAGGTTTAGAGGTAGAGCCAATTGGAAGAAGTAGGGTTCCCAAGTAGGCAACCCTGAAGTTCCTGTTCATGATGAGCTGTCATGACCTAAAACCATGAAGAGAAAAAATTTCTTTCTCCCTAAAGTTTTTTTTTTATGTCAGATGTTCTGTCAGAGCAATAAGAATTATATCTAAAATGACATTTTTAAAGCATATTCACATGATTTTAATATTATTTTCTATTGGAGTGATCAATAATAAGCTCTCACACTATAATGATGAAAAGTGAAGAAATGAAGTGAAATGGGTTGATTTCAGTAGAAGAAGCACACACACACAGAAACAGCACACATGTCCACGCCCCCATGCACACACCACAGCACACCCTCATCATATATTTGCATATTCAATTTCCAGTTGAACTCTTGGGAAGGGTTAGGAGGTGTGTCCTTGTTGACAAGGAAAAAGTGTGTCTCTTGGAGTGGGCTTTGAGGTTTCAAAAGCGCATGCCAGTCCTGTTCCCTCCTTTTCTCTGCCTGCTGCCTACAGATCAGGATGTAGCTCTCAGCTCCTTCTTCACCAGCACCATGCTTGACATCATGCTGCCACTTCCCTGCAATGATGACAGTGAACTCACCCTTTGAGACTGTGAGCAAGCCCCTAGTTAAATGCCTTTTTTTAAAAAAAAAATAGGAGTTCTCTTGGTCCTGGTGTCTCTTCATAGCATAGAACAATGACTGAAGTAAAAGACGTGCCTAGTATCACAGATGCTAGCATTTAACAGTATTCAAAATTGATAGAAATACCTGACACAAACAAAAAATGCCGCTTCCACCCTCATTAGTATACTGCCTCCTGATATGCCCCTTTAGTACTTACAATTATATATATATATATATATATATATATATATATATATATATATATATATATATGTATATATATATTATATATGTGTGTGTATGTATATAATATATATGTGTAGATATATATCTTCTAGGTGTTTATTTTATTAACAATTCATTTTTCTAATCAGGGGAAAAGAGTTGTGATTTTTAAATATTTTATAGGAAATATGAAATGTTAAGATATATCTACTGACATTAGGCTTTGCCAAGAGAGATAACTTCTATAGAATTAAATTTTAATTTATATTTGGAACATTTCAATTCATAATATTATTTTTCATTCTGAATGTCAAGCATGATGGTGCAATATGCTGTTGGTAGTGAAGATATTTTAAACACCATAAATTTAATTAGCATTCGCCTCAAGAATTACACAAAAAAAAATGATTTTGGATCTTCAAAATCTCTCTGAGAAAATGAAAGAAGTGTTCAGATTATGTCTACAGATATAGATTCAATTAATTATTGTGTGAATACATATATCACACATCATACATTTAATTAAATACTTTAAATGCCATCAGAAGTTTTAGACATCAAAAAACAAGCAAAACTCAAAAGCAATAACTTAAAGAATTATTTTCCACAACTTAATTATTCAACACTGGCAAAAATGCCTTGAGGTGGAAGGCTTAGTCTTAAACTAAATTTAGAAACATTTTAATTGTACACACACACACACACACACACACACACACACACACACACATACACACATTAATTTACAACGAAACAAAAAAATTTTATTCAATTGACAAGTTTTTTTAACCATCAAATATAAGACATTTATTATATATTAGTGAGTACCAAATTACCATAAACTTTTCAGCCTTAAGAAGTACATATTTATTTTCCAATAATTCCTGTGGCTTGGGAATCACAGTGCAATTTAGTTGAACACTCTGCCCTGGTATCTCTCACAAAGTTCTTCTTCAGGGGAATTGACTGGCTCTGAGATCTTATTTGAAGCTTCAATGGGAAAGAATCTACTTGTAATCTGCTATGAACATTGACAGGATTCATATCTGTACGTTTAGTCAGGTAGAATCCTTGGAAATTTACAGACTTTGAAGCAGAGACCATCTTGTCCCATACTTCTTCCACATGGATGCTTGCTTCCTTAAAACTAGCAACGTACAGAGTTAATAGTGTTTGCTAGTAAGATGGGAGTTACTATAATCTTCACTGATGTGGTCCTGTCCATAGCCAACTGGGGAGAAGAAAAACGCTGAGGCAGAGATCACTTACTAAGACAGAAATAAATACGATGTGTTATCTTAGTCTAGTCATAAAGTGTCTGTTCTATTGTTCTACAAATAAGTTTTACAAGCCACCTATCCTTGTCATAAAAATAAAAGACAGCCAAAATGTCATTTCACTCCTTATCATGTTAATGTGGTAATTTAGGTGATATATTAAATGTGTAAGGCAAATTAAGTCCGTGAGTACTAAAGCCACCTAAACACAAAATGTTGAGATTTAAATTTACCTTTGGAGTTATGGAAATAGGAAGAAGCTATCCAGTGAAAATCACTGCTGGAAACTGGCTGTTCTCTCTAAAGGGAGAGTAAAATTGAAGGAGACAGAAAGGATGGCATATATGTGTTCATCCTCAACAATTAGGAGAGTATGAACACATACAGATTAACATTAAAGGGAAACTTATTTTGGAAGAGAGATGATGAGATACCTTTTAGAAAAAAAATGGAAGGACTGTAAAATAGAACCTTCACAAGATGTTCTCCATGAAAGTAAAAAAGGAAGAACGTGTTATAAACAGGAGCACACTTGCGGAAATAGAAAGCTGCCCTCCAAAAATATTTCTTTCTTTAAGAGTATATGATGGGAGTATGTACTGTAGAGAGAAAATATAAGTTAGTGTTAGATAAGTCTTTAAAAGTATTTGGGTTTGATCCATTTTGAATCTGAAAGTGAATAATCAAAGGTGAGATGCTTCTTTAACCCTGTATCTCTCCATCTGTGCCCTTGTCACAGCCAGCCACTTTCCATATATTTGCCTCTCACTCTGGTGAAGTACTGAGCATGTTTCCCACACCCTGTCCTGAACTGTATGAACCTGTCCTAAAATAAGCAATTCACTTTATCCCTCTGAGTCTCAGCATGACAAAGAGAGATGATCACTTGTGTCCCACATACCTATGGAGTGTAAGTTAACATAAATGGCCTGAGAGTATGAATAGTCATAATAAACTAAGGTTATTACCACTATCATTTGATGATGAAATTCTCTTTTTAACTTTATATTAATCGTGAACATTTAAAATTATTTCAAATGAGTAGAAAAATCTTAAGTTTTAAGGAAAAAACAGCTGGTGTATATTAACTGTTTAAGTCATAATGCTTTCCAAATATTTAGATGGATGGATGTTCAGCAAATATTTAATAGTTTGATAGTATATGACACAATTGGTTTGGTTATTGTGTCTTTCTCACTAGAGTGAATATTCCATGAGCACAGAGATTTCTGTCACTCATTTTTGTGAATGACATTTAGCAAACACTAGATTTTCATTATGTTCTATTGAATACAGTACATGCCCTACCATTACCCGAAGATTGGTCTTCACAAATTGTTACCTGTGGTAAGTACAACACAAAATACGATTGTTTTGACTCTAAAGAAAGAATATGCTCACTAAGCATATATTACTAATGGTAACTATTCTGTCCTATGGTTATAGTCCATCTTTTGTTGTACACAGTTTAAAAGTTAAATTATATCAAAACTTAGTATGAAAAAGTATAGTGTAGAGAAGGTATTCATATTTGCAGTTTCAGGTATCCATAGGGGTCTTGATGTATATTCCTCATGAAATGAAGATGGAAGGAACTACTTTAGATGGATTACTTAATTAATTTCAGTTACTTTAGGTTATTTTCTTAAAATATTTAGACATCCAACACAATACTATTTTGATGATTTGGGGAATATATATATAAAATTTTCTGGTTATACAGAATACTTGATACATATTAACTGTTTGGATAATTAGGAAAATCAATGATAGCAAGAAATACTTGGACTCAAAAGTATTCATAGTTTCCTTTTGTGTTTACAACATTGTCATTACAAACTTGATTTAACTTTCTAATTTGGAAGGTACAGCCTGTTGTAATGGACAGATGCTCCCTGTGCAATGCCAGCTCTCAATAGTATGATTGGTTCATGGAGGCCAGAGAGTGTTACTCGTGTTCATGGCACAGGCAGTTTGCAGAACCGTTTGCATTTCAGTCTGGAATCAGACATCAGAAACAGATTCCTAAGCATGAGAAAGGAAAGCCTTGCAGAGACAATGGATAAAGGTCATTTGGCAGCACCAAGGAATTTAGGACATTGAGACTTGAACATTGATGCTCACATGTTGATTACCTTAAAAAGGAAATATTAGCAGAGACCTAGTGCATAGTGGACACTGGGTTGTGAATGTTTTTCAGTATAGCCCTTGTCCCCCAGAGACTGAACCAATAAAGATATTCATGTACTGATCTGATATGTGTAGCTGGCTAATATTTTTCAAAATTAAATTTTTAGTTTTCTTTATTCTTGAGGATTTCATGCATGAGTATAAGAAAATATTGACATGTTTCTCCATATTTCCTCCTTCAACCATCTTCATAATCCTCTCAACATACCTTTCTTCTCACTTCACATCTTTTTATAATTTACGCTAGTGCTGTCTCTCTCTCTCTCTCTCTCTCTCTCTCTCTCTCTCTGTCTGTCTGTCTGTCTCTGTCTCTCTCTTTCTGTGTGTGTGTGTCTGTCTGTGTGTCTGTGTCTGTCTCTCTCTGTCTCTTTCTGTCTCTGTCTCTGTCTTTCTGTCTCTGTCTCTGTGTATGTGTGTGTGTCTCTGTCTGTCTGTCTGTCTCTCCCTCTCTCTCTCTGTTTGTGTGTGGGGGGGGGGGCATTCACTTGAGCATAGGAATTCTGTCTATGGCCACATCCTCAAAAATTATTTTATGTTAACTAGCAACTATCAGCTGCTTACAGCTCCTCAGTGAAGGATGAAGTCTGACGACCACCTACCACATCTATGCCAGAATTTTGGCTAGCTTGATCTTGTGCAAGTTTTATAGAAGAGTACAGTCACTGAACTTTCAAAATAAAGTTATGGGTAATGGAGGTAGTTTTTTAGAAAATGTATTGTAAATCTATTTTAATATTACCTTTAAAACATTTTAATTCCTCGAGAATTTTTTTTCTGGTAAATAGTTTATTAGAGGGTACAATAGGAATAATACACTCACAGATACAGAACAAAGATGACTCTGGTACTGATTCAGCTGCCCTAATGAGAACCAACTGCAAACCACGCTTCTCCACTGCTTTCTCCAGCTCCAACCACCCAAGAGGGAGCAGGGGACCTCTCTCATAAGTTTTTATCCCATTGTGTATCCAGAGAAAACCAAACCCATAGGGATAGTCGCCCCAAATGTGGTTGGCTAAAACTGATCAAATTCCCACAAGACATGAGGAAATACTGTATCAAGGCAAGACCAAAATTCCAAAGGCCTAACACCAAATATTGTAGCACAATAATTGGTGTCAAAGGGCTTAGATGGTCTGCTCATCCAGATTTGCTGCCTGCAAGCTAGATTTCTCTCAGGCCGGTTCTACACTCTGTGTGCATCTCTCCTTGGCAGGTATCCCATGGCTCTGGCATCCCCAACATCTTGGGATTGTCAACATAACCCAGGCTTCACTTCCACAGCTTTACACATGGCCTCTAAGTGCCTGCATGCAGGGACTCCCCCTGTCCAATTTTTGACATCAGTAGCATAGTCTTTCCATTATATTCATACCAACTCCTCCTCCTCTTAACCTGTTCCAGTCCACTTTTCCTTCCCTTACACTTTTCTCAATAACCCATCACTGTAATTTATGTTGTCCATAAATTCCTGGGTGTGGCGCTATCCACTGGAGCATGGTCACCTTACAAAGTGCCACACTCTTAAAATTTAAAACAGAACACAAACCTTACTCTTCTTCCCCACAGAAGCCATCAATTGTCCTTAGTGCCTCAGTTAGGGGTGAGGGCTTATGAACCCCTTAGCACAATGCTAGAATGGTTACTGGCTTGATATTATGTAGATTTTTACAATTACAGGTCTTGCGAGTCCAGAAGTTTAGTGATCCTGTCTTTTCTAGAATACACTCTTTTATTCTATTCTCTCCATCCTCTGGCTCTTACAGTCTTTCCACAGCAGCTCTCCTTTACACAAAAGTCCTGAGCCTTGAAGGGGGAGTGTGATATAGATATCCCACCTGTGGTTGAACATCCTGTAGTCACTATTTTGCCTTACTTCAGTCAAAATGGCTAAGATTAAGGAAGCAAAAGATGCCACTGGAGAAATGGCTTAGCAGTTAGGAGTACTTTCTGCTCTTGCAGAGGACCCAGGTTTGTTTCCCTGCACTTACATACATAATTGCATGTATCTCTAGTTGTAGGAGATCTGGTGCTGCTTTATCCTCCTTTTATATTGCACACTTTAGACGTGCTTATATACATACATACAGAAAAAATTATTTATATCCATAAAATATTTTTATAACAACAATAATAGGAATAGGAGAAGGAGAAGAGGGGGCTGGGGATTTAGCTCAGTGGTAGAGTGCTTACCTAGCAAGCTCAAGGACCTGGGTTCAGTCCTCAGCTCTGACAAAAAAAGAAGAAGAAGAAGAAGAAGAAGGAGAAGGAGAAGGAGAAGGAGAAGGAGAAGGAGAAGGAGAAGGAGAAGAATAGTACCTCAAAGGGCCAGAAAATATTTTTAACAAAATGATAGAACAAAATTTTGCTATCCTATCCTAAAGACAGTCATATCTATAAATGTACAAGAAGCTTACAAAGGACCAAATAGATCAGACCAGAAATTAAAGCCCCATTGCCACACATTAATCAAAACAGTAAACATACAGAACAAAGCAAGACTGTTAAAATATGTGAGAGAAAAAAGCCAAGTAACATATAAAGGCAGACATATTACAAGTATACCTGACTTCTCAATGGACACTCCCAAAGCCAGAAGGTCCTGAACCGATGTCCTGAAGACTCATAAGAGACCACATATTCCAGTACTACTATATCCCCCCCCCCAAATTTTCAATCACCATAGATGGAGAAAACAAGATATCGCCAGATATGGTCAAATTCAATCAATATCTGTCCACAAATCCAGCCTTACTGAAGATACTAGAAAGAAAACTCCAACACCAAAAAGTTAACTACACTCATGATAACAGAAAATAAATAATCTCACAGCAGCAAAACCAATAGAAAGGAAACACACACACACACACACACACACACACACACACACACACACACACTACAACCACCAACAACAAAATAACAGGAATTAGCCAACATTGGTCATTGATATCTCTCAATATCAATGGACTCAATTCCTCAGTAAAAAGCCACAGGCTAACAAAAATATAATCCATCTTTTGCTACATATAATAAACACACCTTAAAATCAAAGATAAACATTACCTCAGAATAAAGGGTTGAAATTTTTTTCCTAGTAAATGGAACTAATAAACCATCTAGTGTTTCCATTCCAGTATCTGACAAAATAGACATCAAACCAAAATTAATTAAAAGAGACAAGGAAGAACACTTCATACTCTTCAAATGAAAAATTCACCAAGATTATCTTTCAATTCTTAACATCTATGCTTCAAACTCAAGGGCACCCATATTTATAAGGGAAACACTACTAATGCTTAAAACATACACTGATCCTCTCATATTGATAGTAGGAGACCTCAATACCCCACTCTCACCAATGGACAGGTCATCCAGAAAAAAAAAATTAAATGGAGAAATAATGGAGTTAACAGATATTATAAATCAAATAGACCTAACAGGTATCTGTAGAACATTTACCCAAACACATACCTCTTAGCACCTTACAAAACATTCTCCAAAATTGAACACATACTCAGTTACAAATCAAGACTAAGTAGAAAAAAAGAAAATTGAAATACCCCCCTGCATCCTATCAGACCTCCATAGATAAAACTGGATTGTAACAACAACAGAAAGCCTACAAACTAACAGAAACTGAACAAGTATCTACTGAATGGCTGCTGTGTCAAGGCAGAAATAAAAAAAAAGAAATTAAAGACTTCCTAGAATTCAATGTAAATGGACGCATAACATACCCAAACTTAAGGGACATGATGAAAGTGGGAGTAAGAGGAAAGTTCATTACACCAAGCTCCTACATGGAGAAATTAGAGTGATTTCATACTTAAAAGTGCAAGTGAAAATTCCAGACAAAAAGAGAACCAAGCTCACCCAAGAGGAGTATATAGCAGGAAATAATCAAACTGGGGATTGAAATCAAGAAAATAGAAACAAAGCTAGTAATACAAAGAATCAAAGAAACAAAGAGTTGGTTCTTTGATAAAACCAACAAGATAGACAAACCCTTATCCAAACTAACTAAAATGCAGAAGGAGAATATTCAATTTAACAAAAGCAAAAATGAAAAGGAGGACATAACAGAGGCCAAGGAAACCCAAAGAATCACCAGGTTATGCTTTAAAATTCTGTGCTCCACAAAATTGTAAAATATAAAAGAAATAGATAATTTTCACTGTAGATACTATTTTCCAACAATAAATCAAGTTCAGATAAACAATTTAAATAAACCTATATAACCTCAAGGAAATAGAAATAGTCATTAAAATTCTCCCAACCAAAAAATTCTCAGGGCCAGTCAGCTTTTGCAAAGAATTCTACCAGTTGTTAAAAGAAGAGTTAATGCCAAGACTCCTCAAAGTATTCCACAAAAAAGAAACAGAAGTAGCATTGTCAAATTTATTTTATGAGGCCACAGTTACCCTGATACTCAAACCAAAAAAGGACTCCACAATGAACGACAATTACAGACCAATTTCCCTCATCACCATTGAGGCAAAAAAACTTAATAAAATACTAGCAAACTAAATCCCTGAACACATCAAAAGGATCATACACCGTGATCAAGTAGACTTCATCCCAGAGATGAAAGGATGATACAACCTATGAAAACTGTCAATGTAATCTACCATATGAATGAACTAAAAGAAGAAATCCACTCATTAGTCTTCTCATTAGATGCTGAACAAGCCATTGACAAAATCCAACACCCTTCATGATAAAAAGTCTTAGAGAGACTAGATATGCAAGAGATACTCCTAAACACAATAAAGGCAGTTAACGTCAAGCCTATAGACAATATCAAATTAAATGGAGAGAAACTCAAAAGAATCCCACTAAAATAAGCAACAAGACAAGGCTGTCTGTCTACTCTCTATATATTTATTCAATATAGAACTTGAAGTTTTAGCCAGAGCAATAAGACAATGAAAGAATATAAAGGGGGTACAAATTGGAAAGGAAAAAGTCAAAGTATTGTTATTTGCTGATGCTATGATAGCATAATACATAAACAACAACCAAAATTCTATCTGGGAACTCCTACAGCTGCACAATACCTTTAAATAAGTGGCTGGATATAAGATTAACTCTCAAAGAAAAAAATCAGTAGGCCTCCTATACACAAGTAACAAATGGGCTGAGAAAAAAAATCAGGGAAACAGCACTCTTCAAAGTAGCAATGAATGATATAAAATGTCTTTAGATAACTCTAACCAAGAAAGTTAAAGACTTCTATGACCAAAAGTTCAAGTCTTTGAAGAAAGAAATTGAAGAAGATATCAGAAAGTGGGAAGATCTCCAATGCTCCTGGGTCTGTAAGATTAATATAGTAAAAATGAACATCCTACCATCCTACAGATTCAAAGCAATACCTATAAAAATTCCAACACAACTATTTACCAATCTTGAAAGAACATAACTCAACTTTATATGGGAAAGAAAAAAACACAGGGTAGCTAAAATAATCCTATACATTAAAAGAACATCCAGAGGTATCACCCTTCCAGATTTGAGTCTGTACTACAGAACTATAGTAATAAAATTTGTGTGGTATTGGCATAAAGACCAACAGGTGCATCAATAGAATTGAATAGAAGACACAGATGTAAATCCACACAGCTAACACACCTTACTGTTGACAAAGAAACCAGAAATACAAAACTTAAACTAATGGTGCTGGTCTAACTGGATATTGGCATGTAGAAGAATTCAAGTAGATTCATACCTATCACCTTGCACAAAACTCAAGCCCAAATTGATCAAAGACCTCAACATAAAACCAGATACATTGAACGTACTAGAAGAGAAAACTGGACATACCCTTGAACTCATTGGCACAGGAGACAACTTCCTGAACACTGATAGGAAGGCTCTAAGAACAATAACCATAAAATTGAAAAGCTTCTGTAATGCAAAGAACACCACCAATATGACTTAAGACAACCCATAGAATGGGAAAAGATATTCACAAACTTCACATCTGACAGACGTCTAATATTCAAAATATACAAAGAACTTAAGAAACTAGGCATCAACAAACCAAATAATACAACTAAAAATTAGGTACAAATCTAAACAGAATTCTCAGCAAAGGTATCTCAAATGGCTGAGAAACATGTCAGGAATATTCAACATCTTTAGCCATCAGGGAAATGCAAATCAAAACTACCGTGAGATTCCATCTTTACACCTCTCTGACTTGCTAAGATCAAAACACAAGTAACAGCTCATGCTGGGGAGAAGGTGGAGCAAGGGTAAAACCCTGCCACTTCTGGTGGGAGTGCAAACTTGTACAGCCACTTTGAAAATCAATATGATAGTTCCTTAGAAAATTGGGAATCTATCTACCTCAAGACCCAGCTATACCCCTCTTGGGCATATACCCAAAGGACACTCCATCATACCACAAGGACAGTTGCTCAACCATGCTCAATGCAGCTTTATTTATAATAGCCAGACACTGGAGACAATATGGATGTCCCTCAACTGAAAAATGGACAAAGAAAATATGATATATTTACACAACGAAGTATTATTCACCTGGTAAGAACAGGTTTATCATGAAATTTGCAGATGAAAGAATGAAACTAGAAAAAAAAATCACCCTGAATGAGGTAATCCAGACTCAGAAAGACAAACATAGTATAAACTCAGAAGTAGACATTACATCTTAAGTAAAGGATAATCAAGCTACATTCCATGGACCCAGAAAGGCTAAGTAAGAAGGGAGGGATCTAGGTGGAATGCATGGGTATCCCTGGGAAAGAGAAATAGAATAGAGTTCACTGGTGAACTGATGGCTGGTGGGGATGTGAGCTAGAAGGTTCAGGTGGAAGGCCTGGAGGAATAGAGTGATAGATGAAACTGCCAGATTTGGGGACAATTTAGAAACCTTGTGCAATGGAAACACCCTGGAATCTGTGAGGGTAACCCTAGTTAAATCCACTAGTAATAGGGGATATGGAGATTGAACTGACCATCTTCTGTAACCAGGTAAAGCTCCTAGCAGTGAATATGAGACAACCAAGCAACAAAACCTTCAACCTACAAATCTATCATTCCTGGGAGATGTGCTGGGATAATGATGGTGCAGAACTTGGGGGAGTGACCAACAATGTAAGGCCTGCAAGGTAGTCCATATGGCCAGGAAGCAAAGGCAGGACAGCCTAGGGATCCAGGATAGAACCAAACATGACTGGCAAGAAAAAAAAAAAAAAAAAAAAAGCCAGTGTAATGATTCCTAATTGTTGCTGTATCCTAATGGCTCCCTCGAAAGAAAGGGTGAGAAGGCACAGCATCAATGACACAAACACAAGAAGTCAGTTGAATGCAAACAGCAGATTCATTTATTCAATTATGCAATTATGGGGAAGGCCTTATGCACACTCCTTCCAGCACTCAAGCTGTGTCCCAATCTGGTGGCATTAGGTAGTCATCCCTCATTGCCTGGGCATCATTAGGAACTGACAGTGACCAGGAACTCTGACAGTGCTTGTTGCTAGGCCCTCAGGCAGACTCCACATTGGCTCATAAGGAAGTGCATTATTTGCATGCCTTACAACTGGTTTGAGCCAAATTCCTCATTCCTATGGTCCTGTCCTATTACACCTAATGGTAGTCTGCTATACTCATAGAACAATTCCCAGTCCAATTGTTATCAGACTGGCATCACCCAGCAGGTGATGGTAGCATATGAAGAGACCCACAGGCGAGCACTAGATAGAGCCAGGGGAACCATGCATAAGAGGGGGGAAGGGACTGTAGGAGCCAGAAGGGTAGAACACTCTGAGAACATGACCCACAGAATCAGCTAAGCAGGACTCATAAGGGTTCACAGAGACTCAAGTGACAAAAACAGAACCTGTGCAGATCTGAGCTAGGTCCTCCTCATATGTTATGCAACTTGGCGTTCTTGTGGGACTCCCAACAGGGAGTATTTCTTTGTATTTCTTTTCCTTGCTCTTAGGAACCTTTTCCTCCTATTGGATTGACTTGTCCAGCCTTTATATGAGGATTTGATCCTAGTCTTATTGTGACTTGTTAGGCCATGTTCAGTTAATGTCCCTGGGAGGCCTTCTCTCTCTCTCTCTCTCTCTCTCTCTCTCTCTCTCTCTCGAAAGGAAATGGAAGAAGAGTGGATCTGGGGAAGGGAGTGGGGCAGGGGCTGGGAAGAATGGAGGGATGGGAAACTGGTTATGATATAATATATGAGAGAAGAATAAAAGAAAAAAATTAAAGAAAAGAAAATGCAGGTGAAATACTTATTTAGTTTCAGTAATGAGACTGAATGATAGGTATAAAATTATGTTCAGTGATTACTGAAGGATTTAGAATAGGTAGAAAGAAAAAAGACAAGAGAATAAATAGAGGCATGGATCCTAATTTTCCTTCCCTCCTGGAGACCGGCTCAGACACAGAGCAAGTGGCAATGTTGCCAAGAGCTCCCTCTTCTGAAGCAAAGAATAAAGTCATCACAGTTAGGCACTAAAAGGCACAGGTCTGGTGGTCACCACCATCCTTACATCTGTAGGTGAAGATAGGATGTAGGCATACTCATGAGTCTAGTTAAGAAACCAGCAGAAGGAGTTGTGAATCAAAATGGCTTCGGGCTAGAATTGAAACACACTTTATGTTAACTTCTTACACCCAAAAAGATATTTTATCCATATCTAAGAAGAGACTATAGATCAAACTGAAGCTAAGTGAATCACTCAGGCCTTGGAGAAGTCAAAGGCCCAACAGTTGAATCACCTACACACTCTTGTCACAGATATCAGAACGGCCATCCTGAAATCTGAGAGGACCAGATGGCTCTGTCAAGCTCTCATAGTCATTCCCTTTTATAAGACATATTCACTACTCATACCACAGTCTTGGAGATAGGTGATAGTTTTAAGTAAGAAATAAAAGCTTTCATTTTGTAGCTATTTCCTAATTTCAGAGGACTATATAAATTATACACTATTTTACATTTGAAGCAAAAAGTGCCTGAATCCTTATCCCAAACTAAACTAAAGGTGATCATTGAAATAGAAAATAAATTAATTATAAAGTAATTATTTTGGAAAAGGGAACCTCAACTGAGAAAATTTCCCCACTAGATTGATCTGCAGGGATGCCTGTGGAGCATTTCCTTTATTGATGATTGAAATGGGAGGATCTAGCTCACTGTGAGGAGTAATACCCCTGGGCTGGTGGTCCTGTGTGCTATAAGAAAGGAGAATGAGCAAAATATGAGGAGCATGCCAGTAATCAGGACTCCTCTATGGCTTCTGCCTCAGATTCCTGTCTTGAGGCAGGACTTCCTTTGATGGTGGACTATGAAAATGTAACACAAAATATACCCTTTTCTCCCCAACTTGCTTTTCATTTTGGTATTTGTCTTATTTAGGTTTTCTACTGTTGTGAAGAGACACCATGACCATGGAAAGTCTTATCAAGGAAAACATTTGATTGGGGCTGGCTTACAGTCTCAGAAGTTCAGTTCATTATCATCATCACAGGACATGACAGCACACAGGCAGACATGGTGCTGGAGATGGAGCTGAGAGTTTTACAGCCAGATCAGCAGCCAGCCAGAAAAGAATGCCATACTGGACCTGATTTGAGTATCTGAGACCTCAAAGCCTGCCCTCTTTGATACACTTCTTCCAACAACAATACCACACCCACTCCAACAAGGTCACACCTTCTAAGAGTGCCATTCAATGAGCTTTTGGGGGCCATTTTCTTTCAAACCACCACAGTGTTTTATCACAGCAATAGGAGCCCTAACTAAGACAGGGCTAATATAACAAAATGCCATAGATATGATGGCAACTGAATGACAAAAATGTGTTGCTTGCTTTCTGCTCCTGGACGTCCAAGATGAAGGAAAAGTTGGCATGTGGTAGAAACCAGCTTTCCAGTTTATAGAGTTATTTTGCTCTATGTTGCCATGTGGTAGAAGAAGCAGGACAAGTCTCCTGGGTCTCTTTTATCAGGAACTGGCCACGCTTACAGGTGCAGAGCACACAAAATTAATAGTCCTGTCCCTACAGTCCTTCTTTCCTAACACTAGTAACATTGATAAGGATCTTTCAACTATCTGTTGGAAGTCTGTCTTAACAGCTGTGACTTTAAGAGAATTGACATTAGTGGTAAAATTGTTACATAAATACAGATGGGTTCTCAGGTCAGTATTCCAATGCATACTCTTGCTTTTTTGATACTTGCCAATTAAATTTATTTATAACAAACTCCTGGGGATGCAGTTTCTAACAAACCCAAATTACTATGATAAACCTTAGGATAATTTGGTATATGTTCACCTTGGGGAGACACAGAAATATATTTCCCTGAAAGAGGTTAGTTTCAAACTACGTTGTTCAGTTGAAAATTGCCCCATTGGAAAGTTCAACATGGAATGCCTACAATACTGCAAGAGAATCTTTTCACAGGATGTCTTCAGCACCACAAGGGAAGCTCTACATGGGTTGCCAACAATGCAAGGTATCTGCAGGACCGCAAGGAAAGTACAACGTGGTGTCTGCAGGACTACACAGGAAGCTCAAACATTAGCCTCTGGCAACTAAGCTGATGAAAGGGAGACATAGAACCTAGAAAATTAAAAGAAAAAAAGGAACAATCATGGAAGAGGTACAGACTCACAACAAGGACCTTTAACATTTCTTGGTGGAATATTTATGATTAGGCACAAGGCAGGGAAGAAATTGGGCTGTAAATGAAGAAGCATCAGGAACTTACCTTGAACTCCTTCAGTGCAAAGGCACTGTCCTCCATCACTGAACCAGTTGCATCTCATACTTAAGTCTCTACACACGCTGCTTACGTTCTAGAGCCCCAAGGCTCTGACATCTTCCTGTATTCTTAGCCCATAAAGATATAAGTCTCAAGGTAACTTTCAGACTTACAGGGTCACTTAAAGACAGCCGCAGGTTTATATGGTACAAACAGAGACATATGTTTTAGTATAATCTGTGGTCATTTAAGTCTGGAAAAGATACTATAAGAGCAGAGGGGTACAAATGAATGGAAGTACAGATTGTCATACTCAATTGAGCAACAGTGTGTGGAATTAAACAAAATGTAAGTCGCCTTGTGGGTTTCCAGCATTTCCTAACAGTATGGACTTTTGGAAACAGCAAAGAGTGTATAAAAATTGCCTAGTATATATGGATATTTTGTAGTTAGAGGGACTGTGCCATGTGACAAAACAGTGCTGTTATGTGGCAATATCTGGCACACAATCCTTAGTAAATAATAGCTGAGCTAAAATCGTATTACATTCAACGTTGCTTAAGAATATGACTGGTGTCTGATTAGTTACAAAAAAAACAAAAAAACAAAAAAACAATACAATAGCAGGTGTTCTTCCCTTTATGAAAGTTGTCCTAAGTTCCTTTAGTTAGTTAGATCTGAAATGATAGAATGTTTTTGTGACTACCAAGTCTAGAAAAAGATATGTACCACAAAACCCTTTCTTAGGAAAAGTGTCAATTTCACATGAAATGGAAAATCCTGTAACCCTCATATTAATGCCACAGAAATATCAGTGAAAGACACTTTTTGTTAGTTATAATTTCACCATATCTAATGACTGATGATCAGCCAAAAGCAGAGTGTTGCTCTCAGATTCTATCACATAAGATGCCAATTTATAAATGCAAAAAGGAAGAATGAATACTTTTTCTAAGGGCCTCATTATTCTTAGCCGTTGACTAATATACTGAAGAAATGACATCAGTTGCATTCAGAAGAGGGACTTCTTTAACACATTAAAGAAAAATGTAGGCCCCACCCCAAGCTAGTAGGAGCAGTTGCAAGAAAAGAACAGGTGATGGAGAGCTGGGAGTGATGGAGGAACAGAGCAGTGAGCAAGCACAACTGTGGAGAAAGGTGGAATTGATGTGCCTGAGAGAGGGTTGAGGTCAATGGTGGATCCAGTTATTGCACAGCAGGTGGTGTGCAGCTGCCTGGAGCTTAAGCAGATGCAGACTCAGCCCCTTAACAAGCTGCCTGGCTGAGGGAATCACCCTAGCTCTAGGCAGTGACAGAGGACTGAGATAAGGAACAGTCCACCTTCTAGATCGGACCTCTTCTTATTTATTTGTTTGTTTGTTTGTTTGTTTGTTTGTTTATTTATTTATTTTGAGCTGAGGATCGAACCCAAGGCCTTGTGCTTGCTAGGCAAGCGCTCTACCACTGAGCTAAATCCCTAACTCTATTTTTTTTTTTTTTTTTTTTTTTTTGGTTTTTTGAGACAGGGTTTCTCTGTGTAGCTTTGCCCCTTTCCTGGCACTCACTTTGTATACCAGGCTGGCCTCGAACCTCTTCAAAGGACCACCATGTTCTGTGATGCCACTGAAGACCATGTGTGAGTCAGTAGCCCTGATGTGGCTTGGTTCTGGATTGATGTCTGAGGAGTGCATTGTCACCTGATGGCATGCAGATGTTTGCGGCCTGTGCAGTGGCCTGAAACCATGTTGATGTCCATGGGACTTCAGCTATGGCCCACAACAATGTGAGTGGACTGTGCTGCTGCCTGGAGCAATGGAGATGCTCAGCCTATGCTGCTCCTGAGGGTCTTGTTTGGATCCTTGACCCTACTGTAACCAGGAGCCCTGTTTGAGGTCTGTGCTGACTCTAGAAACAATGTTGAAGCCCATGTTCCATTCTCCAGAGGATCCTAAAGAGCCAGTGGACTGCTTTGGTAGTGATATTGATGATAACAGACACAAAGCTGAGAACAATGGACGTGGAAGACTTCTCCACCCCATCCAGCCCATTTCAAAAAGAAAAAAATAGTAACAGACTAAACAGGAAACCATCAAAGAAAACTCTTAAAAGCTGTGATAAGATGCTGAAGCCACTTTCCACAATAGGTGGCTTTCAGCAGGGGTGTGGGAGGGGAAGAACTCAGCTGTATTTAATGGCCAGGCCACTTAGAGTTTGTGTATACTCCATTGAGTATATAGATAACACAAATTGGACTTTTTTCTTTTTGGCTGGGGGAGGGGCAGGTCACCAGTGTTGGAAGATAGACAAAAAAGGACTAGGAAGCAAATGTGACAGGATGTGTATGATGTAAAATTCCCAAAGAATTAATAATATGTTGGGAAAAAGAGAAATGAAAAAAAATACAGGATATTCTAAGCTACAATCTTATTTTAGAAGTAACCAGTTCAAAATAAATCAAGAACTGTTTCACAATAAATTAATAGAATTCTGAAAGAAGAGAGAATTTTGCCATGCTATGCCTTGAAAGTTAAGAATAGAGTTGATGTAACAACCATAATAGTGAAAGGCAGGAAACAAGTCTGAGTCTTCAGGAGCAAACAATGTGAACTATGGATTATTTTAAGTGGCAGAAAACAGTTTTACTATGAAAAGATTTGTAACTATGGAACTATTTAAAAAGAATAAGAAATCCTAAGATTTATCACTTTATCTTATCTATGTATATACTTTCTTTAGAGTTGAAGAATGTAACTTCCTAAAAAACATGATTCCTAAGCAAAAGGATCCAATTCAAAAGATATAATCTGATTAGCATCAAGCTGAGCTTTCCCTATGACCATCCTACCTGCCTTATTGTTATCAGCATAATGATAAGTAGCAATCAATGAACAAAAACATCTCATTAACAAAACACTGTTTGCCATAACTATTCTTAATCTATCAGCCAGTCAGATAATATGAAATGCTTTAATACATAAACAATCCAACTTTTCCAACAATAAAATTTCTTTTAAGTTGGAAATTCTTCAATGAGAGAAATCTATGACTACATGTATAAATAATACTAGGAGTGTTAAGTGTATTATAAATAAATATATTTCCCCAAAGACAATTATATCCTTGACACATGCAGAGACTTAGCCTATTCTTGAAAAACTTCCCTTATTAGCTTTTCACAAATAAACTGAACTCTAACTCCTGGAAAAAGAGGGAATTATAGTGAATTACATTGGATTAACTCCAAATTTTTAAAAAGTTAATATGCCAGGTTTGAGAAGAAAAACCAAAACAGCTTTTGGGATCTGAGCAGTGAATCTCAGTATAGGATTACTTCAGGGGATGCTCCTGGAGTTGTGCCATCTCAAACAAGAGTTGCTACCAAAATGTAGCCAGTTGAGTCTAAATGTTAATTAGGTGTAATTAAAACTCAGTTGCTTAGTTATGCTAGCCATATTTCTAATACTCATTAGGCTATGTGGCCACCACCATGACAAGCAACATGTAAAGATACCGGTAAGCCACAAGCCATGTGGCAACTTACAGATTAATAGAAATAGATTGCTTTAAGATATAAAAACAGTTAGCAAGAAGCCTGCCACGGCCATACAGTTTATAAGCAATATAAGTCTCTGTGTGTTTACTTGGTTGGGTCTGAGTGTCTGTGGGACTGGCGGGTGAGAGAGATTTGTCCTGACTGTGGGCCAGGTAGGACTGGAGAAAACTTCAGCTATATGTTTATCCTATTGTGTTCATCTGTATGGCAGAACCACCCAATGTATACAATAGGTGTTTATCCTATTCTGTTCATCTGTATGGCAGAATATATACCCAATGTATACCACAGGTGTTTATCTTATTGTGTTCATCTGTATGGAAGAGCATATACCCAATGTATATCACAGTTGTTTATCCTATTCTGTCCATCTGTATGGCAGAATATACACCCAATTTATACCACAAGTGTTTATCCTATTGTGTTCATCTGTATGGCAGAATATACACCCAATGTATACCATTAATGCTTAGTCTATTTTGTTCATCTGTTTGCTTTAATATTAGTGTGATAATGTAGATGGCAGTGCCAGGCAGTCTTCATTTGTCACTCAGCTAATTAGAACAGAAGATAACCTCTTTAAAGCACCCATTCCCTAGACAGGCATTTGGGCTGCAGTGTGCTAAGCTGTTTGATGTCAAAACTCCTGGCAGGTAGGCCAAAAGCAGAAAGAAACTCTGGGTCCATTTACCTGGCCTCTTTATGTCTGAATTATACTTCCCTTTAAACCTGGTCTGATGATAAAGTAATTGCATATTCTTATCAAGTTTAAGAAAGCTGGACTTTCTTGCTTCAAAGGGTCCATTTTTATATGTAGTAGTTTTCACCTTCACAGAGGAAAGGGGAGGTAAAGGAGTATTTTTGTCAGTACATAGTGCTACCAAGCACTCATTTTCACTATACAAAGAGTCTTTGTTCTGTATTTCTAGCTTGATTTATGATTTCAGATTGTAGATTATACCTCACAGTTTCTTGTGGTCTGATGGTATTATACTTGCTGGAAAAAATATTCAGACTTCAAATAGGTTGCAGCATGAATTTCACAGCCAATCTACCAGGAACTCAGCACAACCCTTTTACAGGTTTTGAACAAAAGAGGAAGTCATCCAAAGCATGTAAATAAGGGTAACAAATGGAGATGCAGTGTAATCATGAATGCTGGAATCAGGTTGCAGCTCTGAGCATCAGATACCTTGATAAAAGAATAATCTGAGCTGGTTAGTCACCTGAATCCCTTTGGCCATCTCTTCTCTCATTCTAAATGTGCTGTCACCTTATTCCATAGTGCACACACCCTATTCCATGGTGTATACACCCCCATCTCTCCTGTTGGGTTCAAAGCCTTGAGGTACAGTCACTGAAAGTGTATGACAAAACAGTTCTGGCATATTAATATGTATTCTTCTTGTTTCATTTTTTTCTTTCCTCTCATTGTATTATCCAGACCTTTAGGATCCTCTTGCCTATAGACATTATTCTTTCCAAGGTTGAAATTAGAAGTAGCTTGAAGCCCAGACTTCTTTTGTTCATCTAGACACATACTTGTTGCAGAAATTCTGGAGGTCTGTAAAGGCAAAGGGAAAGTTGTGCGGATGAGTTCTGTAAAGAAGCACGAGAGAGAAATAATGTTTTCCTGGAGTGGTAGAGTAAAAGTGTTTGTCAAAAGATTTGTGCTACATTCCTGTGTGATCCTGAACCCCCTTGCTCACATAATCCCTCTTCCCTCTCTTTGACTGGACCCTGGAGCTCAGCCTGGTGCTCGGTTGTGAATCTCTGGATCTGCTTCCATCAGTTACTGGATGAAGGTTCTATGATGACAATTAGGGTATTTACCAATCTGATTACTAGGGTAGGCCAGTTCAGGCACCCTCAGCACTCTGATGAAGTGGGGAGGGGCTTGGTCCTGCCTCAGCTGAATATACCACTCATAGCTCTCCTCCCATGAGAGAACTTACCCTGTTGGAAGGGGGAATGAGGGGTGGGTTGGGGTGGAGGGAAGGCAGGGTGGAGGGAGTGGGAGGAGGGATGATAGGGAGATCTGTGGTTGGTATGTAAAATAAATAAAAAATTTAAAATAATAAAAATTCTTTAGTTTTTTTAGAAGGGTGAGAGAACATGGCATAAATTAGGGGCATAAACTTGAAAAAAACATATATTACCAGATGAAACGCCCCATATCTACATTCTTTGACACAGAAACATGATGATTAGGGAAGCTTAAATGTTCTTGCTGAGCAATGCAATGTATGTCATGTGGTACCCACATGTTGACCATCATGGCACAAAGAGTCTTTAATATGGTGTTATTTTTCAAGTAGACCAAACAATCACTAGATAGTGAGTTACTCACAAACATCTTCCTCTGCTTTGAAAGGGAAGATTCTCTTAGACAAAATAAACAAAATCTGTATATAACTGTTTGAGAATACCTAACTAATATGGCTGAAAGTTTGACTATTATAGATGACTAACTATTAATCTGTATTTTTAATTATTTACATTACATTTTAAAATGAGCTCATAAACATAATACCTTAAATATAAGTAAAAATATACATATAGTTTAACAAATTTGACTTTAAATCTGTATCAAGAAACTAAAATCCATACCAATATAAAATATTTTGAGATTAACAGCTGGTTTTTTTTTTATTAAAATAGATTCAATAATCTACCCTTTTTTCCATCAAAATAATTAACTTGTTTTCCCCATAATTTTTATATATCACCCTTTCTTCTTTAGAAAGAGATTGACTATGACCAATAACAATTTATAAGCAAACCCCTAAACAAGGACAAACATCTATAATCTATGTTTTGAGAATGTGGGCATAATTCTCTAGACTACTTCATTTTGATTGGGGGTGCTAATAATCCTTAAGGGACTCTGAGAAAATCAGGACAATTTTCAAGTCTTGGCTGTAGTATTTTGTAAAGCTGGAACATGTCATTTAGCAGACATAAATTTGTTTTGCATGTTGGATCATCTGAGCCATTTTTATTGGTGTCTGGTCATCTTATTCTGAAAATATATAAACTTTTAAAGCTAACATACATATCTGTATCAATACAAATATAAACTCTGTATTACACATGAGCCAGACAAGTATAATTTTTTGTTTTATGGTTAGGCAGGTAAAATATACATTTTGTGTCTTATAGTTACTTCATATTTATTTTCTCATGTCTATAGTTAGGATTTCAAGGGCTTTTCCTCATTCAAACCTGCTTTTTCTTAATCTGGAATGAATCCATAGTCTCTCATTTTCTGCAGAGATGAAAACATAAACTTTCTTCCAAAGTGACATACCTTTTGACGCAAATTTTGGAGTCAAGATTTTTTTCTTTTTACATGTAAGGGTTCATTTAGTCCAACAGCTTTTATAATTGAATGTCTATTAGCAGTTATCATTTGTTCATTAACAGTCAAAAAGTCCAAGTAGAACATAATAAAATATAAAATCAAGATTCTCTGGGTATTTCCCATCTTTAGGTGGCTATTACATTTTTTATTATGCTTTTCCTTATTATGGAATTTACTATTATAAATAATACTAAATTATTTACATTTTCTCTCTCTCAAGCCTATGTACATTTTTCAAACATACTGTGACCCATTTAGAGGTCTTTTTTTCTGAATCTGTTTTTACTGTATATCTCTATCTCTTTCTGACCATATGTGTCTTTAAACTGCTAAGACCAAAGCAGAGTCTTTTGTTTCCTGAGTGCCTACCTCCATGGCAGAGGTGCCAGTGGGAGCCATGTTTATTGCCACAATTATGGGGAATTTTAGGGTTCACACTGTCAACATGTAGAGTATTGCCATCTGCTACTTATTAACCCCATTTAAGTATTTGGTACCAGGGCCTCTTAAAAGAGCTGTGCAGCTTTTGCCACTGGTAATGGGATGATGAAGGGAAGAAAATAAGGGGTAATGAATTGTAAGTCTGTGAGTCAGATTTGAACAACCTTATGTTGTTTCTATGCTAATTTTGGACTTTTTAAATAATTTTGTTATTTAAAACTATTTTAAGCCATTTTGTCATATTCTTTCCCTCTGCAAGTCCTTCAAGATACTCTACATCTTCACGCCCTATAGTTAGAGTTTTCTTGCCTGGCCCAGTCAGGACAAATCTCTCTTACCCGCCAGTCCCACAGTCGCTCAGACCCAACCAAGAAAGCACACAGAAACTTACATTGCTTACAAACTGTATGGCCGTGGCAGGCTGCTTGTTATCTACCTTTTCTATCTTAAATTAACCCTTCTTGCTAGCTAGCTCTTATAATAACCCGTTTCTATTAATCTATACTTTGCCACATGGCTTGTGGCTTACCAGTGTCTTTACATGTTGCTTCTCATGGCAGCGGCTGGCGGTGTCTCTCTCCAGCCTTCTACTTCCCAGAATTCTCTTCTCTCTTGTCCCACCTATACTTCCTGCCTGGCCACTGGCCAATCAGAACTTTATTTACACAGAGCGATATCCACAGCACTTCCCCTTTTCTTTTTTTTTTAAAGGAAGGTTTTAACTTTTACATAGTACAATTACATATAACAAACAATTATCAAGCAAGAATTACAGTTACAATATTAAAGAAGATATCCTATCTATGTTATATTTGTGAGTCTAAGGTTTTATATCTAACTTATCTTTTATCATAACTGAGGAAATTATAACTATCTAGTCTTCAACCACATCAAAGACCTCAGAAGGATATAATATTACCTGAGAACCGGGAGAAGGATGCAAGCAACTTTTGGGAGTCTTGCAGGGTAGACAGAGACAGCTGGCAGCCTGGACAGTCACCTAATGTTCCTTTGTAAAGTTGGGCATTTGTCTTCAGCCCACAGGGCTAGAGTCTCTCGGTCACTTCTCTCAGTGTCCTGTAGAATGTCTGGCAGTTTCCTCTGTGAAGCAGGAACCTGAAGGACCATTTTGTCAAACAAAGTTTAGTGGTCACCTTTCTATGGGTCCTGCATGTCCAGTTGATCAAGCAGTCCAGGCAAGAACAGTTTCTTGCCCAAATGGCTATCTTTGCCAAGGTGAAGATAAGATATGAAGTGTCTTCAATGCCCATCCTTGTCTCTGAAGTAAATCGGAGCTGCCAGGAGCAGACATGTCTCACTGTCCAGAAAGTCTAAATTTTAAAAGTATTTTAAATGCCATATTCTGTAGGTCTTTGAAGTATTTGAAGATTACCTATCTATCTGAAATATGTCTATGTATATCTAGAAGACTTAATTAACATGGCTACAAGTATGATTATCATAGATGACTAATTATTAATCTATTTTTAATTATCCATTTCAATTTAAAATGAGCTATAAACATAATACCTTAAACACGATTAGAAATATACACATAGTATAACAAAATTAACTTTAAATTTGTATCAATAGACTAAAATCTATACCAATGTAAAACATTTTAAACAAGTTGTTGCTCTTTAGAAGTAAGTTCCTTAATCTACCCTTTCATCCTATTATATCTGTATCATATCCCCTTTTCTTCTTTAGAAAGAGATCTCATTTATAATCAACCTGTTTAAAATAAAATATTGGTTTTTCTCTGTCCCACACCAGAGGGCTCTTCTGATTTGGGACAGAAGAATCTAACCTTTTCTTTTAGCAATATGTCTGGGTTTAGAGAAGGAGTGAGCCAATTCTATCTCCAAAGCCAGCTTGATAATTTTGGGAATGTGGGCGTTGTTTCTCTTACTACTTCCTGCTGGAGGGGGGCGCTGTATCTTATGGGGACACAAAGAAAATTTTAGGATTATAGAGTAGTCCATTAGGGTGAACCTCTGAGTCAGTTGCCTTGAAACCATTCTGGATGTCAGATCATCTGGGCCATGGTGTCATCGGAGACCTTTCAGGTGGTCTTGGCTGATCAAAGCTGATATATCTTAATCTGGAACAAATCCACAGCCTCTGGCTTTCTGTGGAAACAAAAGCAGAGATTCCTTTCCAAAGCAACATATCCTTATATCCAAATTTCAAAGTCAAGGTACCTTTAAAATTTACATTTTTGTTTAACTCAACAGCTTTTATGATCAAATCCTTTTCTGTGGTTAAAAATCCCAAAGACAAGACAAACCAGATTCTCTGTGTAATATACATCTTTGTAAGACTGAAATGCCACTGTGGCTGCTGGCTCCACCCACCTCAGTTTCCCAACATGGCGGTGGTACAGTTTACCGCCAGCTCTGGGTCTGGAGCCATGTGTACCATCAACTATCAGAAGCAGTTCTATCAAAGCAGCGCATAGCCCAGAAACTTTTTTTCTTTTTTTAAACTAGCAAAGGCTAAATCTACCACGCAGCAGAGTAAAGTGCCGCTTGTAGACTCCTCATTCCCGCCACACTGCAAGTCAGACGCACACGCCAGGAACCCGCCATAAAAGCTCAAAACGGCAGGCTGCCGCTAACTTGAGAGAGACAATTAGGAAGCTGTTTTTAGCTCCGTCTTAGAATCTTTTTTTTCTCAGGTTTTAGGTGGAAACTCTTGCCAATACGTTGGGCGCCATTTGTAGTTAGAGTTTTCTTGCCTGGCCCAGTCAGGACAAATCTCTCTTACCCGCCAGTCCCACAGTCGCTCAGACCCAACCAAGAAAGCACACAGAAACTTACATTGCTTACAAACTGTATGGCCGTGGCAGGCTGCTTGTTATCTACCTTTTCTATCTTAAATTAACCCTTCTTGCTAGCTAGCTCTTATAATAACCCGTTTCTATTAATCTATACTTTGCCACATGGCTTGTGGCTTACCAGTGTCTTTACATGTTGCTTCTCATGGCAGCGGCTGGCGGTGTCTCTCTCCAGCCTTCTACTTCCCAGAATTCTCTTCTCTCTTGTCCCACCTATACTTCCTGCCTGGCCACTGGCCAATCAGAACTTTATTTACACAGAGCAATATCCACAGCAACGCCCCTCAAATTTAAGTTCTTTTTCAGAAAACACAAAAAAGTAACACAACCCCCCAAAGTGGTTTTGATTTGCATTTCTCTGGTGGCTAATGTCTTAATTGGGGTTTAATTGCTGGGAGGAGACACACTGACCATGGCAACTCATTAAAAAAAAAATGGGACTGGCTTACACTGCAGAGGTTTAGTCCATTATTGTCATGTCTTGAAGCATTTTGACATGCAAGCACATATGGTATTAGAGAGGTAACTGAGAGTTCTACATCTGGATCTGCAGGAAGCAGGAAGTGAAATTGCCACACTGAGCCTCACAAGCATATGAGACCTCAAAGACCACTCCAATGACACACTTCCTCTAACAAAGGCATACCTACTCCAATAAGGCCACATCTTCTAATAGCACCACTCCCTATGGTTCAAGCATTCCAACACATAACTCTTTGGGGGCCATTCTTATTCAAACCACCACAGCTGAGTTGAACATTTCTTTAAGTGTTTCTCAGTCATTTGAGATTTCTCTATCGAGAATTCTTTGTTTAGATTTGTACTCTATATTTTAATTGGATTATTTGATTTGTTGATGTCTAGTTTCTTGAGTTCTGTATATATTTTATATATTAGCCCTCTATCAGATATGTAGTTGATAATTTTTTTTCCATTCTGTAGGCTGCCACTTTGTACTAATGACAGTGGACTTTGAAATGGAGAAGATTCTCGGGGTCATGGGGTCTCATTTATTAATTTTTGATCATAGTGTCTGTGCTAATGGTGTTGTGTTCAGAAAGCATTTTCCTGTGCCAATTAGTTCAAGGATATCTCTACAATTGTCCTTTAAGGTTCAGTGTGTCTGATTGTATTTCAAGGTCTTTGATCCATTTGGAGTTGAGTATTGTGCAGGTTCATAAGTATGGATATATTTGGGTTCATCTACATGTAGCCATCCAGTTTGACCAGCACCATTTGTTAAAGATGTTTTTGTTGTTGTTGTTTTCAGTGTGTATTTTTGGCCTCCTTATCGAAAATCAGGTGTCCATAGATGTGTGGATTTATGTCTGTGTCTTCAGTTTGATTCCATTGATCAATATGTCTGATTGTCTGATTTTGTACCAATACCATGATCTTTTTAATACTACAGCTTCATAATACAACTTTAAATTGGGGATGGTGGTACCTCTAGCAGTTCTGATTATTTAGGATTGTTTTTCACTATCCTAAGGTTTCCATATGAAGCTGAAAAAATGTCTTTTCAAAATCTGTGAAGAAATGTGTTGGAATTTTGATGGGGATTGCTTTGAATCTGTGGATTGCTTGTGTTTGATATCTTCAAATTCTTTTTTTAATGAATTAAAGTTTTTAACATACAGGTCTTTCAACTTCCTTGAGTAGAGTTACCCCAAGATATTTTGAAAAGTTTTTCCTGATTTCTTTCTCATACCATTTGTCATTTGTATATAAGAGGGGAACTGATTTTTGTCACTTAATATTTTTATCCTGCAACTTTACTGAAAGTATTTCTCAGGTGTAGGAGTTTCCTGCTGGAAAATTTTAGGATCAGTTATACACAGTATCATATCATCTGCAAATAAAGATACTTTGGCTTCTTCCTTTCCAATTTTACCCAACAATCTCCTTCAATGGTCTCATTGCTCTATCTAAGATTCTAAGTACTTTATTCAATAGTATAGAATGGGCAATTTTGACTTATTCCTGATTTTAGTAGAATTGCATTGTATTTCTATACACTAAAGTTGTTGTCTATAGTCTCACTATAAACTCTCTTTATTATGTTTAGATATATCCCTAGTATCCCTGATCTCCAAGACTTTTTGTGTCACAAAGACACATTACATTTTATAAAAAGGCTTTTTTCTGCATCTATTGAGATGATGATGTGGTTTTTGGTTTTTGTTTCTCTGGTAGATTACATTTAGTGATTTATATATGTTGAACCACCCTGCATCTGTGGGATGAATTCTACTTCATCATGTGGATGATGTTTTGAATTATTCTTGGATTCAGTTTGCAAGTATTTTATGGAGCATCTTTATATCTATGTGTATAAGGGAGGGAAAATGGTCTGTTATTCTCTTTCTTTATTGATCTTTATGTGGTTTGGATACCAGGGTAACTGTGGCCTCATAAAATGAATATGCCCATGCTCCTTTGGTTTCTATTTGGTTGAATAATTTGAAGAGCATTGGCATTAACTCTTCTTTGAAATTCTAGCAGAATTCTGTGCTAAAACCATATGGCCATGGACTCCTTTTAGTTGGGAGACATTTAATTACTGCTTTTATTTCACAGGGAATATAGGTCTATTTATATTGCCCATCAGATTTTGATTTAACTTTGATAAGTGGCATGTATCAAACAAATTAACCATTTACTTTTGATTTTCAAATTGGGTGGAGTACAGGTTTGTTTGTTTATTTGCTCTTTGTGTTTTGAGGGTTTTTAGAGTACAAGTTTTTAAAGCATGCCCTTATGATACTTGAAATTTCCTCAGTGTCTTTGTTATATCCCCCCTTTGTTTCTGATTTTGTTAATTTGTATATTCTCTCTATGACTTTTAGTTAGTTTAGATAAGGATTTGTCAATTTTATTGATTATCTCAAAGAATTAACTTTTTGTTTAATTAATTATTTGTATTTTTATTGTTGTTATTGAGGTTTGTTTGTTCTATATTTTTATTTCAGCTCTGATTTTTAATTATTTTTTGGTGTATATTCCTTTTGGGTATGATTTCTTATTTTTATTTTAGCACTTTCAAGTGTGCTCATAAGTTGCTAGTATGAGATCTTGCCAATTCTTTATGTAGGCACTTAGCACTATGAACTTGCCTCTTAGAATTACCTTCATTGTGCCCCATAAGTTTGGGTATCCTGTGTTTTCATTTTCATTCAGTTCTAGAAAGACTTTAATTTCTGACTCATTTCTGTCTTCACTCATTTATAATTCAATAGAGAGTGGTTTAGCTTCCATGAGTTTGTAAGCTTTCTGTTGTTGCTGAGTTCCAGCTTTAATCTGTGGTAGTCAGAGAGCATTCAGTGTTATTCTCAGTTGTTTTTTTTTTTTCTTTTTTCTTCTTTATATCCTTTATGACTTGCTTTGGGTCTGAGTATGTGGTCAATGTTAGAGAAAGTTTCATGAGTTTCTAAGAAGGAGGCATATTATTTAATGTTTGGGTGAAATGCTCTGTAGATATCTGTTAGGTCCTTTTGGTTTATAATGTCAATTGGCTCCACTATTTCTGGTTTGTTTTTGTCTGAATGAACTGTCTGTTGGTGAGAGTAAGATTTAAAGTCTCCCTCTATCAGTGTATGAGGGTCAATGTGCGATTTAAGATATACTAGTATTTCTTTTCAAATTTGAGTGTCCTTGGGTTTGATGTATACATGTAAAGAATTAAAATATCCTCTTGGTGAATTTTTTCCCCTTTGATAAGTATATAGTATCCTTTCTATCTCTTCTCATTAGTTTTGGTTTGAAGTCTATTTTGTCAAATATTAAAATTGCTATAACAGCTTATTTCTTGGATCCATTTGCATGAAATATCATTTTCCAACTCTTTGCCCTGAGGTAAGTCTATCCCTTGATGTTAATGTGTGTTTCTTGTATGCAGCAGAAGAATGGATCCTGCTTTTCCCATCCATTTTGTTAATGTATGTCTTTTTATTGGGGAATTGAAACCATTGATGTTGGGAGATATCAATGAACAACGTTTGTTGAATCCTGTTATTTTGCTGGTATGTGTGTTTCTCTGCTGGGGAATGTCTTTCTGCATGCTGTGAATATATGTTCCCATTGGTTAATAAATAGGCTGCTTTGGCCTATGGCAAGGAAGCTTAGAGGAAGGTGGAAAATCCCAGGAGAGAGACAGGAAAAAGAAAGGCAGAGTCTGTAGACATGTGAGCCAGCCATTGAAAGAGCAACATGTAATGGGACACAGGTAAAGCCACAGAACATGTGGCAATAGATAGATCAATAGTTATGGGCTGAGTTAAGTTTTAAGAGCTAGCTATCAAGAAGGCTACCATAGGCCATAAAGTTTGTAAATAATATTAAGCCTCTGAGTGATTATTTTAAAAAGTGGCTGTGGGACCCTGGGGCCAGGTGGGACTGGAGAAAAATTACCACTGCATTTGGCATCCAGACGTGGTAGCGAGAATTTCCACCAAACGCCTGAGAAAACTTTAAAAAAAGATTCTAAAATGGAGCTAAAACTGCTTCCAAGTTGTGTCTCTCAGACAAACTGTGACCTACAGTATGGTGGGTTTACAGCATGTTGGCTTGACCTACAACATGGTGGATCCTTGATGCAGTATACAGAGGTGTCTCCAAGCCACACAGCATGCTGCATGAAAGATTTGACTTTTGCTAGTGTAGGCAGAAAAAAAAAAAGGTTTCTGGGCTACACATTGCTTGTTGGAGGCATGGACACATAAGTTCCCAGAGTTGGTAGAGAACATGGTTCCCTGCCCTGGCAGTGAATGACCTCCACCATGTTGGAAAGCTGAGATAGGTGAAGTCAATAACCAACTGCCACATTGGCTGCAGGATGGTAGGGCTGGGTGGAACTAGAGAAAACTTAATGACTAGATTTCTTTTCTTTTGATGTACTGGTCTGGGGTTATTTATCCCATGTGTTTTCTTGAGTATGTATGATTAACTTCTTTAGGTTGGAATTTTTTCTTTTTCTGCCTTCTGTAGTCCTGCATTTATAAATTGATGTTACTTAAACTTGGTTTTATCATGGAATGCATTACTTTGCCATGTATTGTGATTGAAAGTTTTTCTGTGCATAGTAGTCTGAGCTGACATCTTTGGTCTCTTATAATAAGTAGAACATCTGTTTAGGACTTCTGGCTTTTAGAGTATCCACTGTTAAGTCAGGTGTTATTCTAGCAGGTCTAATTTTATATGTTAGTTGGTCTTTTCCCCTTGAAGCTTTTAGTATTTTTTTTGTTTTGTTCACTTTAATGTTTTAATTTTTATGTGCTAAGGGGACTTTCCTTCTCATCTGCTCTATTGGGTTTTCTGTATGTTTCTTTTACCTTAATGCACATTTCTTTCTTTAGGCTAGGTAATTTTCTTCTATGATTTTGTTGTAAATATTTTCCATGCCTTTGACTTTGTGCTTCTTCTTCATCTATCCTATTATTTGATTTGGTCTTTTCATAGTGTCCCAGATTTTTTTATTTAACATTTTCTTTGACTGAAGTATCCATTTCTTCTTCCTTTTCTTTGATGTCTGAGATTCTTCCATTTTTAGTTCTGTTGGAGAGACTTGACTTTGAGGTTTGAGAGTCTAAATTTTTCTTTTCCGTGTTTTCCCCAGTTTTGGTTTTCTTTCACAATTTTATATTTAATTCCAGGTCTTAGGGACTTTGCTTTATTCACTTCCTTCCATTGTTTGTGTTTTCATAGATTTCTTTAAGGGATTTATTCATTTCCTCTTTCAGAACATCTATCATATTCATGAAGATTATTTTAAGGTCTTTTTCTTGTGCTTCAGCTCTGTTGCAGTTCTCAAGACCTGCTGTGGTAAGGTGTATGGATCTAGTGGAGACTTATTGTCCTGGTTATTGTTGATTGTGTTTTTATTCCTGCATCTAAGTATCTGGGATTGTGAAGACAGTAATTCTGGGTGCTGATATCAATCATTGTCTTTGTTGGGTGGTTTGTTCTGTTTCGTTGTTTCTATTGCCCCCTCACATACCTTCACAGCATGTGGAGGTTGTGTGTTACTTATAGGAGAATCTTCCAGGGCCCTAATCAGTGTGGCCACTAGGAGTTACAGATAAAATATGTTTTTTAGTATTGAAACCTGAGACTTAGGAACGGAGATGAGCTGGGGGGAGTGGAGAGGCTTCACTAGAGGGAGGAAAGTTGCATGTTCCACCAGTACCTGCTTCATTAGTTTCCTGGAAATGAGGTCAGAAAGTGTGGACAGGCTACAGTAGAATGTCTGCTGGGGATGAGACTGGGAGATTGGACATGGAGGGTTGAGAGGTGAAGATCTGCAGTTAGCTCACTTGCTTCTATTTCAGGAGTGGTCTGTGGGTTATCAGTGAGTGGTTTTTGGAGTTGGGGAGTAAGATAAAGCAACTAGTAAGATAAGGAAGATTAGGAGGGGAAGATCTGTGAAATCGCTAGAGATGAGGTGGGGGGAGCTGCCAGAGGTGGACTGCTGCAAAGCTAGGATGAGACTGAGAGATTTGATTTAGAGGGAGCTGGAGAGGTGAGAGTCTGTGGTCAGCCAATCTGCTTCTCTGGGTGGAGTGATGAACTGTTTTATTTGGAGGAAAGTTTGACATTTTTAGGCATCTGCCATGATGCTTATGTGCTTGCTGTCACAAATATTTGGAGTGGAAATAATATCTAGTTTATATTTGCTTCCATGGACCTTCAGCTGCAGGGCACAGCCCTAAAATTAGCAGTTGAAACACCATCCTCAGCCTCAGTGATACTTGTGGAGATGAAGCACAGCCAGTGGGAGTTTTCTTGTATAACAAAAAGAAAGGATTCCATTTCAGGGGAAATTTTCAGGACAAAAATCAAATCTGAAAAAAAATTCAAGGCATAATAGTGAGTTCTGAAAAGGTGTGATAATCCTTGGCAAGCCTCTGTAGCCCATACTCTCATAGTATTCCACCCAAGGTGAGGTCAGTGTTTCACAGAATATCATTCATAGTGTTTTTACTGCATAAGGGAAGATGAAAGTCACATAGCCTAAATAGGGTCTGTGAATAAGTAATGCAGTTCTTAAAAATGTTTTACTGCCAGCTTTCTTCTTTGTGGTCCCTATGGAGGAAATAGAAAATAGGCATTATTTCTTACAGCTCAGAATAAGCCACTTCTGGGCTAGAACTGAGAATATATGTAGTTGCTTCTAGAATAAGAGTTTTATAGCCCTATTCTCCTTGACATTTTGTATAGCACAACCAAAATAAAATCACCTTCTAAAATTTCTATAATTTTATATTTATTATTTAGATTTTTGGCCTGTTATTATGATTTATAGTGGGCTCTGGTTTCTCAGAGGCCCATAAAGAGCCTCTTAATTATACATACCACAGAGGGAAACACACTTAAATATGTTTTAATGAGTAATTCTTATCTTTAAATTAGTGTTCCCTTCTTGTTAGCAAAAAAAAAAAGTGATTCAAGTGGATCAAATCTTAGAGTGTTGCAAGGATATGCTCTGGATTGCTTTCTCGGCAAACTGTTCTAGTGTGTTGTTATAAAAAGTGGTGAGAGCCAGCCATGCTGAAGAAATCCCTTTATCTTGATGTTGGAAGTCATAAGCTCGTGCTCTGTCCCCCTGCTCCTAGAATCCTCTGCAAGAAGGTCTTAAAATTAAAATATGTGTCAGCTTGTCCATCACTTTTTGTTTGCTATCTTTAAAAAGCACATAGACTATCTTAATAAAAAACAAAACAAAACAAAACTAATGACAGATCAGGTCATTTTCTATTTTTAAATGTTTGATATGAAAGAATAAAAGATTATCAAAACCACCCATTACAACTATTAAACCCATTTACAAATGAAGAATCTGAAGAGTTACAAAGTTAAATCATTTGTTCTAAGATTCAGCCTGTATGTTTAAAAGACTTTCACTTGTTTTTTTTTCCATCAAAAACCCATGAAAATATATCTGAATGAACTAGCTAGTGGAGCAAATGTGGAGATTAAAGAAAAGCAAACATTAAAGAGAGACCTAGATCATGATTCCCTAGGAGCTTCCTTCTTCTGGGTACTGTTGACTTGGTTGTTACCTTTAGGAAAGCACAAGTGCTGGAGAGATGGCTCAACCATTACAAGTTAGGCTTGACCAAAAATTTAAGAAAGCAGAGTCATCCCTAAGCCAGTGTTCTATAGAAAAGTACGCTGTGAGTCAGTTAAAATCACTCTTGTTCTCGGTTATGAATACTCAGTATACCTTGAGCATTATTAACTTCCATGGCAGGGTATAATGTGCATGATATCAGTGTCAGAACTTCTTTTATTATTTACTAATTGGTAAACAGCTGGGACATCATTCAACCTCTTCAGAGTCTCTCTCTCAAAATAGCAAGTTCTTTCTTCTCAGAATTATTTTGAGTATTGAAGGATATCATAGTATATTGTGTAAGCTATAAAATGTATTATACATAAAAAGTTTGATTAATTAAACTTTATGTGTGATTAAAAGTAATCTATAAACAACAATTAAGAGCATGGGTTATTTCATGTCTTCTGCATACAGAAATACCAGCACTAAAGGACATTGTTAACACTGTTTCTTTATCTATTTCTATTCTACTTGTCTCAGAGTTGAATAAGATTTGACCATATGATTTTATCCCCTTCAAATATAACATAAAAATGTAACTGATACTTATTTAGTTATTTACTTTTTTTATGAGACAGGGTTTCTCTGTGTAGTTTTGGTGCCTGTCCTGGATCTCGCTCTCTAGAACAGGCTGGCCTCGATCTCACAAAGATCTGCCTGGCTCTGCCTCCTGAGTGTTGGGATTAAAGGTGTGTGCCACCACCACCTGGCTATTTACTATTATCTAAATACTGACCATTAAATTATATGAAAAATGGTGGTAGAAAGAACTTGTATGTTCCAAATGTATCTTCATCTTTATTCTAAAGGGGGCTGATTTTTCTAATTGACTCTTAAACCTTGATTATCATTTAATTTCCTTATTACTTTTATTCATACTTAAGAAATAAGTACTGCTCTAGGTTAGTGATGAATGTTTGTAGGAGGTAGGGGATGCAGAGGTTTGACTCTCTAGTGTAGCAATGAGACTGTCTGAGGAGAAAGAGACTCTAATGATGCTGAATCATACATTGATTAACAACTCATTATAGCCAAGAATTTTCAGTATCACTTACCTGGACCAGTCTAATGCATTCTAACAGGGTTCTCTAGTTTTAGTCCTTCATTCCTACACATTCCCATGGATGCTTGCTCCTATTATGTTTACCTTCCAATGAAATCCAAAGGAATCCATGTTTTTTCTTCTTCCAACCAAATGTCATAAACCCCAAATTTCCCATCACAGAGGGAAAAATATCACTCTTCGGCTTAGTACATGAGGCCCAGCACAATGTAATTGTTCAAAAACTCCTTCAGTGAATATTTTCTCCCTTATTTATTTCTTCTAATATAATATGCAGCTAAAGTTTGTAGAACAAAATGATACCTGGGCTCCCCCTGCTTAATACTTTCTACTCTTGCTCTTCATTCTGAAATTGCTTAAACTATCATTCTTCATTCAAACACACCCTACAACCTGCAAACTCATGTTAAAATACAGTGTCCAGTGTATTGAGTCTTTCATTCTGTATGTCTAACTCCCTCCATGCCTCCTTGGCATCTCCTCTGTGTCTCCATTATCTCCTCCTCTTCCTTGCTTTCCTCCAAAAGCCCACCTATATCTTCTGCCTAGCTATTGGATGTTCAGCTTTTTATTACACCAATCACAGAAATACACCTCTACACAGTATACAAATATTCTATAACAGTCATGTGTAAATTCTGTAAACCTCAGGTATAACTAATGTTTTGTTCCTCACTAGCACAACAGATAATGGCTTAGATTTCAGATTAAATTTAATCATAGGACACATATAGCACATATACACATTTATGGATCAAAGTTGCTGTAAATCATAGGTTGTCTTAGCTTAAAAATATCTCCATGTATTGGATATTAGAATTTCTTTTTGATAGGAAAAGTTGAGATTTTATTGCCGAAGAATAACTTAATTTAGAAATACTCAGAAAACAATTTTCAAACAACAATGAGTCATGATTTTGCTGGTATTTATACATGAAATAAGTCAACAAACTTACAATTGTATCAGACAGTGGAAATTAAAAATAAATCCAATTTATGTGACAAAAATTTCAAGGCACAATGGCTTAGTAAACTATTCACTGACATAATCCTCACCAAGTGTGAACTAATGGGCTTTGGCATACAAGCACTATGTCCCAAATAAATACTTGTATAGTCTCTGCCCTGGTTAGTGTATACTCAGTATAGTCGTGAGTTTCCCTTCTCAAATCAGCCTTAATAAAAAGGGAAACATCTTAGTCATGGTGAAGGAGACTAAGCATCTGAAAACCAAGATAACTAGGAGTTATTGAGGGAAATAAGACTTGTAACTGGTGATGGAGAACTTTCTAGAGAAGTCCAACAGTTGGGTATGGAATAAGAACCAGCAAATGAAGACTACACAAGCTCTTTAACTTCCCAAATTAAAAAAAAAATTGACCATGGAAGGACCCCACAAGCAGGAAAACCCAAGATATTGCAGTTCTTCTTGTTTACACATGGCCTGGGGGGATACCACTACTGTGTTGTCTGTATAACTAAGAGTTCTCTTTAAATTGTGACATTCCTGTCACTTTCTTCCTTTATAAAGTCTATGCAGAATACCAGCAAGTAAATGAAACCTGTGATCTTCTGTTCTTACCATCTAACATGTCCTTTGCCCCTTAATAAAAAGAAACCACTGAGTGTACTACAATTTTGAGTAGTTCTGAGGTTAGGTACTCCTTGTATTCTTGTTAGCCACAACCTTCTGTACCTAAACACCATGTGTTTGCTTTATTCTTAGAATACATTTATATTCATCATATTATGAACAAGTCCAAATTTAAATATTCTGTCCTCCTCACACAAAGTAAAATAAGATGTCAGAGCATGAATACTCCATTTTAATATATATATATATATATATATATATATATATATATATATATATATATATATATATATAAATTGTGTGTGTGTATCCTTTTGACCCACTACTAAAGAATATTAGAAAAATAATGATCATATACATGTACTTATTCTATCAGTAAAGAATTATTGTCAGTGGAAAAAATATATAATAATATCAATCAAGTCACCTAAGAATTCAAGTTGTGATTCCTTCAAATTCCTACTGTACAGACAAGCTCCCCACCATTCAGAGTTTACCCAAGCTCCACAGCACTATTGACTACATATCTTATTTGAAGGGTGAATTTTTTTAGTACAAAACTGTACCATTTGACAAGAGCTGGTTAAAGGGACACTCACTGCTACATACTACATACATTGTAGTCATTCCTGCCTGCTTTTGTTTGTTTGTTTGTTTGTTTGTTTGTTTTTTGTTTTTCGAGACAAGGTTTCTCTGTGTAGCTTTGCACCTTTTCCTGGAACTCACTTGGTAACCCAGGCTGGCCTCGAACTCACAGAGATCTGCCTGCCTCTGCCTCTGCCTCCCGAGTGCTGGGATTAAAGGCGTGTGCCACCACTGCCCAGCTCCTGCCTGCTTTTTAGAACATGAATTAAGGAATTAACATCACTTATCATGAGCAAAATGTCAATTTTAGAAGCACAATACTTTCTTGTGTCTAAACTTACACACAAAGCTATTTATGAAAATGATAATAAAACTCTTAAAGACTTGAAAATATGGATTCCTAAAAAAGAAAATTTTATTTTAATGTGTTCATATAATTATTTTAAAATTTTTATTTATTAAAAATGCATATTAGATTAATCCCTTGTGCACATTGTCCTTAAATATTTTATAGAAGTCCCTCCCTGCTCAAATATGGAAAGAATTCAAAATCCTAAGTAGATTGAGTTACACAAATTACTTACTGATAAAATTTTTTGCTTCAGCATATCTAAAGGAAGAGCTGCTGGTCAATGGAACTTTATCCATGAATTCTTTATTAAGTGAGTCCAAATGGTTCCAACTGATCAAAAAAAAAAATGAAAGTTATCAGAAGGTGAAAGGATGGGGGAAGCAGGGTACTTCTGATGCTCTCCTTTTGCCCCCTCTGGAATCTTTGTTCAGTGACTATATCCCCACCATGATTTTTTTCATAGATGGACCCACCTCTTGTGAGTGTCCCCAGGAGAGTTGTGTGACTCTTCTGGAATAATCATCACTTTTAGTTTCTGGAAGAAGTGTGTCCTATCCCTGCAAGTGCCTACTCCTATTAATACTGCAGCATCCTTTCTGGGTTCTATGCCCTGGGCCCATATGTGTGATCATCTTTGTAATGATTTCCTTTATATTAAAATAGTTAGAGTGGGTGTAATCACCTGGCTCTATTCTGTTAACCAGAATGACAATTTAAAATAGCCTTGATAACTTAATATTCTTTTTTAAAAGAGGGTCAGCCTAGGGAAATTTAAATGGAATAAGCAAATAGGTGAGTGTGCAGGGTAGTGATCTCTCATCTGATGACAAATTTACTTGTCAGGAAGTGGGTAGACTGAATATTCATATGCCCCTTTGTCTGGATTCAAAGACAGTAAACTAAATAGTGGGTGTGACTGTACTATGGTAAAAATCCTTGTTACATTTTTAGTCTTAAACACTCCTTGATTCATTCATTCATCAGACTATAAAACACTGATAAACAGAATCTAAAACTGCCCATGAGATTTTGATCATGTCCCTTCTCATTTGTTAGAGCATCAGAATTCTGCCTCACAAAACAATTCTCCAAGAAGCAGCACCATGTGACTAATTGAATCTGTGTCTACCAAGTATCTAAGGAGCAGCTGAACTAGCCCTCCCTGGCTCATCAAGCTGGCAGCTTGCCATCTTTCCCTTAATGAGGAATTCTGGAAGGAAGTTTTGCTCTATAATTCTCAAGGGTTTTAAAAACATTATGAGGTTATTACATGTAAAACACTCCCTGTGTGGTGGTATTTTATTTGTGCTTTAACAAATAAATCTTGCCTGTAAATCAGAGAATGGAGCTATCTACTAGAGGCCAGACAGTCATGGCCTACACCTTTAATTCTTGCACTTTGGAGGACAAAACAAGAAGTGATATGGCTAGATGTAGAGAGGAAATGATAAGATAGAGTGGAGACAGAATCTCAACTTATTCAGGCTGAAGATTTGGTAGAGGTAAGAAGCCTTTCCACTGGCTGGCTTCTTCACTGATCTTTCAGTATTTATCCTGATATGTGGCTCCAGGTTTTTATTATTAAAACCAATTAGAATTCACATCTAGTGTCCTACTTGTGGGGCACTAATTCATGAAAAACCCTCTTGCTGCAAACCCACAGGCCATAGCTGCATGCAGCCAGAGTCACTACCCCACCAGCTAAGTTTCTGTTTCATCCTATCTGTAGCAAACTCCATAGGCTTTGGGGCTCCAAAAACCATAGGAGTTAGCTGCTTTCCTATGTTGCCCTATGCAGACAGCTGGCTCTTTGGCTTCTTCTCCCCCAATGGGTTGTGGGCTCTCCCTGTATAACCTCCTCCAGCTGCCACTATCCTAGGCAGCTGCCTTGAAACCCACTCAGGCTTCCACTGTTCACCACAGAAGCAGTCAGCTTCTGAATTCTCATTGTCGGCAGATTTGGTGAGATAATTGGGAATTCTTAAAGGTAGGAATTAGTTAAAAAGGAGACATTTTTCCCACATTAAAAAATAGGAAACACTATTACAATGGAGGGAGTGGGTCTCTGTATGATAATTCACTAGACAGTTTGAGAATGAAACAATTAAATGAGAGGATAATTAATTTAGATGGGATTTATATAATCTCAATTATAAATACGATGTTCAATCATTTTTATCACTAAAATGTTGGTTAATATGAGTGCTAAAATACAAGTTTTAGAAAAAAATTATTAAAACAGATCAGAGAAATATTCAGACCCAGATAGCAGAATTTAAAGGAGAACCAGTCTCAACATTGCATTATAAGGTTACAGAGGAACAGCCTATGGTTTTCTAACAGCCAACCTTAATTTATCCAGCAACCTTATAGCAACTGCCAAATGATAGATGTCCTCAATGCTGTGTAAGAGCTGAAGGGACTCCTGTGCAAATGTTAGATTTGAGGAATTCAAGGAAGTGATCGTCTCATAAGGCACATATTCACCTTTTGTGAAGCAGATGTAAAATGCATGGTCAACTTATAATAGAATTATCTCTCAAGACAGGAGAGATTTGGTTACAGCAATCTTGGATTCTTGTCCTCAATTACAATGGAGGACCTGGTGGAAAGTTGAGGCTAAGACCATTGAACAACAAAGCAGGGGTAGAGGAATGGAAATATCCCAAGACCAATTTCTTGGAGAGGGAGACTATGCTAATGTAGAAAGGCAATATCTATATGATGATCACATACTGGCTTTATGACGTGCAGCAGCCTAGAATGCTTGGGACAGAATTAAAGAAATAGGAAAGAAAACTCACTCATTTACTGAAGATACACATGGCCCCAAAGAAACCTTCACTGACTTCTTACAAAGATTAGCTTCAGCAATAAATAGAATGATACCAAAATCAGAAGTAAGGCAAATAATAATTGAATCTCTGGCTTTTGAAAATGCTAATGCACAATGCATAAGAGTAATTATTCCATTAAGGGCAAGATTAACTCCCGTAAAAGAATGAATCTGAGAAACAACCAATATTGAATCTCGTAACTATGATGATGCTTGGATAGAAGTGATTCCCAGTGGTTTGAGAAAAAAATCAAAATCTCAGGTGTTTCAATTTTGGTAAACAAGGTCATCTAAAAAGGGATTATAAACAGGGCATTCCTAGAAACACTGTTTTTCAAAGAATAATCTCAACAGAACTTCCCTTCCTTTTGTATTATCCAGTAGGTATGGCAAAGTCAGTCATTGGATGTAAATGTAGTTTAACAAGGGAAAGACAAGGTAACTGTAGCTGAAATTTTCCTGGTCTTGCCTGGATCCCATGGCTCTCTGGTCCCACAGCTGCTCAGACTCAAATGAACACACAGAGGTTTATATTAATTATGAACTGGATGGCCTAATGGCTTAAGCTTCTCACTAGCTAGCTCTTACATCTTAATCTATTCCTATAAATCTATACTTTGCCATGTGGCTTGTGGCTTACTGGTACTTTTACATTTTGCTTCTTATGGCAGCAGCTGACAGTGTCGCTCAGTTCTGCCTTTCTCCTTCCTCTCTCTCTAGTTGGAATGCCTCACCTAACCTTGTTCTCACCGTTGGCCAAGCTTATCAACCACTCAGAGCAACACACATTTACAGCACGCAGAACTACATTCCACAGCACCTTCCCCTTTTCTGTTTAATCAAACAGGAAGGTTTTAACTTTAACACAGTAAAATTACATATAATAGAACAGTTATCAAGCAAGAATTACAGTTACAATATCTAGTCTATTTCTATTTGGTAAAATTAAAGAAAATATTCTATCTATCCTATATTTGTGAGTCTAAAGTTTTATATCTAATTCATCTTTTATTATAACAAAAGAAAATTATAACTATCTAGTCTTTGACTACATCAAAGACCCCAGAAGATTATAATATTACCTAAGTAAACAAGAAATGAACTATAAACAACTTCCAAAATTCTGGAACTGACAGAGAAAGCTGCCTGCCTGGAAAGTCATCCGAAGTTCCTGTGCAATGTTGAGACATCCATCTTCAGCCTTAGGTCTAGAGTCTCTCAGTCTCTTCTTCCTGTGTCCTTTAGAATGTCTGGCAGTCTCCTCTGTGAAGCAGGAAGTTGAAGGACCATTTCACCTTGTTTTGGCAAATTCAGTGGTAATTTTTCCATTTTGTCAAGCAGTCCAGGCAAGAACAGTTTCTTGCCCAAATGAATATTTTTGCCAAGAAGAAGATAAATGCCATATGGAGGGTGTTCAACATCCATCCTCCTCTTTGAAGTAAGTGGTGCTGCCAGGAGCAGATGTGTCTTATTGTCCAGAAATGTCTAAGTTCTTCAAACATTTTAAATTCCATATTCTGTAGATCTTTGAAGTGTTTGAAGATTACCTACCCAATTGAAATATATCTAAAAAAATTAACATAAGTTTTGGTTATCCTAGATCACTATTAATCTATATTTCTTAATTATGTATTATAATTTCAAATGAGCTGCATAAACATAATACCTTAAACCAGAGTAGAAATATACATACAGAATAACAAATTAACTTTAAATTTGTATCAATAAACTAAAATCCATAGCAATGTAAAACATTTATGAAAAAGTTTCTCTTTAAAAATAATTTAATAATCTACCCTTTTATCATTTCATATCTATATCTTATATATCTATATCATATACCCCTTTCTTCTTTTAGAAAGAGATTAACTATGACCAATAACAATTTGTAACCAACAACCTAAACAAAGACAAACAGCCATAATCCAGTTTTTGGAAATGTGGACATAGTTTTCTAGGCTACTTCCTGCTGATAGGGGGCACTAGTAGTCTCATAGGAAGCCTGCTATGACCTTTGTTGATAGGTACTATCTGTTAAGGTTCAGGAGGTCTAGCTTGAGGAAATCTATCCATCTTAACCTGAAACAAAAACACAGCCTCTTGCTTCCTGTGGAAACAAAAACAGAGCTTCCTTTCCAAGGCAACATATTCTTCGACATAAATTTTGAAGTCAAGATACATTTAAAATACACATATTCATTTAACTGAGTAGCTTTTACAATCAAATGTCCCTCTGTAGTTAAAAATCCCAAAGACAATAGTCCAGACACTCTGTGTGATTTCCATTTTTATGTGGCTTATTGTTTTTTTGGGGTTTTTTTTGTTGTTGTTTTGGTTTTGGTTTGTTTTTTTGTTTTTGTTTTTGTTTTGTTTTTTGAGACAGGGTTTCTCTGTGTAGCTTTGCACCTTTCCTCAAACTCTCTCTGTAGCCCAGGCTGGCCTTGAACTCACAGAGATCCACCTGCCTCTGCCTCCTGAGTGCTAGGATTAAAGGCATGCACCAGCACCGCTTGGCTGTGGCTTATTTTTTACAATACTTTTATTTTCTCTTTAAAAGTTTAAAGACTTTCTATTTCTTTATATAACTGTCTATATTCCTTTTCTTCTCTCTTCCAATCCTATGTACATTTTTATACACACTCTAAACTGTTTAGAGTTTATCCCACTTGAATCTGTCTTATTGTGAATCTATTGCTTTAAATTGCAGCATGAATAGGATTGAAATGGCAGCTGTGGCTGCTGGCTCCAACTACCTCAGCTTTCTAACATGGTGGAACTATGTTTATCACCAGCTCTGGGGAACCATGGTCTTCACTGACTCTAGTAAGCAGTGGGTCTATGCTTCTATCCAGCAGCATGTAGCTTAAAAATCTTTTCTTTCTATCTTTCTTTCCTCTTTTTTTCTAGCAAACACTTTATCTGCTACACACCATGCTGGGCAGCTTGCCTACACCACTGTGTACAGTAGCAGGAATCCACCATGCTGCACTCAAGATCATACATTGTGAATCCTCCTTACTGTATGTAGCTCAAGTCCACATACCATGGTGCTTCAGCACTTTGGAGTCTCTATATCTTGACCTGCATAAGACATGAAGTAGAGAGCTGGTTTTGCTCCATTATTGTGTGTTTAGAAACACTTTTTAAACTCTTTAAGTCTTTATGGAACTTTGAGAGCCCTATGTTGGGCACCAACTAACTATTTGCCATTGAGAAATGCCTTGAGGGGCCTCTCACAGAACCCCATGTCAAATGCAGTTCAGTCATTTCCTGTCACTGTGGAGGAAACTCTTTTCCAGAGCAACTAAAGAACCTAATGCCCATTGTAAGAAATCATACTGCTCTGTATGTTAGAATACCTATAGAGGAGAGAACAAAAAATTCAGAAGAAACCATGAAGTGAATGTTTTGGCAAAGTTGTATGAATAAACAAAGACCAAAATTCAAGGTCTTATAGACACAGATGCAGATGTAACAATAAATGCACCAGAATCTCGGCATCCAAATTGGTCTCTTCAGGAGGTAAATGTTCAGCTTTCAGGGAATGGAATGTCATCTCAGGTGAAACAGAGTATAAGGTGGGTCAAATGTATAGGGCCAGAAAGACAGAGAGGAAAATTAAAGCCATATGTTGCTAACAGAGCATGGATTTATGGGGATGTGATTTTTTACAGCAATGGAATAATCAGATTAACATTTCTCCCATCTCAGGAACAAACAATAAATTAATATAAGTTTCAAGGGAAAATATTAGAAGGTATTATAAAGAATAATCACTGATCATTCAGGTTGTACGAGAATAGAGCACAATAGCTGTTAATCTTTCAAAGGCACCAACAGCCCTACCTTTAAAATTATTAACAGATAAACCTGTATGGTTTGGGCAATGGCCTTTAACATAAGACAAACTGTAGGCTTTAGAACAGCAGGTACAGGATCAGCTACATGCTCAGCATATTGAATAATCAACCAGAACTTGAAATTCTCCTATATTTGTTATTAAAAAGAAATCTGGAAAATAGATAATAGTAACAGATTTAAGAGCTGCTAATAAGGTGGTCCAGCCAATGGACTCAACAGTTTGTAATTCCTTTGCCTTCTCTGTTACATAAAGGATGGCCTCTTATAGTTATCAATTTAAAAGACTTTCTTCACTACATTTTTACAAGAAAAAGAGAGAGAGAAATTCACAGTGCTTACTTACAACAGTTCTCAGCCTGTTAAGAGATATAAATGGAAGATATTCCCATGGAGAATATTAAAATAGCCCCACCCCGTGCCAATATTTTGTTAGTCAGGCACTGGAAATGATACATAAGCATTTTCCACTATCTATAGTTTGTCATTAAGTGGACAACATCTTATTAGCTGATTAAAATGTGGATACTTTAAAGAAAATGTTTGAAGAAGTAAAGAAAATTTTGTCTTGTTGGGGATTACAAATTGCTCCTGAAAAAATAAAAAGAGGATAATTTATTAATTATTTACAAATTAGGTATAAAATACATCTACAAAAATTTAGACCCCAAAAAGTTGCAAATTAGGAGAGACTGATTGTGGACTCATAATGACTTTGTTTGATTTTATTTTTTTTGGTTTTTTGAGACAGTGTTTCTCTGTGTAGCTTTGTGCCTTTCCTGAATCTTGCTCCATAGAGCAGGTTGGCCTCAAACTCACAAAGATCTGCCTGCCTCTGCCTCCCAATTGCTGGGATTAAAGGCATGTGCCACCACTGCCAGCCATAATGACTTTCAAAGATTGTTAGGAGACATTTCCCATCTACAGGCCACTATTAGAGTAAAAAATCAAGAACTCAATAACTTGTTCAAAACCTTAAATGGTAACAAGGAAATTTGGTGATATATTGTTTGTAATTTAGGAATTAAAGATTGCTTGAAGATCAGAGGACAGAGCCAGCCACTATCTTAAACATAGAGGCAAGGCATGGTGGCACACATCTTTAATCCTAGCACTCAGGAGGCAGAAATCTGTCTGAATTTCTGTGTGTTCAAGGGCATTCTGGGATACAGGAGATTAATCCAGCCTAAAAGAGAAACAGAGCCAGACAGTGGTGGCACACACCTATAATTCCAGCACTTGAGATTACACACCTTTAATCACAGCACTAGGAGGATTGAGACAAAGTAAAGAAAGGAATATAAGGTGGGAGAAGACAAGAACTCAAACTCTTTCAAGCTGAGGAGTTGGTGAAGTGAGAAGTTGGTGGCTGTGGCTTGCTCTGCTTCTCTGATTTTTAGCTTTTACCCTTATATCTGGCTCCAGGTTTTTAAGAAGACCAATTAGGATTCATGCAACATAAGGACTTAAATAGTCCAAGAGAATTAATTATCAACTAAATCTGAAAGAGTATTGGCTTTGGTGAAAAAGAAAACACAGGATGCTCATGTGGATCATTTGGATCCTGAGCTTGATTGCATTCTGGTTATTTTACCTTCTACACATTAATGCAGAGATAGGGTGTTATCTTAAAATGGATCATTTATACCACATATACAGGGCAAAAAAGTAAAAATTTATGTGGAAAATGTCTCTGAGTTTATTCTAAAAGAAAAATTGAGACTTCATTAATTAGAAAGAACAGAACCAGCAGAAATTGTAATAACTTTTACTAATGATGAAATTGACAAATTATGCAAAGAGCTTGCAGTATTTTTTTGGAGATGTTAGCAACAAATATCCCCCAAACAAGAGAATTCAATATATAAAGAGAACTAACTGGAATATTCTTCACATTGTATGTGGAATGCCAATATCTGGAGCCCTAGATTCTATACTGGTGAAAATAAATCAGGAAAGGTGGGTTACTAATTAGAAATTTTAAGTAATTTGGCTCAAACCATAATGTTTCTGTCTAAAAGTCAGAATTACATGCTATTCTCATGGTATTATTAGTTTTCTCAGAACCTATTAACATAGTTATTGACTCTCAGTATGCAGATAGAGTTGTTTTACATACTGAAACTGCTGAATTTATTCCTGATAAATCAAAATTAAGTTTGGTATTTATTCAATTAAAAGAATCATGACTAGTAATCATCCCTTGTATATAACATATATCAGAACCCATATGGATCTGTCAGACCCTCTAGCACAAGGTAATGATGAAATTGATCAACTATTGATAGGAAATGTGCTGCAGGCCTCAGAATTTCATTTAAAAACCACCATGTTAATAGGAAGGGTTTGAAAAATGATTTTTTTCATCACTTGACAACAAGCCAAGAGAATTATAAGAAAATAATGTCCTTCTTGTTCTTTGTATAACCAAATTCCACTAACTGTAGGAAGTAACACAAAGTGTACTCAAAGGAATGAAATCTGAAAGATGTATGTGTTTCATTTGGTAGAAATGGAAAATTAAATATTGACACCTGTTTAGGATTTCAATGGGCAACTGATTTGAGTTCTGAAAAGGCTAATTCTGTAATTACACATTTGCTAAAACTTAAGGCCATCATGAGTATAACTGCACAGATTAAGACTGACATTGCTCCAGCATATATCTCAAGAAAAATGAAACAGTTTTTGCTTATTACAATATAATGCATATTACATGTGTACCACACAATCCTACCAGGCAAGCAGTTATAGAAAGATTAAATTGAATTCTAAAGGATATGCTAAATGAACAGATATGGGTAATGAATACCCCAAGAAATAGAATTCTCAATGACTTATTAACTTTGAATCTTCTAAATGCTAATGAGAAAGGAAAGATAGCTGTGGAGAGACATTAGATAACAGAAAAAAAACTATGGAATTAAAATCAGCTTGTATACTTTAAAGTCATACTGATACCAGAATGGGAACCAGGATATGTATTAGGTTGAGGAGGGATTTTGCTTTTGTTTCCTCAGGAGAAGAAAAGCTATGGATACATTAATATGATAAAGGTTTGATTTGAACAAGAGAGACCTCTTAGAAGAGATGATACTTCGAGTGACCATTCAATCTGAATTAACTTATATATCTAACAAAAACTTTTCATTTGATCAGATATAGCTTGACAAATGAGAACCTCCCAAAAGTTAGGGCTGGGGCAGAGTTTTGTTTTTGTCTTTTCCAAAGAATGGGGGTATCCAGCAAAGGAATCTTAAGATCACTAGACAAATGAGACATGAAGAAAATGGACAAATCATTTAGAAAAAAAAAGTCCCAAGAAAAAATAGTAAAATGGCCTATTGTATATCACATCTCAAACAGGATAAAATTTTATAAATCTTCCTAAATGTTTGTTTCTGATGTTCTCTACAGACACATAATGCAAATGGTCTTTTTTATAATTCCAGTTCAACTGAAAATTAAAGCTCTCTTTGGAGGTGGAGTGTGACTCTCCCCTTCTATAAACCCAATCATGCTTGTTAAAATTAAACCCAAAATCTCTGTCTCATCTCAGAGAAGCCAAATGATATGGGACAGAAGGAAAACCAAATTTAAAGACTATTCTATTGCTACTACACTCATGTTTCATTTTGACTGTTTAACAGCTTTTCTTAAAGTATAAATAGTACCTCAAAATTTATAAAATTAAAATATGTGTTTTAATATTAGTCATGATATTAATGGTCATATGGCATATTAATTCTAAAAAAAAGGCTTCATCCAGCTTCCTGTATATATTTTCAGGTTTGAGTCTCTTTCAAATAACTGGAATTAAGTTTTTGTACTCTGGATGTATGTAACACATACTGATCCCTTAACCTCTTTGAGATCTGCTGAATATGACATTTATAATTTTTAAGTTTTCTGCAATGAACCATGACCACATCTAACAGTGGCCTTTGAAGTCACTAAAAGGAGGATGGGATCCCACAGCAATGGTTTCACCTGTACTATGGTAATGCAACAAAGCTGATAAACACCACCTAAAGATCAACTTTGAACCGTAAACAGCTCATAAAAATTTCAAGGTGGCTAGCTGAGATGATCGAGTCTCAGAAACTATTCTAGCTAGGACTTGAGACAAGTCCGATTAGGCAGAGACTGGACAACAAGTGAAACAGCTCCCTCTCCCAGGACTTAACATTAACAAATTTTTTTCTTTTGAGGATCCTCTATGGATGTTATCTGCCACAAACAGCAGGAAGTAAATTTAAAAAACACCTTGCCCTCATTCCCAAGAGGTGGGTTGGATGGCTTTTGGTTGTTCAGTCAGTTATTGATACTTGCCATTTTTTAGGGTGGTTGGCCACAAGTTATTGGTAATGGCCAAGAAAAAAGCTGAATATCAGGGTTCTTATTTTGAAAAGATAAAAGGGATATAGAAATGATAGGATAAAAGGGGTATTGAATTATTGAATCTAGTTTTAAAAAGCAACTACTTGTTTAAAATATCTTACATTGATATGGATCTTTGTATATTGATACAAAGTTGAGATTTTTTTAGAAGATACTATACATAAATTTTTACTCTCATTCAAGGTATTGTACCTATACAACTCATTTAACAATATAATGCAAAATTCTAGTCCTTGAACATTATTATTACTACCTAATAAGAATATAAAGAAATACAAGTTAGTAGTTAGTTATGTTTAAACTTGTAGTCATATTAGGTATGTTTTCAAAATCAAACAGAGACATATTTTAGATAGACACATCATCTTCAAACACTTCAAAGATCAGTGGAATATGGCATTTGAGATGTTTTAATAACATGGGTTCTTTTTTTATGACTATGAGACACATCTCCTCCTGTCAGCACCAATCTACTTCAGAAAAGATGATGGACATCAAAGAAACTCCTTATAGAGTTTACTTTCTTTGTAAAATTAGCCACTTGTCAAGAAAGTGCCCTTGTCCCAACTGCTGACAGTATGCTGTCCAAAATGTACAAGCAGGACACAAAAGAAAGGACTACTAAGCTTTGCCAAGACAAGGCATGATAGTTCTTCAAATATCCTACTAAACTGAGAAGTCTGTCATATGTGCTAGGTCTGTAGGCCAAAGATGGGTCCCCAACATTTAAAAGGAACCTTGAGTGACTGTCCAGGCAGCCAGGTGTTTCTGTCATTTCTTACAATTTTGGAAGTCATTTGCTTTCACTTTCTGCTTACTCAGGTAATAGTATTTCCTTCCTGGGTCTCTGATGGAGTTGAAGACTTTATAATTATAGTTATAGTTTTCCTTGTTACCAGATTCAGAAAAGAAATTCACTAAAGAGTGTAAAGCATATAAGGTTGAGAAACATTAAAAGATTGTTTTGGTAATGCAAGTCAGAATAGAAAGTGAATTAGGTACAGCCTCTTGGATTCACCAATATAGGATAAATAATGGAATATTTTCTCTGAATTTGCCAAAAGTTAATGCACTAGACCTTGTTGACACATATTGCCTGTATATATTATATGTAGTTATTGTACTTATTGTATATAGTTTCTCTTATATTAGTTATAAACTTTTTTATTTTAGATTTTAAAAAATCTCAATATGTGGTCACATTTTATTTGTGCTTTAACAAATAAATCTTGCCTGAAGATCAGAGTGGGGAGGTAGCCACTAAAGGCCAGGCAGTGGTGGCACACCCCTTTAATCCCAGCACTTGAGAGGAGGAATCAGGAAGTGATATGGCTGGGTGGGGAGAGGAAGTTATAAGGCAGGGTAGAGACAGGAGTTTGGCTCTTTTGGTCTGAGATTTGATAGAGATAAGAAGTCTCTCTAGTGGCTGACTGCTTTGCTTCTCTGACCTTTCAGTATTTACCCTTATGTCTAAATCTGGGTTTTTATTATTAAGACCAATTAGAATTCATGCTACATATAGATCATTGATTTTTTTTATTAATTTAAAGCTCCTAACTTAATAATTCAGGAATGTCTGAAAGATGTGTAAATTTTGGGAAGTGTGTCTGGTCCACTCACTACTCCATCTAGATCTAACTCCAACATCAATTTCCTTTGTAAACAAAGGCACTAATTGTTACACAAAGCTACCAATAAATGGGGTATATTAAGCCCAATTTTGGATAATAGGAAAGCCAAATAACTTGCATGTATGGGGTATATAAAATGTCTTATTATGGTTCCTTAGAGAGTAAGATTTTTTATAAGTGATAAGAAACAAGATAGACAAAGTAATACATAAGTCCATTATAATTAATTACAAAAGTAAATATATATGCATATACATATATATTTAATAACTACTACATTTTAAATACTTTTTGAGCCAACTGCTAAGAAGGAGTATATATAATAGAGAAGCATATAAAATAGAAATAACAAATATGTTAGCATACTAGTGGTAATAGGCAGTATAAAAGGAATAAGTGACAGAATGAAAAAAGACTGATTAATTCTAATTTGAGGATTTAAGATCTCTAGAGATGATACAAGGTTATTATTTTGATGAGTTGATTGGGTTTTTTCTGCTGAATAACTAAGAAAGAGGAATTTCAGGTAAGAAAACAGGCATGCAAAGACTTAAAGAATGAAAGCACATGGAGCCTTTACAGATTCATAAATCAAGTTGGACTGAAGTGAGACAGGGGTGACCTGAGCATAGAGTAAGCTGGGAAATTGAAAATACCAATAAATGTGTAGTCCAGCATGCTATTGTGTCGCATCTGCACTTAGATTTAGAAAATCACATGCCACAAGATCAAACTGGTATTAAAAATGTAGTTGTAGTGACTGTGGATAGAATGGACTGGCATGAAACGTGCCACGAGACAATATAACATGTTACATGTATTTAATAAGTTTTGAATACACAAGATAAAACCTTTTAGGACTACCACAAGACATGATCTAAAGTAATTAGGTCCCATTCAGATATTCAGATAGGGTAAAGAGTTGAAATTTTGCCTCCCCAGTACCACACTCCATACCTGTAACAAGATCCTTCTCTGTTGTGTCTTCCATCAAACCTTTGTCCTTTTCCACTTCTCTGGGAAAAAACATGGCTTTGATAGGCATGTGAGGCAGGAGAAATGTAGGTGGGGGTAAATCAGCCAGGCAGAGAGACCACAGGTGACAGGGTATAGCCAACTGATGCAGGAAATGGCAACAGATGAAGAATGTTCATCTAGTCCATCATCAATAATAAACAGCAAAAGCTGGGCATGAATGGTAGCAAATGGCTGTGATTCAAATATTTGAGAGGTTAAGGCAGGAAGATCATCTGTTCAAGGTTATCCTGGCCTGCATATTGGGTCTGAAGCTAGCTTAGACTAAAAAATGTGATCTTTTCTCAAAAACTAGAAAGCTGTCAAGTGGGAATGAGAGGTCAACGTGAATCAATAACAGGTAAGTACATTTGTATTCCCAACATCATACACAGTGTCTGGCATATACCAGTAAGGAAGGAAAGATTGAAAAGAAGTGAAGAAATAAATTAGGAAGAGAGAGGAAAAGGAAAAAAATCAAATAAGAGTAAAGAAGAAATTAAACAAAAGGAAAATTCATCAAAGGGATTTTCAATCATTCACCTACTAAATTCATAAATAAACAAATTTAAAAATGGAACAAAGTCTTAATTTCACATAAAAATAGTAGATTATTTTTCTCAAGACCAATGTTTTTTAGATGAACATAGATGTTGACAGTCCAGCCCTCAAGGGAAATTTAGATGCCTGGGATTATTCATTTAGCTCTGACACTGTGACAAGGATCTAACAAGACAAGAACATTTGGTGAAGGAAGAAATCACTGCACTCAAAGACACATATTTTCTGAGATGCAGAGAGTACATATGAGGAAAGTGGAGGCGCTCTACCCCCAGAACGGTGAAGAGATAAGCTCAAATTTCTCCCAGACACTCTGGTTTGCCTTTGTACAGCTGCCAACTAGAGATCTCAGAGAACATATTCACTGAAGTCAGTTGTAGCATCATTTGCACAATGTATATGTCACAGGAAACAATAATTTGAATTTCCCCTCTACACCTCAGTGGCAGACTACATTTTGGAGCTTGAGGTCTGAAAAAAAGTGCTCTTGGTTTTGTCTATATTTCTAGATAAATTTGGAATCATTATGAAAGCAAAAGGCATTCACAATCATTATCCTTTGACTATTCCATACATTATACTGGGGAAATCCAAGGTAAACAGAATGTCAACTTGAGAAAAGCTAAGGGTTCAACTTTCTCATCAGCCATTGCAACAAGTCTACAAATCTGAATATCAAGCTTATTAATATTTTAGAATATTTAAGGCATCTACATAACTAATTAAATAATAAGTAAATAAGGCCACATTGTGGTGATGTACTGTGTCTCTCAATAGACTATGTCCTCCAATAAGATTTACCTGAGGAACAGAGGAAAAAGTCAGCTACTATATTAGATATAAAGGTAGCACTTGCCTTTAATCCTATCACTTGGCAGGCAGGGATCTGTCTGGATCTCTGTGAATTCAAGGCCACAATGGGGAATAGAGCCAGGCATGGTGACACACACCTTTAAGCCCAGCACCAACCATAGAGGTCTGGAGATCCATAGGGACAGATAGGAAGTGACAGAGCTGGGCAGGAAGAGGAAGTGATGTAACTGGGCTGAGAGAGCAAATGAAAGAACAGAACAGAAAGGCATATAGGTGTAGGTAGATAGGAAGTAGCTTGCCTTAAAAGCTGTGGAGTTGGTGAGGTGAGGTTAGCTGTGGCTTTTCCTAATCCCTGGTCTCTCAGGTTTTCACTCCTATATTAGGCTCTGAGTCTTTTATTTAATAAGACAGTTTAACAATTCATCTATACCCCATTAACAAATGTGAACAGTCTTGTTGGTGTGTATGTCAGCTAACTGGGATTTACTTTCATTAAAGGTGATAATGTATGCAGTGCAGTTAAAAGCCACTACTTCTCATTCTTTTACATGTTCCAATCCCATCTAACAAGAGAAATGGTTGTGTTTAAGAGAAACAATTGTGTTTAAGAGCATAAACTTTTTACATGAGGAAACGAGGTTTGAACCCCATGCTTGCACTCACTGAATTAACACTGTTGGTCATATTTTCAACATACCTGTGTTCTAACATCCCTCAATGGCAAGACTGAAATAGGAGTGTAATACATGCATGTTTCAAAGCACCATGAACAGTGAATGAACTGTCCCATGATTCCTTGTAACAGCATCTCACAGTAAATACGCAGAAAATATCAAGTATAATATGCATCACTACTGTTAATACTCATTTACAATTTGTGCCAAAATCTAGCTGCTCCTGCCCCTACCTGATAGTACATTAAACCCTCTGTTGGTTCTCACATTGTTTCCCTGCTTCTCCCTATGTTGTATCCTAACTCACTTGCCGTTTGCACAAAGTTCTAAAGCAATCATTTACATGATGGTTTAACTACAGCCTGAACTTATATTTGAGGGCCAACAAGATGGATTCAATAGATAAAAACATACATTGTACAAGCCTGATAACTTGAATTCAACCCTGGAACAAATAGTAGAAGGAAAGAACAGATTCCCAAAAGTCGTTATCTAACCTCCAGGGACACATGATGGGCATGTGTGCAATCACACTTACATATATATATCACATACACAGAGACACATGATAAAAAAAATTAAAGATAAATTTGATATTTTAATGTAGTACATAAACTTAAGACCCCATGTGCTTTCTGTCTCTGTCTTTCTCTGTATATTTTCTCTCACTGTCTCCCCCTGTCTTACACACACACACACACACACACACACACACACACACAGAGAGAGAGAGGGGGGGGGAGAAACTTTTTTATAGAAATACTGAATTTTAGTACTTAAAATGGCTTACTAATATGTTCCATCCTAAGTCACTCAATTTTTAAAGGAATATTGGTCATGATTACCAAAATGGACTCCAAAATCTACCAGGGCTCACAGTTTGAAAAATTATTTTCTCTAGGAAGAGAGTATTCATATGAATTAATATTCTACTGAAGAATGATTTTATGCAATGAATTCACCAAACAATGGAAGAACTGATTCTCCAGTTATATAAGACCACAGGCAGATCGATAAGAAACATTGCTGTCAAAAACAGAAACGTGGGAGCTTAAGATTGGTTGTGAAATCCGTATTCTTGACAGATGTGTGTGATAGCCAAGTCCAAGAGCCCATTAAAAGTGCCAAGCAATAAGAAAATTCTAAAACAAATCCCTCTAAACATCTTTGCCACATCACCACTTTATTAGAGCTAAAATTGTTGTAAGACACAGATTTGTAGGAGGAAGAATATATAGAAGAACTCAATGTCAACACAAGATAAATAATCAGACATAAACCAGCAACAGGTCACCCATAGCTACAACACACACCAGTATGTAGGTAAGGGTCCACAGTTCTTTATCCTAGCAATTTTGCCTTTTACTATCACAGAGACCTTTATTGAGACATTTAGCCCCTCTGCACTCTATATGAAGACTGAAGGAATGGTGTTAAATTTTAAAGCCATTATCTATTCTAAAACTATAGTTATATTTTTATTTTACTTCTGAGTATTTAAAGAATCAAATACATCAGATCAAACTAAATTTATACCATGTATGGGTATATCTGATTGATATTACTGTTCTATTGTTCATTATTACCATGTTGCAAAATATCTGAAAATTAGAGAGTAATAGAATCTCTGGCATACTTTACTTGAAAACAAATAATTTTATGATTGGTAGGTAAGTTTAAAGACGAGGAGAAACTTTACTAGCTGTATAACCTACTTACTCTTAATAAGCAGAGCAGAAACTTCTTAATTTGTGAAAATTACTGAAAAGCTAAAAGATGGCAATTAAAGAATCATTTTAATCCTGAACTTCAAAGTACATTAAAATATGGTCTTGCTATCAAATTAAAAGTAAATAAGATTAATAAATTCTTTACAAAAACAGGAAGTAAGGACTCAAAAATTTAAGCAATGAACAACACAAGAAATTCTACAGAAATTTACAGTAGTTTGGCAAGTTCAAAATCAAAGCTTCTCAATTAATCCTACATCCAGTAGAGCAGGGTGCTTATGAATGCTAGTTACCAGCAGTACATCATATCATACCACAGAAAACATTAAATTAATTCAAATCCCTGGCATTTGGCCCTCTTCATTAAACATTTCACTTATTCATATCCCAATTAAGTGGATTTAACTATCTCTCTGTGTGATGTTCATCCTTTAATAAGGATATAAGAACAGCAAAGTAAGACCCCTTCTTATTCACAGTAATAATTACACACACATGCTGTCTTTCACTAATGAAAACCAGTAGTTCATTATTGGTGTCAGGTTCACTGTCATTGTGGTCTTAAACTTCATTAGCATCAACAATTTGTCCCAGGAGTGTATACTTCAATAGGGTAAAAATTACATTTTCATGCATTTAAAACTCCTTGCATCGCCAAGTCCATGTGTTGGTGCTGTTGTTGGAATCAGAATACAGAGAGTAAAGTGTGACTCAGTGACAGTTCTCAGAACGAAAGAGGAGCACCTTCTCAGTAAATAAAACAAACAAACAAACAAACAAGAAAAGAGACATGTGTCTATAGTCTATTCTTCTATGACTAAGTTTCCTCATGTGTTCTTCATTTTACTATCTTGGTTTGATTTTAATGTTTCTTCTCACTAATGACATCTGTAATGTGCCTAAAAATGTAATTGGCATTTGATTTCATTAAATGAAACATATCAGTAAAAATGTTTACTCTTTCATAATAATATTTTTATTTTTTGTAATTAAAATATAATTACTTTACTTTCCCTTTCCCTTTCCGTTCCAACCTCTCCTATGTAAACATGCTAACATAAAGTGGAAATGTAATGGACCCCAACTCTATACAAAGAACTACAGGCAGTCAAAAGTTTGCTCTTAATTGAATTATTAATGGTTAAATTTAACCATTAATAACAGTTACCAAAAATAACTTTTTTCTAAAGAAGTCATAAAACAATTGGAGACTTCTATTACTGTTTTTTTTTTTTTTTTTAAGCACAAAACATCCTTTTACAATTCAGAATAGAAGACAGGCTCATAAAAGTCAAACTGAGAAGAGATGTATCTCCAACAAGGAAAATGTCTCTTTGAGCCTAGTGTCTGATTGGCTGAACCTTTCTGTTAACATCTGGTTTCCTTTGATTTTCTAACATCTACTGGTATCCATTAGCTGTTTTTGAAGGTTGTTTCTTAGGAACAGTAATATAAGAATGGAGGAACAGTTGCAATTGTTTGCTTGAATCAGCTACAAACAAGCATTGCTATGACAAAGTCTTGAATAACTGTGGGTTATGAAGATGAGAAAGAGCAGCTTGTTCTGTCTTCTGAAGGATAAAATAATAATACTTTAAAAAAAAATCTTAGAACCTGAATTAGTGCAGAAATAAAATATTCGCAAGCAACAACATGCAGCAAGTTCTGATGTTGATTAGCAACATTCACAAAAGCCAAATTGTGGTAGAAAGTGTTTGCACAAAATCCTTTGTTTACACGTGTTCTTATCAACAATAGAACATTGTCATCCCTCCCTATATGGTCCTCACCACTGTATACATCAGCAAATCCTGCAACCTCTGGCCAGTATCTTTAGGCCAGTGTCTTTCCTAGCAGATGATCCTTGCTACAAGCATTATCTCAATCAAACTTACATTGCCATAGCTCCAAGCCAGTGCTGTCCACAGGAAGAATGCAGTAATGGATGTCTCTCTCGTAGACCATCACATGTCAGCCTGCTCTGTAAAAGTTGTCAGTCCAGCATTTGGGAGAGTCTACAATTTCTATTAGCAAAAAAAAAAAAAAAAAAAAGAAACTTTTCAAAAGTGGCTAAGTCACATTTTTTTTCTATCAAACTCTGGAAAGTTTCCAGGATATAATGTATTAAGTAATGTTTCAAGAAATACAACTTGTCAATTTAAAAATCCAGATAGATAGGAATTCACCCTAGCTGCCAACACAGCTCTATCTTCATATTTCCTGACAGTGAAAGCCATTTTATTATTCACTTAGAAACTAATAGCAGAAACCTGATGCACTTGCCTTTGCTAAAATTTTCACTCTTATACAGTCTACTACACACATATTCATTCACCTTCCAGAATGTTTTTGTGAGTTCATTAATTTGTCCCATCTATTAGTGCTTGCAACACCTCATTTTTTCTCACTTTGATTCTTATTAACAGAATATCAATCTTCCCCTCCAGTGCATTACCCACAATGAAGCAAGCATAATATTTTAGAACATTAAATATTTAAAATATTCAAATGAGCAAAGATAATACCATATATTTATAGTCTACTATACATTTTATAACATTAACTACAGATATTTAGATAGAAGAAAATATAGTGAAAGAGAAAAATAGATGAAAACATGAGAAACATTTTAGGAAATTGAAATCACAAAAGACAATATAGCAACAAAAAATAACATGAGCTGCTAGTTTATGTTTCAAATATGTCAGACAGTTCTCTCCAATTCTCCTCTCCAATTTTCCCCCATAGAAATCTGTAAGTATGGGATCATCAAATAAAAAGTTTGCTTCTGTTTTCACACTTTACACAAATAGAACACCTAGGAACCTGCTAGGTGGTTCCTGTTCATTCATTTGAATCACGTATAATAGTCAGTGAAATCTTCACATTTACCTATTTTTTTATTAATGAAGCAGACCATTTTCACTACCACAAGGAAAGTGGTGCATCTTGTTTCGTGCTGTATAAACTCTTCCTCTAGGATGTGAGCACAGTATGGTGGTTATGGTAATAATTGCCGCTTAGTCCTGCTCAGCTCAACTTCCAAAATGTCAGTGAACATTGCTGCCAAGATGAAACGTCGCATCCTGTTTTCTCTCTGAAATTATCTATTTCAATTTTAATGTGTGAAACTTCATGGGTATGGGGCAAAATTTCAGCCCTGTGTTCTCCATGTAATTGCTGAGGCAGAGACATTTGCTACCATGAGCTGGGTTTCACTCCATCTCCTCTCTCTCACTTCTTCTTTTTACCTGTCAGAATTTTAACATTTTTACATTCTCATTTGCAAGAAAACTTTATCAGTCAGAAGTTACAATTCTTTATCAGATAATTTCAAACATTTTAGATAGTCTGCCTCATTTCTGTAGCTTGTAGTTTAGTTTTGTTTGCAGTGTCTTTTGGTGATTGGAAACATTTCAAAGCAAAATTTGTCATATTTTCCTTAATATGTGTGCCATTTTATAACTTAATAAGTCATTTATCAGCCAAAGATTATGCAACTATTTGTCATAATTACTGTTTAAAATGCCAAATGTATGTCTTTCCTTTTAAAATGTTTTGTTTATTAGTGAAAGGAGAATCCAGTTGTTTTTGCTTTTTTTTGGGGGGGGGGTGTTTCGACAGGGTTTCTCTGTGTAGTTTTGTACTGTTTTTTCTATTTGTAAGTTTAGCAATTATTAGGTAATAATTTTAAAATGCTTGTAGAATATGTTTAAAAAATATATCTGGGCTGAAATCAGGATGTAATATATGAGAGAAGAATGAATAAAATAAGTAAATAAAAAACTGTAAAAAAAAAAAAAAAGAGATACTTCTTAAGAAGTAGTAAAATAAAATGCCAAAAAAAAGTTTTAAAAAATTTATCTGGTTCCTTAAAACTTTCGTAGTTGTGTATTTGCTTAACTTCACACAACTATTATACCATAAGATCATAGTTAATATATGATTAAGTAGGCTTGATGAAGTTGCCCTTCCTCTCCAGTCCTGTCAGAGCTGCTTTTGCTCCTTTGTAAGTTACACAAGCTTCACAAGAAGAGCCAAGGCTCCAACTCCAAATAAATCCATTTAGGTTGACTAGACTACTTTGAATGTGTAGATTAATTTGAAGTAAATTGATATTTCTTTAAAATAATGGATGCTTCATTTCTAAACTTGGAATTGTTCCCTTTTCATTAAAGTTTCGTGTGCTTCAGTAGCGTTTTTTAACTATTACTGTGATTTCTTAAGCACTTTTCCCTTTTATATAAGTGTGTGTGTGTGTGTGTGTGTGTGTGTGTGTGTGTGTGTGTGTGTGTTAACCTGATAGGTGGTGGTTATGTAACCTTTCCCAGTTGACCAAAATCCAGAAAAGTTGCAGAATTCTCTTTGTTATATTAACTTACCTACACAAGTTTTTCAGTTTTCTGTGAAAATCATCATATTGTTGGCAAGTTATTTTTTCTTCTTTTTGAATTTTTTTAGCTATCTTGCTGGCTAAGTATAATCTCCAGTTTTAAATTTAATATAATTTCAAATGGCATATTTTATTCAAATGACTGAAAGACATTTAAGGAATTGCTCAACATCCCTAATTATCAGGGAAATGCAAATCAAAACCACTCTGAGATACCACCTTACACCTGTCAGAATGGCTAAGATCAAAATCACAGAAGACAGCTTATGCTGGAGAGGATGTGGATCAAGGGAAACTCTCCTCCACTGCTGGTGGGAATGCAAGCTTGTACAGCCACTTTGGAAAACAATATCCTTAGAAAATTGGGAATCCATCTCCCCCAAGACCCAGCTGTAGCACTCTTGGGCATATACCCAATGAATGCTCAATCATACCCCACGGGCATTTGCTCAGCTATGTTCATATCAGCATTGTTTGTAATAGCCAGAACCTGGAAACAACCTAGATGCCCTTCAACTGAAGAATGGATGAAGAAAATGTGGTACATATACACAATGGAGTACTACTCAGCAGAGAAAAACAATGACATCATGAGGTTTGCAGGGAAATGGATGGATCTAGAAAAAGTCATCCTGAGTGAGGTAACCAAGACTCAGAAGGATAAATATGTTATGTACTCACTCATAGGAGGATACTAGATGTAAAACAAAGATTACTAGACTCCTATACAACTCCAGGGAGGCTACCTAGAAAACGGGACCCTAGGAAAGACCCAGGGATCACCCAATGACAGAGAAATGGATGAGATCTGTATTCTTGAATATAATAAAAGTTTTGCATTAAAAGTAAGATTTTTATAATGGAATTTTAACAGACCGCCTTTTGCAGCTAATTTGCTTCTGTAATTAAACTGCATTTGGCTAAAAGTTAAGAACAGTGATGTTTTCAATAGAGATATTTAATAATTTCATCAGCAAATATTTTGAGGTATGCAATTCTGGATTTGGCTAGAATCTTATTAATATCAGCATGACGGATCAAGGGTGCTGGTCCTTCATTTGTGGTATCATTCCAACCATTGCACTGGCATGGAGTCAGTCGTATAGCAGAAACACAAGCATATTAACTATTGCACACCTCTTCTCATTGGAGAACACATCTTCAGAAGCTCTCCCTTAGATTTCTCCTTACACCTTAATGACAAGACCTGAGTTGCTGGACTCCTTTGCACAAGAAATGCTAAGAAAGTGAATAGTTTGCATTTTCCCACTGGACAGTGAAAAGTGAGTGATGACAGAGGAGTTTAGCAGTTGTTGTCACTGAGATACTAAACATAATATAAGTAAAGTTTCATTTACTATTCAATACACTGGTAGCATCCATTTTCTAATCTATGAAAGAGTGATGAATTACAAATATTTTTGCCACATCTGATGGTACATTTAAATAGATTATTTCATCTGTTAATCATGTTACTTTAACAGTTTTTCTAATATTGAAATGATCTTGCTTTTCTGAGATCAATGCACATGGTCCACAGTATATCTATTTTAGAAACAGCTACATTAAAAGTGTTCGTGTTGAGAGGAATATTTCTAAATCTAGAAGTGCCATCCATCTTTAATTATCTATAATTTTCTTTCTTAAACTTTTATTTCCTAATTTTAGTCTCAATATTATGCTAAACTCATTAGAATGAATTTTATCATTTCCTCTCTTCTATTCTCCAGGGAAAATTCACATAGAGATTGCTTATTTGGCAGAGTAATTTGGCACTGTACGGCTTCCTGCATGTTGAAATAGAGGGGGCGCTATAGCTGAGGGCCTCACAGCAGCCCTTGGCTCCAGACACCAAATCTGGCCCTCGATCCACATCTGTTCACCACACTTAGTCCCCATTATCCCACAGGAGTCAGTCTTCTGCCATCACTGAGTCCTGCTTCCTATATACCAGCAAGATCATGGCTGAAGCTTTGGTTACTAATTTATACTTTACTTCTCCTTGGCTCTTTAGAAACATTTGGGTTGCTTTAGATCTCAATATCATTGCAACTGTTTTTATATTTTATGCATACTTGCTTGTGTTTGGAGATGAAGACTTGCATTTTAATGCATATGTATTGTTAATTATAATCCCAAGAGAACTCTTTGAAACTTAAATCTAGCATAGACTGCCAGATTCAGCTTTGATCCTCCTCACCTTTACTCTCTTCCCCTCTAATTTATGCCTCCTTCAACTGTTGAGGCTGCATATGATTCCTAGATTGAAAGTCCATCTAGCCTCGGAATTTTTGTATATTCTCTTGCAAAATCTGGAATTCTTATCTTCATCCATACCCTCAGGACAATCACTGTCCTCTCCCAGCTTACTATTTCCCAATCCCAGAGATGCCACCTGACAAAGGGTATCATTCCTGTGGTGTCCCCAGTCACTGGGGTTCTGTATTACATGCTCTTGCAGTATCTAATGGTTTTCTTCTCTACAATATATCAAACAGATAATGAAATAACTACTTGATTAATTTTTATTAATATATACTTTTACGAATTGTCCATAAGCTTAATGAGGACCAGAACATCATTTATCTCTCTCATTATATTTCCAGTATATATCACACTAAGTATGTAATCAGATATCATCAAATTACCAAATGATTTGGCCTTATTTCTATGCATAAGTTTCATAATAAAATATATATTCAGTTTTTTAACTTAAATTATTTTACCCAAACACGGTAACAATAAATTTAGAAATTAAAAAAATTCATATATCATATAAGGAATGGTGGTAAGTAATAAAATATGAAAGGCCATTTTCAGGCAAATAAGCAAAAATTAATTCAAGGATTCAGTCCTACAGAGGCACTGAAAATATCATAGCAATTCTAAACCACCATCTGTAACTCTGGTCACACAACATGGGCCTGAGGAAAGTTACACACTACTCACTAATAATAATGGGCAAACTATTATGGTTGATAATAATTAAGAGTGAAATAGATTCAGAGTTAGATTTGTACAGTCATTCCATAAGTATTAGAAGTTTTTCTGGTGATGTGGCAAAACATGACCAAGACAGCATATAAAGAAAATGTTTTCCTCTATTTTTTAAAATTAATTAATTTATTTATTTATTTATTTATTTATTTATTTACTTACTTACTTACTTTACATCCCTGCTGCAATTTCCCCTCCCTCCTCTCCTCACTGTCCCTCACAGCCAGCCCTCCTCTGTCCCCACGCCCTAATCCACTCCTCCTCCTCCATTACTGTTCAGAAAAGGGCAGGTCTCCCATGGATATGAACAAAACATTGCATATCATGTTGCAGTAAGACCGCCCCCCTCCCCATGTATTAAGACTAAGCAAGACGACTAAGTATAAGTGGCTTGCACGTTGGTCCCCACCATACTTGGACAGAACAGCAGCTGGATCAGCAGCAACAATTATTTATGAGTGTGATAACCATTTTATTCCTTAATAAATACATCTTCTTCCCAAACATCCATAGATTTCTTGTCTTACCCTCTTCTGCAAGATTTCATGAATTCCACCTAATGTTTGGCGGTGGATATAGGGAAAGGAGGCTAGCTAAAGAAACCCACCCTGATCCTGTAGCTCAGAACCAGTGAACGAAATACACCCTGGATCTGGGACCTGAGCCAGAGAAAGAAATACTTTATCCTTGAATCCAGAACCAAAGAAACATGCCCTGACTCTGAAACCAATGCCAAAGAAACACACTTTGTCCCTAGAATCAGAGCCAGTGAAAGAAATATGCCCTGTTTTTAGAATTAGAGCAAAAAAGCTAAGAAAGACCAATGAAAGAAAAACAGTTTGGCTCTGAAATCTGCCCCTAAGCTACAAAACTAACCAATCCCTGGACAAAGTATCTTCTCCCTGGCTTATCTCTGCCCCCAAGAGATCATATATAAACCACTCTGCCTGTTCAGTTGTTGGATGTCCTTTAGGGGATTGAGCAAGGTGGAGCTAAACAGAAGAACCTTGCTGAGATATCTCTTAGGGGACTGAGCAAGCCACAGCAGAAAAATAACAAGTAACTTTTCAATGGAGCCTGAGAAGATGGCTACATTTTGGCAGGGGTTTCCCCTTTTGCAGAATGAAAAAAAAAAGCAACATCTTGGGCTGGAGAAGAAGCAGAACTCTGCAGGGAAGCCCCCTTCAATGAGAGATGAGTAAAACTCAGCTGTAACGGCTGTCCAGAAGAGGACCAGGATTTCTATATCCTGTGGGAAGACCATCTCCCACCGCACCTCACATCCAGGTATAGCCTGACTCCTGAACAGTTTCAGGGGCTCCAGAAGCTGTCAACAACAATGGTCTGAGAGTGAAAAGCTCCTTCAGAGACTGCCAGCTTCAAAAAGCCACAGTAGCAGAGCATGAATGGCTGCTCCAGTCAGGTGTCCTCAGTGCAGTGCAGGTGGCAGACACTGAGAAAGCAGCATGAACAGCAGAGGTTTGCGTACTTTCTGCCAAGAGAAAGACTCAGTGAGGAGCGGCATCTGTGGTGAGAGCAGCAGTGGAGAGAGCACAGATAGACTTTGGACCCCAGGGGCCAGAGCTGAGTGAGGGGCAACTGAGAGAGTGAGCGGGTAGCTGGAGAGTGAGAGCACAGGATGCTGTGACTCTGGAGAAAGATGCCCACAGGGTGTATACCAGGAGGCCCAGGGAACAGGTGCCTTTGCATCGGTGTGTGTGCATCTGGGGGCACAAGGGTCTGAGACCCCAGTAGCAGAGTTAAGTGGAGCTATGTAACTGGTGGCATTTGGTCATGCAAGCAGGGCAGAGCATGAGGAGAGACCCCCAGCAAAACACCGGGGTGCAGCTGGTCATGACTGGTCATGACTGGTTTTCCTCCCAGACCCAGAAGGGCTGCATTAGAACAGTAGCTCATAGCAGCAGGGTGGCATTCAGCCATGCAGCATGAGGTGTGAGAGATTTTTCAGGGCCTTGGGACACTGGGGTCTCTAGGTGAGCAGGCCTAGAGTCAGGAGGCACAGACAGATCAGGACTGTGAAAGCCAGCAGCCATAGCAGTGCAGTTTCTGTTTGCTGGCTATAAGATCTTTTTTGAAGAAGATTCTGCACCAGCCAGCTATTGTGACACTAATTGTGGAGCTAATAGCTTTTGTCCTGGAGCAAAGCTGCCTTAGGGGAAGGCTACAAGACTTCAAAGCACAGCTGAGAATGAGAATGAAAGTTCCAAAGACTGTTTGAACTGAATTGTTGCATTCAGGGGAACTGCAAAAAATTTTGTTTGTGGGTTTCTTTGTATTTGGAACTTTAAGATTTGTATCAGAACTGTCTTTTTGAACTTTTCAGAGTTAAGAAATGGCATGAAGAGGAGTGATTGAATTGCAATGGAACAATTTTGAATTTACTTGTGCATTTATACTCTATCAACTGTGATGACTTATGAATTGTTTTTGTATGCATATTTGTTTTATTAACTGAAGTGACTCACAAACTGTGTAAAAATGGAAATGGTTTTGTGTAGAAATGGAGAAGTTTGGGTTTTTTCTAACCAGGCTCAAGATGCAGCTTTAAAAATTATCAACAAAAAGGAGAGTTAATATTCTTTAGTCTCTTTACTTAAAAAAAAAAAATTTTCTTGTCCCTTGAGTGGACTAGTGTTAATTTGTGTTAATATACCCTAAGTTTTGTTAGCAAAAACTGTAAATAGTTCTGTGAGATCTATTTTAGAATGTTTGTTCAAGTTTGTAAAGTGTAAATAGTCCAATAGAGAGTTTGCTTTTGACTGTGTGTAAGTATTGTAAATATACATCATAATATTTATGCTGGAATTATGTTAATGAGTTGATATTGATGAACCATGGTTTGATGAAGCTAAGGGAGTCTTTAGGTTTGATACGATTGCATCAGGAGTTTATTGATTTACTTGATGCATTGACATAAAGAGTTTATTGGTTTTTAAAAAGGGGTCTGGTGCAGCTGAAGCTGCTATAGTCATTTTAGACCCATTCAAAAAGGCCATTTTATCTTTATCATTCTCTACTCCTTTACTGGGAGATGTGGTAGCCAAAGGAAGCAGGAGTATTGTTGTGGTAATTCCAGCTACTTGCAGTCTCTCAGTCGAAAACCTGATTCAGAGCTGCACAGAGTTAAGCTCTGTATGCTCATGTGAGATTTATATTATTAAAAAGGGGGAATTTGTGGAGGTCCAAATTACTCAGAGTCTGAGAATCTGAGCTTGCTTTACCCAGCAGGGCTGCATGAGGGGATGATTTGACCAAGGGTGTGATTACCAGATGTTTGGAAGTGTCTACACTTGGCTATGTGGTGTTCTTTAATCTAGCAAGGGGGCAGTCTTTTGCCCCACCCCTTGGCATTGTTATAAAAAGCACTTTTGAATAAATGGGAAAGGTCATAAGGTATTGGCCCAGGTCCTCCCAAAGCTATTCCGTGTTTCTGTTTTTCTTCTTGTCAACTAGGTCTTTCTTTATACCTAATATTTTCTTATCTCTCTCTCCTGCTCCTCATAGGAACCCTAGAAAAGTTGGGAGTTGTCCTTCTACATAAGATGGAGTCTCAGAATCATTTTAATTTGCATTTACCTGGTGGATGAGTATGTTGAACTTTTCTTTAAGTGTTGCTCTGCCATTTAAGATTCCTCTGTTGAGAATTCTCTGTTTAGATCTGTACCCCATTTTTTTCTTTTTTTTTATTATTAAGAAAATTTTTTATTCATTTTACAAACCAATCACAGATCCCCTCTCTTCCCTTCTCCTACCCCAGCCTTACCCTCCTAACTCACCCCCATTCCCTCCAAAGACCTCCAATGGGGAATCAGCAGTTTATTTTTTGCTTATGTATCCTACTTATAATTGGATTATTTGGATTGTTAATGTCTATTTTCCTGAGTTCTTTATATATTTTAGAATACAGCCCTCTATCAGATGTGGGGTTGAATAAGTTTTTTTTTTTTTTTTTTTTTTTTCCCATTCTGTACACTGCCACTGTGTCCTACTGATGGTGTTCTTTGCCTTACAGAAACTTTTTGGTTTCATGGGATCTCATTTATTAATTGTTGATCTTAGTGTCTGTGCTATTGGTGTTCTGTTCAGGTCTCTTGTGCCAATTGTTTCAAGGCTATTTCTCACTTTATTTTGTATTAGGTTCAGTGTATCTGTATTTTTGTTGAGGTCTTCCATCTATTTGGACTTGAGTTTTGTGCAAAGTGATTGATATAAATCTATTTGCATTCTTCTACATGCTAACAACCAGTTATGCCAACACCATTTGTTGAATATGCTTTCTTTTTTCTTTTATATAATTTTGGGTTTTTGTTTTTGTTTTTGTTTTTGTTTGCCAAAAATCAGGTGTGCATAGGTGTGTGGATTTATTTCTGATTCAATTTGATTCCATTGGTTCACTTGTCTGTTCTTATGCCAATACCATGCAGGTTTTCTTACTATAGCTCTGTAGTAGAGCTTGAAATCAGGAATGATGATACCTTAAGAAGTTCTTTTATTGTACAGGATTATTTTAGCTATCTTGAGTTGTTGTTTTTTTTTTTTTTCATACGAAGTTGAGTATTATTCTTTCAAGGTCTGTAAAGAATTGTGTTGAAATTTTGATGGGGATTGCATTGAATATGTAGATTGCTTTGGCAAGATGGTCAATGTTACTGTTAATCTTACTGAAAGTGAACATTTTCCTCTATTATTATTGATATAGTTCTTGGCAGGCAGCCTGGCAAGTAGAGAAGTCAATTTCATGGAGAATCCAAGGAAGGAATAAATTCTGAGAAATTCTGGTAACATCTAGACTGCTTGCCATTTTGTTGCCTTCTTCACTCTTCATATTACCAGGATCCTTGTTTTGCTTTCTGTCATTCAGTGTCAGTTTCTGTTACTGGCAGATAGAGAATCCTGATGAATTCATGTCTTTATAATAATGATAGCCTTTTGTCAATGTAATCTCAATTGAACCTGTGATATATGATCTAAATTAGAAAAATAATTCCTAATAATCATGATTTCCCATTTACCTTCTATTGATGGGCTCTGGAATGCATTATGCTACATACAGTCTCTGGGAAATAGGCTCGCTCGGTTGAAATCTTCCCTACTTCTTTACCCAGAGTACCACATGACTATGTTCCCTCAAAGATTATAAACATTACCTATGCTTGTTATTAAGAATAGTATATATGTCTTAAAACATCTTTTATATTTACCCACCACATCTTCCCTCTTATTTGATATGATCCTATAAACAGTTAAAGCAGAATAGCAAACAAAGATAAAAGGAGTCTGACAAGCTATTTCTTCACCATCAACCCAGGCATTCTTTTTCTTGGAAGAGTCTGATAACTACTGTTCAAAGTACTGATTCAAAATATTGATGGTACACATTACATTTCCTCTCTAGGTTCACTCTTTATTTCCTGAAAAACTAACTTTCTGAACCCTGAATAATTGACTTTCAAATCAAGAATATTTCTGTTCTGTTTGGATGTCTGGAAGTATTGTTTGTTTGATTGCTTGCTTGTTTGTTTGTATCTGTTTTTGTCTTCAAATTCTGACATATTTTAAACAGCAACATGACATAGTCCTTCTTACAAAGATAGGAAAAAAGACTGAAACATATGTAACCCAGTAAGAACTTGAAATTTAGAAAGTGAGCCATCTTTTAAATTTTTCAGCTTGATCCCTTAGTTGCACTTATAGCACAGACAATTAATTTGGCTAAAACAAATATTCTTTAATGATCATCAAGAATAAAAGAGGGTGGTTTTAAATATGACAGAATTATTTTTGACTGGGGAATAACATGTACAATTGGTATAACCAACCAAACATCAAAAAGACCCTCTGATTATAACACATCAAAGGTTTCAGGCATGTCCTCCCTCAGTGGCAAGCCAAAAAATTGGTGATCCTATTTATACCCAAACATTGTGGAATAATGAGTGTCCCCTTGATGATAGGTTGAAGTAAAACTTCAGAATTACACTGCTTTAAATCATTCAGCTTCTTAATTAGAGAAATGGTTTTCCCACTAATGATCTGTTACTCATCATGCTCAGAGTATTTCGGTGTATAATATTGTGGGTAGTATGATTTAAAAGTAGTCCCTCTTTGGCCAATTACCAGCTATGTGACCCTAAGTTATTCTTAACATTCACCATCTTTTTTATAAGTAAATTTTAATGAGAATTAAATGAGAGAACATTTGGGTCCATTTTATCTTATTGTGAGCAAACACCTGATGTGGGATAAATTAGAGCGATTGGAAATTTTGACTAGAGATGTAGCTCAGTAGTCACACGCACAGGCTCTGTGTTCATTCTCCAACACTAACAAAGAAAGTAAATAAACAATTGTTTATTTTTTTTTCACATCTGGAGTCTGTGCATTCTGTGAACATAGTGCCAGCATCTGTTTAGTGTCTGGTGAGCCTTTTTGCCTCATAATAATACAGTAAAATATATCAAACCAAGCATGCTAGATAAGAATGCTCTTGTCTTACAAGACAGCACTAGTATTGAGGAGGTCCCATTCTTCTGACTCCTTCCATTCATAATCACCTCTCAAGGTCCCAGTTCCAAATATCACTAAAATATGATCCTGGAGATTAACTTTCCAATGCACAAATTCCAAGGGACACTGTGATATATAATTTGTATTGTCACCCTGACTGGGTTTATAGTCACCCAAGAGACACAGCTCTTGGTGTGTTTGTAGGCACATTTCTAGAGAAATTGATTGAGGAGCAGCATCTCATGGTCTGGGAGCTTGAATGGAATAAGATTGGTAAAAGAAAAAGCAAGCTGCACACTAACAGCTCTATGTTCTATCTCCTGATCTGCTCAGACTTCAGCAAGCTGCTTCACATGTCTGTCACCATAGCCACAACAGATGCTTACTACTATGCCCTACCACCCTTGAGCCACAAATCATGAGCAAAAAATAAACCTGTCATCTTTTATGTTTCTTCTTGTTGAATATTTTGTTAGAAGAAAAGTAAAATAACTAATACATACTAATAAGCATTTCAGATCATCCACAAATAGCCATTTAAAAAAAAAAGAACAAAGATAAAGGATTCATACTACCCAATTTCAAAATGTTGCAAGTCTATAGCAATTACGTATTTCAGGCATAAAGGCAGACAAGTTGACCAATAGTGCATAATAAAAAGCTCTGGAATAAACCACAATGTACCCAAAAATGATTTTCAATAAGGATGCCAAGGCCTGTTCAACTAATGATGTTTATGAATCTGGACATCATATTCAAGAGAATAAAATAGATGGTTATTTTATATCATATATAGGTATTATCCCAAAGGGCCCAGGAGATGGCTCAGTTGGTACTTGCCATGTAAGACTGGGAACATAATTTTAGACATCTAGCACATATGTAAAGTCCAGACATCTACACCTCTAATCCAAGCTGTGGAGGATCCCCAAAGTTGCTGGTTATCTAGTCCAGCACACTGTCAAATTCAACATTAAGTAAAACAACTTTTCTCAAAACACACAGTAGAGAGAGTTTATAGCAACCTTTGGCTTGTACACATAGGCAAATATAAAAAAAAATTAAGGCAAAACAGATGAAAAACACATTTAAGACCTAAAAGTATGAAATGTATAGGAAAATCTAGAGTAGTTTCATGATACCCAACATAGTGATGATTCCTTTGTGTGCCCTCTTTCATCATCTATGGTCAACATCACACTAGATGCTCCAGTGTAGGAAAGTGACAAGAATAGAAATAGAGTAAAAAGCATTTAGACTAGAAAGAATGGTAAAGTAAAATTTCATCTGTGGTTAAATATGTATATATAGTAACATAGAAAGGAAGGAAGGAAGGACGGAAGGAAGGAAGGAAGGAAGGAAACTAACAAGTGAGCTATGACATGTTTAGAACTAATTATTAGATTCTGGAGACCTTGTCCATTTGTTAAGAGTTACTTCTTGTGCAGAGGACCTGGATTTGATTTCCATCACCCACACAGCAGCTTATATCTTCCTGTAACTCCAGTTCAGGGAATCTGATGCCCTCTTCTGATCTCCACAGCCTCCTGTATGCACATGATGCACATACTTACACTCAGATACACACATGCACATTAAATAAATATAGAGTCTAAAACTAATTATAAAAAACAATCCTATTTCTACCATTTTTAGTAGAAACCTGTTCAGTCCCTTATGTAATTTAATTTAGTGATATGCAAAAATAATTGAAGTTATTTTACTGAGAACAATTCCAAAGAATGACTTTTCAAAGAGCCCTTAGCAAAAGGCTTATTTTGATTCATATTGTAGTCATTGGTCATTTTGAATTAGATCTCCCTAGCATATATCCTTATTTTCTAAAACAAATTGAATGAGTGACTTAATACAAGTGTTGCCAGATCCCTGTTCCACAGTGAAACTTAGCCAAAGGTACAGTTGGCTTCTGTTCAAATGCTGTATACATCCAAACAGAAGCTAAAACAGATGCTACTGCACACAAAATTAGCCTTTGTAAAAGACATCATTGTTTCTCTCTTTTGTCAGAGTGTCTGCTCATTGCCCAATTCCCCAAACTAATCAGATGACTGATTGCTAGGCAACCAAGCAATACCATCTAGAGAATTCTGACTCTCACTTCAGCAAATGCCATCTCACTTAGACACAATGAGGTTTAAAGATTCAGAACTTGTTTGCGTAACCCAATAAGTTGACATTAAGTGTGGTGCATTTAAGACAAGTAAAACATCTCATGACCTGTACTGAAAATGTTCAGATTGAGACACTCTGTAATCAAATAGCACAAGATAGTCATTAAAAACAAGGTTGAAAATTATGAGTGAAATGTGGCTGATGTTAAAATCACCTTATCCTTTCTGTCAGAAATGTAATACCATGTAGAACTGACAAAAGTCTAATACCACATAGGACTGGTCTAGTCTAGTAAAGTTGTATTTTACAGCTAATTGGTAAACAAAAAAAAAAAAAAAATAGTTAAATTCTATTAGATGATACAATGGGAACAAAAGCATTCTCAAACATTACATAACCTTGAGATCTTGATTTGACTGTTTCCGTTTCAGAAAATTGTAAGTTTTACCAGTATTTCCTTTATCAAATTTACCTGTTACATTTAATAATCTCATTATGTAGTGTGGGATTTCCTTCAATGCAATTAATCAATTGTTTCCTTTTTTAATGGAGCATGTCCCTTTGTAGACATCAGCTGATGTTCAGATCACAAAAGAAATCAAATAAAATGCCCTTCTATATTTTTCTTTTGGTTAGTTATTTATAGTAATCCTTTACAGAAGTTGTTAAGAACTAACTGCTAATGTATGATAGAACCTCTCAACACATCGCATAAGCAGCTGTAGTGCATCACTGTCAGTTGGGAGGGCAGTTGGGAGAAAGATAACAAGTTTAGAGGCTCATATTTCTTCTTATGACATTGAGATTGTTCTGGTGTATTAGGCAGTTATACTTTTGAAGTAGTCAGTTTTACCAAGCTTATGTTTTAGCCTGCTAGAAGTTCCTCATGTAGATAAGTGAGCCTCAATTTTCTTTCTAGAAGAGTGGATTAAGTCAGCAGTACCCAACCATGAAATCTTGCTCAAGTGCCAGATAGGAAAATAGCTGCATACTGAATGTCAGTATGGCTTGGCAGCTGAACAAAAAGTATGCTCATAATGAAATATTCATTGTGGAAAATGACCGGTGTGGGTATCATAAGGGATATTTGTAAGACTCTGTCACAATTTTGCTTTCTATCTAAAACTCAGAAGAGCCATGCATATAGGTGAGGTGGGCTTTTCAATTTTATGAAAGAAGACACTAAAATTCAGAGCACAAAGGTGACAGAATTAAAGCCATGCCCATGCCACTCACATCACTCACATGTTAGTGGCTGTGTCTTTTTTTTTTTTTTTTTTTTGAGCTGAGGATCGAACTCAGGGCCTTGCACTTGCTAGGCGAGATCTCTACCACTGAGCTAAATCCCCAACCCATGTGGCTGTGTCTTAAGCAAGAAACTTTGAAATTATTAGCATTTTTAGGCAGGTTCTTGGTATGTAGCCAATGCTAGCCTCAAACTTGGGGCAATCCTCATATCTTAGCCTATCAAATACTAGAATAACAGACATAAACCACAACATTCTGCTTTTGTGTTGAAATAATTATGTTTGAACTGTTTTTTCCTTTATTTAAAACTTTGAAAATTTTATAATAGTTTTAAAGTTTAGTGTAATCTGAATTTGAGTGATGTTAAATTGAATGTAATAGTAGATTTTATAGGCAGCCAGGCAATCATCACCATATTAAAAATGTACTAAGATATTTTGGAAAATAATAAATTGATCCTATCTAGGGCAAGACGCTTCTAAGTGAAGAGATTCACAAATAAACCAGAAATGCTCAAAACAGACTCAATAGTCAGGCAGGTTCATAAAAATCTCAAGTTGTACATGTTTTTGCATCCATTTTGTTTAGGGATTTGAAATATCTGTCATCAATCCTTGTTGTAGATAAAAGTTGCTTAATCACTTTGTATCTTCTCCTCCTACATTTTATAATTTGTATAAAGCTTTTGTATAAAATCACTTGATTTGGGCTTCTCTGGATAGAACTACATAGAGTTAAAAGTACTAACATTGAGTAACTACTCATAAAAAGTATATCAAGATGGCAAATTCTGGATTGGGGATTTAGCTCAGTGGTAGAGTGCTTGCCTAACAAGAACAAGGCCCTGGGTTCGGTCCTTAGCTCTGGAAAATTAAAATTAAACAAATTAAAACAAATAGTTCCATTGCCCGGCAGTGGTGATGCATGCCTTTAATCCCAGCACTCAGAAGGCAGAGGCAGGTGGATTTCTGTGAGTTCAAGGCCAGCCTGGGCTACCAAGTGAGTTCCAGGAAAGGCACAAAGCTACACAGAGAAAACCTGTCTCAAAAAAAAAAAAAAAAAAATGGTGCAAAATTCTGAATGGGTTTGTCCTTTTAGCAAATAACATTGAAAAGTCTTCCAAACAAAGCTTTCTCTACAATTTATTCTTTTATCTTATTACAACAGATCTGATGTAAAATGGAACCAAAATAGCTTTGATATACACTGAAATTAGGAGGGGTGTACTGGACTAATTTTCTAAAGAACATTTTCTTACAATCAAGGAAAATCACTGCCAAATGAAAGCCTTTGTGCATTCAATGGCTCCATCATAATCTCCAGAGTCCTCTTCACTATGGGTGAATGCAGCTACATCTGAGTCATTTATTGTTTGCAAATTTTATACATACATAAATATGCTCTGATCCCCTCCTCTCTAATTCCATCCCCACTGCCAGTTTACCTCTGAACTCTATATGCTGTCTTTAAAAACACACTGAGTCTACTTAGTACTGCACATATACATACATATTCCTACTGAAATTCTCCAGAGTCAAAGAATTCAAACCATTTCCATTAAGATGTGAGTGGGAATTTGCTTAAATTATAGAATTTTATTACTATGTGGTAATAATCCATTTGAATCTAATCTTAAAGCTATTTCTGAAAGAAATTAGCATTTGATTCAAGTGTGTGTGTGTGTGTGTGTGTGTGTGTGTGTGTGTGTGTGTGTGTGTGTCTGTAATTTGGGACTGAAACATATGAAACTGACCCTTTCTGCCCTAGCAGCCATCATAATCACAGTGCCTAATAATTCATGTATCTAACAGCTCAGTTATGTTAGGAAAATTTAGTTTCTCCATGAACATCAACTACCTTTATAGTCTTTTTTTTCCTCTTCTACAATGATACTGAATTTTGTGAATTTCTAAAATAACATAGTAAAGAACTTTAAAATAGGGAGGATCTGAATGTGTATTTAAGGACAGATATAACTACCCACCTTTTCAGGTCACAGTTGCAGATTTATTCTTACCACATGGTGATCTGGCTGGAAGATATTTGATACATATTTAGAATAACAAGGTCCAACAATTTTTTAAAATTTTTCAACCAATTATATTAATTTACTTACATATGCAGAAATGAGACCAATGGATGTATTGTAAAATTCCAAATTTATTTCATGCATTTAAAAAATAAAAATTGGAAATTTTTATAAATAAACTTATAGATTCTGTAATTTTGCTGTAAAGCCAGAGTTACATGGACTAGGGTCTGTTTTGTTATTTTCCTTAGTTTTCTTTCACAAGGCATGGAGTAGTCTTAGAGTACACTTGAGTATCACAATCAATCAAGGTGTGGTTGTTGCTGCTTTTCTAGCAATTAATCATATAGTGCTCTCAAATTTTCTAGGCTGTTACACAGAAGTGTGACTAAATTCACATGCCCACATCTTTTGCTTGTGTGGCTTAGTAAAGCAAATGTTGCAGTGGATGGGGAAGTGTGCTCTACTTCCCAGCTGCACTGAGACTGTATATTGGTTTACCACTCAATAGTATAACTACATGTGTTCATTAAGATCCTTAGACCTCAGATTCATTTGTGGTTGATCAAAATCTATGACATAGGGTTTATTATTCAAAAAAAGCAAATTCTATATTTTCTGTAAATTTATTTGCAAAACATTGAACACATTTTGATATTAAATATGATTGTGGGTAATGATCTCAAAATAGGGAGTTGTGGTATTACTGACACCAACTTCTAAGCAGATTGGAAGCAAGTAATTTATAATTTGTCACAATCAAGTATATTGCATATAATAGGAACTCAAAGAGGTTATAACTGGTTATTGAGTCCAGTGATATTCTTACTGACTCTGAAGGTCTTCAGATTCAAAGAATATAAACAATATCTTCTAAAATGTGAAGGGGACATTTGCTTAAATGATAGAATTTTATTATTATCCATTAAAAAGCCATTGTGGATCCAATTTTAAGGGTGTTTCCAAAATAAATTATCATTTGAGTCAATGAACTGAATAAAGACATCTCCCATCACTAATGTGGTAGATCTCACTTAATCCGTTGGAGAGAAAAATGTGAAAACCAAATAGCAAAGTAAACATGAACTCCTTTTCCTTGAGCTAGGATATCCATCTTCTCCTGCCCTCAGATATCGCAGTCCCTCCTTTGGGGGACTTTAGAGCCCAGAACTTACACCAGTGACTCCTCATTATAATCTCCAGGTTATTGCCTTCAATGATGAGATCATATACTTAGTTCTCTTTATTCTACAGCTTTTAAACGTACACTGCAAAGATTTATTTTCCAGATTACTGAAATCATTATTCTTGCCTCACATTTGTAGGAATCAATTCTTATAATAAGAATCTTCATAGATAGAAAATAGATAGATTGATTGATTGATGAATAGATGATAGGCTATAAATAGAAGATATTTAGGTAGATAGGTAAATAGTGGAAGATAGATAGATAGATGATAGATAGATAGATAGATAGATAGATAGATAGATAGATAGATAGATTATTTTGTTTTCCTGGAGACTCTTATATCTCATTTTGTACACGTTTGTGTCTGCACCTAAAATGTATCTTGCACAAAATACCAAGAAAATAACATCACTGGCTCATATTTGTATAAATCTATCCTGTCAAACTCTACTTGGACTTACAAGTTTAATTTTAAGTTTTATATGAGGTTAACAATACCATGTGTACATACTTGTTGTAATTATCAGCAAGTTATTACCATGCCCATGGACTGAAAGTCACATTCTTACTATTATCACACTTACAATCTACTCCCTTAGCAGTTTCAAGAATGCATTACTATTAGCCACAGTCACTATCCTGTACACTGGATTCCCTGGAGATACTTGTCTTATTAATGAAAATTTAACCTTTAAGCAATATTGTCTCAATCCTCAATCCCACGGTCCCTAGAAAACATCATCCTACCATCTGCTTCTTCAAGTTCTAGTATTTGAGATTCTCTATTCCTGCAGGACTAAACTGTATTTGTCTTTCCGTGTCTGGAATATGTCAGGTTCGTTGTCATTGTGATCAAGATTTTCTTATTTTGAATTTTGAGCAAATATATATATATAATTTGTGTGTGTGTGTATACACATACAAATATAATAACAATTAATGAGAAAAAGAGGCCATGAATTTTTTTAAGAGTAAAGAAGAGAGTAAAAGAGGAAATGATGTAATTATGTTTTAATCTCAAAATAGACTAAGGCTCCAGTCTCTTCAGAGATGTGGGTTCAAATTCTGCTGCTGCCAACTTTACTCTAAATTGACTCACTCTAAGAAAAAATGATTTGTAATGCTCCTTCTTAGAAACTACTTAAGGCTTGAAGAGAATTCTAGTTCAATTCACAGCAAGGCATCTCTTTAATAGTGGTTTTACATGACCTATAGTCATTTAAAAATTTTACTTTTATTGACTTGTTTTGTGAACTAGAATGTGATTTAGAAGACAGTATGTCCTGGAGAATGAACAGGTCAATACTCTGTTTGGATTGTTCTGTGCATGTCTATTAGTTCTTCTGACATGAGTTGGTCCTGGTGCCTCCTGCTCCCTTTTTATTCCAGTCCATCAGCAGATCCAGCCTGCTCCAAGTCCTCAGTCATCTCCATTTTTACCTCCTCTACTCTTATCTGTCCAAATGATAGCGGCCCATGTCTTTCCTGAACAATTTCAGTTGTTCTCAGAATGATACCCCTTGTTTTCTTGTCTATTTCCATTCACATACCAGACCATAAATGTGTAAACCAGATAATATCTCTCTCCTGATAAAAGCCCATTAAACATATTTTCTTTGCACTAAGGACAAAATCAGTCTTCCTAATGGTAGTTTCAAAGATGGTGTGTCTTCTTCAAAAGCCCCTGTCATCCAGCTTCTGTCTGCTTGTCTGTCTGACTTCAACTTCCATCATTTTGTCTTCTACTCACCAAACTTTAGTCAGTGACTTTTCATTTCAAGAAAATGTCTGCATAAGTTTCTTTCTTTCTCTTCAGCTGGTTATTATGTGACTGGGTCCTTCTCATCCAGAAGAGTGATGCCACATTCACTAATTATTCTTCCTTGTGAGAGGGTAAATTATGTGCCTAAAATTGCACAGATACTAACAGCAAATCTAAACTTTGTTCATGGATTTTGTCATAATTCAATGTTGATATTTTGTCCAATGTCCTTTAATGTTTTGCCTTGTTTTTATTTGTTCAAGTTTATCTAATATTCAATAAGTTAGTTCTGTATGTGACTTTATATTTGATATATATCTATCTGTTTACTTTAGTTTGAAAGTAAACCATACATCATTTTTTTCATTTTCTACTCCTTCATGTCAAATTACAAATAAAAAATCACCCTGTCAGAGCCATACAGTTATGAGGAAAGCAATAGAGACAGAAGAATCTCAAACATGTGTTGTTCAGGTAGCCTGGTATACACAATGGTAAATAAGAGATTATGACTAAAATAAGTTGGAAGGTAAAGAACATTAAGGAGTTTGTCTTCTAACTATATGTGTGTGTGTGTGTGTGTGTGTGTGTGTGTGTGTGTGTGTGTGGTGACATGCATGAATATACACATGCATGTGCATGTAAATACACATATACATACACTGTGATAAAGTAACTAAATACTCACTCACATCATAGATTACCAAAACTTTCTGCAAAGAGCCACACACATAGTAAACACTCCAGGCTTTGTGTTCACACCATCAGTTCTGCTGTTGTAGCATGAAGGATCTCAGCTATAATGTGCATACAGCTGAGCTTTTCTATATCTGGATAAAACTTTATAAAAACCAAAATATATGTTCTACATGAATTTTATATCATGTAATGTTTTTTTTTACTTTTCTTAGCTATTTAAAACTATAGTAATTATTATAACCCATGAACTTTTCAAATCTAGGCAATAACATTGACCAATAAGCTATGTTTTCTAATCCATGAGCTACATTAATAAACTGTAGGTTACAAGGCAGTATTCTTCTAAAAACAATTATTAAAATATCAAATGTTCTTTGAAGTGTTTTGAAAACCCTCACTCATCAATTAAGTGGAGTGATACAACAGTGTGGTGTCTCTTGAACATGAATGTAATATTTGTTTATCAGTTGTAGAAGTATACTTAAGATTTGAAAGTAAACAAAGCAGTACGGCAAATAATTTAATGAATAAAGTTTTTATAGGAATATTTTAAATGCCACCTAGGCAAAAAATTCAAAGCAGTTAGATTATTTTCTTCCCATGGATTACTTTTGCTATTTTATTATCACTTTGAATATAAAACAAATGTCAGTGAAAGTGAATGGGATGAAAAGTGAGATCTCCAAAATGAAACATACCCACTGTAGGTTAGAGTACAACGAGGCCCTGGGCCTGAGAGCCTGAAGGTCAAATAGCCATAGTAGAATCAGAGGCATTGTTGAAAGATGGGTTTATTTTCCACTACTAGCAAGATTTTGATATTTAAACTATGTTCTTTTTCTTCATATATTTCTTTTTAAAACTACATAATGGTATACTTGTAGCTTTAAAGATGTGAGTATTTTATCTTAGGTGTGACAAAGGACTTATCTGAGACAAAGAGATGTTAGGATGGCTGTACCCAAGAAACTGGAAATTTTGCAGGGTTCTGCCCAAGCTGTATGTTCTGATTTACTTGACAGGTGGACAAAAAGGGACTTGCCTTGGAAATGGATAGTTTTCAGAAAGTAGCAGTCAGCTACTGTCTCTCTTCAGTCCATGACCTCTTGAATCCTAATCTTACTCCATGAAAAAAATATATATTTGAATTTGTGATAAACACCAGTGACTCAACCTCTTAAAGCTTGAAGTGAATACAAGATGGCTTTCCAAACGAGAGGGAATTGCTTTATGGAGAGCACCAAAAGACTGGACAGACAGAACAGTGATTTTCTGGAAGACACATCCAGAGTGGTAGCCTCAGGGAACATCTCAGGAAAATGGAAAACAGCACTGCCCACCCACAGATCTGAAGACAGCATACATCACTGGAGGAAGAAGAGGAGGAAGAGAAAGGTGTGAGAAAACCTGAGAGAGAAGCCATGTTAGGACACTAAAGTATCTCAAAATTTCTCAGTGGAGACAACTCAGACATTCTAGTATAAAGTGGTGACAGGATAGATAACTGGGCATAAATGCATGATGTTACATCATAGGCTAGATCAGGACTTGTAGGGTTACAGGGTAGACAAAGGAAGCATGCATCAAGAGTCCTGATTTGGGGCAATTTAGACTAAACTTTCAAACTAAACGAAATACTTTTGTTTTTAGTAAACTGAACTTGAAAAATATATATATATATAATATATCTGAAGTTGGGAAGTGCTGGTGATGTCTTTCTATATGCTGTGAATGTGTTGCTCTTATTGATTGATAAATAAAATGCTGATTGGCCAGTATCTAGGCAGGAAGTATAGTATGGGAAGGATAAAAAAAAGAGTAGAATTCTGGGAAGTGGAAGGCTGAGTCAGGAGATATTGCCAGCTGCCACTGCCACCATGAGAAGCAAGATGTAAGGATACCAGTAAGCCACAAGCCACTTGGTAAGTTATGGATTTATAGAAATGGGTTAATTTAAGATATAAGAACTAGATAACAAGAAGCCTGCCACGGCCATACAGTTTATAAGTCTCTGTGTGTTTACTTGGGTCTGAGTGGCTGTGGGCCCAAGAAGGACTGGAGAAAACTCCAGCTACAGGGAAGATGGACAATGGTTGTCTGTAGATCTGAAGTTGGGAAGATGGGTTATAGTTGTCTGTAGATCTGAACTTGAGATGATGGACAATGGTTACTCTGGAGATTTTAAGCACTCAGTTTCTTGATTTATGTGATGAAGACAATATAGTATTTAGCTTTAAGAGTTCTATTTTTTAAAAGAATCAAATTTTCTGAAGTAGTTCTTATAGACACAGATTTTCAGGCCAATCTAATGTTCTTATATTATTAACCATAATACTAAGACTTTTTAAGTTAATAGTTCAAAATTAATATGAGAAGGCATCTATAAAAACCCTGCCAAAATCTTATCCATGTGATAAAGGATGTCTTTTCTGGGTAAACTTGGTTGAAATCACAAAAAGCTTTTCAAAATTGCTTGCCTCTAGAGCAACTATTTGGAATTAGACATTCTCAATGGTGTGTCTCCCCTCTGTGTGAACAGATTATTTCAAATTATGAGTATTTACATGTATAAATTCCTGAATCTATATCTATACCTTCTAATTATCTTACTTTGTCATTTTTCTTTACTAAGGTAGTCACAAGTACAGAGGAAGGCAAAGGAGAAGGCCAATTTCCCCAAAAGGGGAGTAAGGTAAGAAACATTAACTAGTTAGGATGTGAAGAAAATGAGAAAGACAGTTCTGGTGTGGATGAGCTTCCCAGCAAGCCGCATCTACTGTCAGTTCCTTGTGGTTGTTGCATTTGGGTAAACACTCATGACTAACTCCACAAGATATGGCCTTCCTGACAATTTATTCATTTTTCTTTATTTATAGTGATTTAGATACTCCTAAAATTGATTCCATTGCAGAAAACTCAGAAATTCCCAAAACCTTCTGCATTTCCTACATTCAGGATACAAATGATAACTTATCATCAAATTAACACTTTCACCATTTCCCATGTGAAATGCCAGTATTACATACAAATGTATGGGAATGTGTATAAAATGATAACATAGGCAAAAACTGTTTATTTTCCTTCTCTGATACATAATGAAGCACAGCATTTCCACATCATTTAACATTATTCTAGAGCTTAATGTTGCACAGATATACACATATGTGTACATATATGAATGCATAGTTTATAAAAAAATTCACTTTTTGGACATTTAGTTGTTCTATTTTTTTCCATTATGACTGATTCTTTTGTATGGATTCTTTTATAAATGAATGTTTGTGCATAGCCTTGATGGTTTCCACATTGTACATTTCTGTTTTGAAAGAAAGAGAAGATGTATATTTATGGTTTCATTCCCATTGTTTTATTGGAAGTCTGAATCTAGGCTTATGTAAGATAACTTGACCCCTTCATTCTCTTGTTAGTGCTTTAATATGTGCATTATTTTATTATTCATTTTCAAGATGTAATATGTATTTTACAAATAGTAATTGATTTTTTTCTTTGTGTACTGAGTCTAGTTACTTAGACAATTTCAATTTTTATAATAATTATGTCTATATGAGCTTATATATGTAAAGCTTATTCACTATTATTTGTAATACACCATGCAATAAAAGCCATTTATTTTATACTCTCTCAAATCCCATTTTACTTTTCTTCATGTTTTTCATAGCTGTATAGAAATATTCCAGTTTGTATAGTAAATATATCATCCTTCCTTTTTGACTTCTTTCTCTCTTTTTCATCCTGGGTTTTTATCAACATGACAAAAGATAAGTACCATTTATATTTTATGTGATTCTTTAGACATATTTTCATCATTTAGCTCTCAAATATCCATAGAATATTTTATTACAATCAAAGTCTTTCTATATAAGCAGATTATTTGCATCTGAACCATCCCAATAGCCTTCATGAACACCTTACATGTTGGCTGTCAACACTAGAAACAAACATGTATAATAAAGTCTTCCTGTTTCTGAGCTGCTGTAATGTCCTTATTAAATTAATAGGATTCTTTATCTTGTATGCTTGCAATCTTGAAAGAAACCTTATTTCCATCACTCTCTCAAGGGTTACATTTATCAGGTTCCTATCACAGGGAGTTAAAACTTTCTCAATGTTAGTGAATGTGCCTGCTACACTTGTACACTTACTGCCTAGGATCACACAGCAAATTTCAATCTCTTACCTGCATAAAAACTCAAACACATTCATAGAATCTGGAGGAATAATTTTGGAGGGTGTTTACATTCACAGTCTTGTTGTAGGTAGAATTCTATAGATGCCTTCTACCCTGTGCACACAATGTTCTACCTTAATTCCTACAATTGTCAATATCACACCCTGACCATGTCATTTGCTAGAAAAAAAAATGGCTTTGGAAATGTTCATTACCATTAGTAATCAGTCAACTTCAAGATAAGAAGTATCTGGAATTGTCATTTCATCAACCTAATCACATAAACCCTTATCAATCAGACCATTTTCTTGATGGAGTAGCAGAAGAAAAGGTCAGCTCCAAAGAACAAGGGTGCTGTGATATAATAATACAGACTTATAAGACAAAGGATGAAATTGCCTTTAGGAGATTAAAGCAACCCTACCTGACAGCTAGCAAAGACAGGAAAATTCAGTATCACAATTGTAGGAGACTGGGTGATGCTAGAAGATGGATGCTCCATAAACCATGGAGATAAGAGCAAGTCTTATCTGACATTTTGATCCAAACAGAGAGCCAGACCCACTGTCCTGAATGTCTACCTACAGAGTGAGACCATATGGTGAAATGATAAATGCTACACTTCCATGCCATTGAACAATTTGGGGAGGGTTTATTGTGGCAGCAATAAAACTCCAAAGAATACCTGCATCTTGTCAAAGCGTAGGTGACTTATAGAAATGGGTAAGAAAGAAGAAATTGCAAACCAGAGCCTACATCCTTAAAAGAGTCACCCATTGCAAAAAAGTTGAGGGGATGAGGAACTCTGACTGATGTAGAAATATTATAGATTCCCTTCCCTGTATAATTAACCCTACCTCAACAGAATGTTAAGAATCCCTTATTTGGTCACAGACATAAATTTTTCTGGATGAGTAAAGTGCCACTGATCACCAACTTGCTGAGTTATACTGAGAAATAGGCCCACCTGCAATTAGTGCCAGGGAAAATGACTGTAGATATTAAGTGAGATATAGTAGAGAATCATATCTGTGTCTGTAAGAAACAACATTAAATTCATTGCTACAAGTGCTGCTTTCTGAAACCTATCAGTCTTCTAATGAGGTCAAGATTCCTGTAGTTTCTCCTGAAGTGACTGAGTGAGGCAGGGTCTCCCTAGAAGATGGAGAGATTGGGTTAAAGGTTTTGCCTAGAATACAATCTAATGGCCTAACATTTGACTTTGGTTGTAATCCAGTGGTCTTGCTGACTTCACTTAGAACTGTCTTCATATGAGATACTTCCAACCAACTTCCCCTGATACCTTAAATGGTGTCTCACCCACAATGATGCCTGATGCCACGAGACTCCTATGTCATGCTGCTTCATGACTCCTTCTGATTTCTCTCACAGACATGACCTCTGGTATATCTCATCACACTTAGTCCTGTCTTGATATCTGCCTTTCTCTTGGAGGATTTAAGTGAAGCAATAGGAGGAGAAAGGAGCTGAAACTTATTTTGACCTGTCAAAGACATGAGGGGCAATCACAGATAACAAAGCATATTATAAGACTGGGACAGACTCTGCTACTGTGTTCAGATGATAGAGGCCCTGCTAGTATCCTTGTAATGGAGAGGTCCAGCTATTGTCTTTGTAGGGTACAGGCCCCGTTAGTATCTTTGAGGGATTCTCAAAGGCTGCAGTGACCCTAGAGTAGGTGGACCTTCATTTGTAGCCTTGCCTCAGGCTTTCAGGCACTGGAATAGGATGGATCGGACATACTTTACCATTCTCAAATATAGATTTTCATGAAAAAAAAAAGCCAAAACCAATTTCCCTGGTAGTTATGTGTAATTGGGCCACAGATACTTTATTTGTGGGTTTCCTCCAAAATTACTACAGTCTTGGATTTAGCCTTTGCTATGGGGGCATCAGGTAAGTGTTGTGGAACATTATTTTAAACTGTGTTGCATTTCTTCCTCCTTTTGTTAACAATTCAAAGATATGTTTGATTAAATAAAATTAATCTGCTATCAGGAGACTGAGTCAACAAGTAACTGACAGGAAGTGGTGGGAAGGAACCACGTGTAGCAAGCGGTTTTTTTTGTTGTTGTTGTTTTGTTTTTGTTTGTTTGTTTGTTTGTTTTAGGTGGGGGCTGAGAGAAGGATTGGGGTTTTTTGGGAGATGCCAGCAAAGGGAGAAGTTTAGCTACTTGCTATTCAGCCTCTATGAATGAGTAGAATTCTGCCTCAACCTTTCAATTGTGAGTTCTTTAGAGGGATAGAGATCTAAACAAAGCTTCCCTTAGTTAGCTTTGAAAGAGTAGCTGCCTGAGGGACCAGAACCTCTCCAGCTGCAGCCCTCGTGGTAGCAGCAGAGTTGCAATCTCTGAATAGGACAGCCATTGCTTAAGGAACAGTTACTGCAAATAATAAAAAATAGTTAACAACAAGAAGGTCTTGCAAACCATGATCACTTCAGGAGAATAACTGGTGTTTGTCATACTTTCTTAACTAGGCAGGAAATAGTTACTTTGATTGATCAGGGGTAATATCTCCTGGAGGGTACAGTTGTTAATTTCTGACATTGGAAGTTTTCAGCGGCTGAGCTGCCACTCCTAATGTTAGCCCAGTGAAGACGAATCTAGTAAAAGATGTGTGAGTGTTTTCTATGCAGACCACAGCCTCCCAGAATCACATCACCAGTGTGGAGACCTGTTCACAGCTGTACACACTGAACCTCAGAAAAGTTAACTGATATGAAGTCAGCTACAGAGTTGATTAGTGATACAGCAGGGGATGAAAGCTGGTGTCTATCAGATGGTGACTCATGGAATGTTCTCATATGTTCGCAACTGAGGGGATACTCTGTTAGAGGCTGTTGTCACAAATGAGCTGCAGGTCAGAGGCAACATGCAAGAGAGTGTTATTTAGAGTCTGGTGACATTTTCCACATGATTACTATAGCTCTGTCACTTGGGTCACCATAAAACTATCTGCTGATTACTCAGAGCTCCTAGGCCTGCCTCATAAAGGCATCTTTGTGATTCTCACCAGACACCATCCTCTGAATGACAAATAACATTGATCATTAAAAATTACATCCATAATTTTACAGCCAGGGAAGACAGTCTTTTAAAGCTGTCAGTGAAACAAAGGGTATTCTAGAAGATGCTGATGTAATCTCTTTAAAATCTTGGAAAATTCTCAAATATGAAGATGAGCTGTCTCTTTTAGACCTGCAGGATGAATACCAGGCTATAGCATACCTCAGCAATGTCCACTGTCTCTGCAGGTGAGATGTGAGACCCTGAGGCTCTGTCCTTAATAAATGACCTCAAAGGAGCTAGTGAGCTTTGCTCAGGATGGGATTAATGGAGGACAGGCAGAGAGACAGAAAACATACTGTGTATTACAGGAAGGGGGAAGTGGAAAGCATAGCCACAGAGAGGGCCAAATACACAAAATAGACATAAACCCAAACTGGTTTTCATTTGAGCAATGAAAAGCTATACATTTCAAACCTTCAATTTTATAAAATCTAAAGTCACCTTTCTCCCTCTCTTCTTCATTAATTTTTTCAAGATTATAAAAGTGCTCTACTGTAAATATGTGCCTCTCAATAAATGTGTAAAATACATGGGAAGAAAAGAACTGAGGAGGAGGAAGTAGAGGGGATGGACCTAGAATGCATGTCCTTTTCTCACTGGGGGCAGGAAGCTAAGTACTCTAAATAAGCAAAAATGTACATCACACAAACTAATAAAGACTTGCTCTCCCTGAGAGAGAAGCAGAAATCCTCCAAGTAACTGCAGCTGCAGGGGACAGGGATGGTGAGGAGGGAGGTTACCTGTCTCCTTGAGGCTGAGGGTGCATCTGAGGGAAGATGAACTCACTTGGATGTCATATGTCTACATGCACACTCAGGAAAGAAGGACTAACAATGATGCTGACAATCAGTCCACACCATTGTTGCTTCTCCACAACCCATTGATTATAGTTATACTTTACAGAAAACTAACTGCAAGAGTCAATGCACAGTGGTCTGAAAAACTGATGCCTTACCTTATTAGTGCTCTGGTCCTTATTACTTACCTGGTTTAGTAACATGTAGGATGGCTTTCCCTGCTATTGGTTTGCAATGAGTTATAGACTTCCTGAGGACCATCACAGTCCACAGGATTTCCCAGCTAAGGTATGGAAGCTGTGCATGTCAAACTGTAGTGAACCAGGGCTTAGAATTGTTGTCCTGTGCCTCTGCTTGCTGACTTGGCATTTAGTGTAAGTACCTCCTGCTTCCAAGATACCACTTCCATAATTACCAAGAGTGATTCTATTTTCAGAGTAATAGCTGATAGGGTGTAATTGGACACCACAGAGGCAGATTTTTCTTTCTTTAAGGGTCTTTCTGCTATCATTATATAATCTTTTTTCTTCTCTTAGCAGCTGCTTCTCATGCTGAATGAGATTATCACTGGTTCTGACATTCTTTCTGTCTACAGGTTATATTGCTTGAAATCTGCAAATGTTATAAGACTTGGTTGACTATGGCAGCTCTGAAGTTATTTTCATTTTGACTGAATGTTAGACAGGTTTTTCCCCCTGACATTAGACCGCCCACCCCCTGCTTTTTGCAAGCTTGTAAATTATTTTTCCTTAAGTTTCAGATGTAAATTCACTATAACTCTGCAATATCATCCTCAAATATGGAATGCCTGGATCTATTTGCTTCTGAAACTAAAACCCCTCCCTCCCCCAGAATTCACTTTAGGTGGTTCATTTAAACAAATTTATCATTGTTTTGGTGTCTGACATTCTTAAATATCTCTTCACTTTTTATTCTACAACAGGCTAGTCAGTAGAGTCTCACAACATGTTACATAGTGAAAAAAATAGTAAGCTATAGCTCTACCATCAATTATTGGAGAATTTATGTTCCCAGGAAACCCTAGGGCTTTCGTTTGTGGCACAGGTGAATTATACAGTCAGATTCTGTAATTCAGGATTGCTTTCTAGGGCAGTCCCTCTGTATAGGTCTTATTTACCAATTTCCTATCACCTGCTAGCCTTAAAAAGAAATCAACAGCACACCAGAATCAAAGAACCTTGCCTCTAACAAGCTGCCCTGCGAAACTGCATTTGATGAATTCAGAAGGACATACTGAGAATAACTATTCTCAACATACTTTGCAGCAACAGATGGGGAAAATGCCCTAGTCCTCAAAGGTTCCAAGTATAGAAGAAGCCTCAGCAATGGGCCAGTGGAAGGGGTAAGGTTCTGTACTAGAAAGCATTCAAACTGAAGCCAATGAACTGCTTCCTCTCTTTAGAAAATGGTTTGTACTAGAGAGTGGGATGTTGTAGCTACACCATAGATTTCCTAGAATTTTTTACTTTATAATCCTAGCCAGAAGAAAATGATAGATATTTGAAGTGCAAGACTAAGATCCAATTTTTATGCCTTGATGCAGCTAATATTAAGAATTTAATATCTGAAAGTGCAAAACTTTATGCAACAGATCAATAATGTTGTCTTTACCCATGAACCCAGCATCCATCCTATGAATAGAACATCACCAACACATTACAAGCCTCTGTTTACTTCTTTCTCATCCAATTTCTGTTTTTTTATCTGTTAGACACCAGTCATTCTTTTGTGGCTCTTTTTCATACAGTCCTATGGTCTCTGTTTCATTATTCCCTCTCTACTGAAAACAGAGGCAAGTATTTTTAATGAGTTAAAATGAATGTACCTAAACAATCAACTTATAGTGTAATGTTTGAAAATGAAACTCAGTCTTGGCCTTGTGTGCAAAGGTTTTGGTTATCTGGCATTGTGTAACATCTTTATGAGCATGCTCACTGCTTCTGTTGATGAGTTTTTGTAACTCTGATTATTATCTAGATTGCTTTTAATGTTTATTCTTCATAGTAGCAAAAAGCAAATAAAAATAGTATTATAATAAATAATAAGTACTGAGTCATGAAGCACATATAATAATTATCTAACACAGTTGAAAGATCTAGACAGTTCATACATGAACATAATTTGGAATGGGGGACCAATTAGTCTGAATATCTTACATAACAGAACTTGTCTATATTCAAGAATAAGAGAGGAGATGGTAAAAGTGAAAGTTTCTGATTAGTTATTAACTGAGTTTTGAAATGTACAATAGTTATACTTCCTTTACTCTTTCCCTACTATTCCAAAGCTAAATTTCTGCAATTTTCAAATGAAAAAAACTTTCTATGTATAAACTTTACGAGAATTAGTGACTAAACAGGAAAATCCTAAAGAGACTGATAGATTCGATGTTCATTGATCAAAAATCTTAAAGAAAACTATGAATAAACACTATTTAAGAGAAAAGTTTATCTTCAGAGAAATTATGTGAGTGAATATATATGTCTACAATGATTTTTAAGGTACATAGGAGGTAGTTTATAAGCTCAGTTTTAAGAGCGTCCTCTAAATTGACCAACACAGCTCACAATTTCAGAAGGTCATAATAAATGAAGCCTTAGTGGAGTCTAAACTCCAGTCCTGCAGTCTGAATAGATTCTATGGGTCGGCCCTAAGCAACCTCTTGTCCTCTCCTCTACTTATTACTTACTTCCCTACCTTTAACATGAGGTCAGTCTAGAGTGACCCTGAGGGCTATAACATATTTAAGTAAATATTTAAATGATTTGGGAAAAGGAGGTACTGGAAGTACAAATATGTGGAATTAAACTGTGACCAATCCAGACTGTGGAGGCAACAGTCATATTTAAGTGCCTAATGAAATACTGCAACATGAACTGAGTTCAGAAAGTGTTTTTTTAAGTTTCCAGGAGAAATTAGGGTTCTGTAGGTTGTGAAATGGTGAAAGTCTTTTCCCATTGAAATAATGTTTCAAGAAGATGCATCAATATTTACAAAGAGAAATTTCTTTTTATGTAAAATTTTAAAACTTCCTGGTCCCACAGCCTGGGTGCCTCCCAAACTTAGTGCATGAGCTGGCTGTTTGGAACCTTGGGCTTACACAGGGACATATGCTCAGCCTGGAAGGAGGGAACAGGACCTGCCTGTACTGAATCCCACCAGGTTTAAATGAATCCCCAGGGGTGTCTTGGTCCTGGAGGACATGGGAATGAAGGGGGGAGGGGCTAGGGGGAAGGTGGGGGTAGGGGCAGGAGGGGAACCCATGGCTGATGTATAAAATTAAAACACATAATTAAAAAAAATTAAAACTTCACAGAGTAAAGATGAAGTTCTTATTGGTGCAGACTTGCCTTCTCACAGCCCCCCCTCCCCAATAAACTAAATAAAAAAAACAGCATCAGCCACTGTATGTATACATATATGCTAGCAGAAAGGGGGAAATGTATTGAAATTAAGGGTATCTTTTCACTTAATTTGCATTCAAGTTAAAAAATAAAGAATTTATAGAGCATCAGAATTCTCTACACACAGGCAGCTTGCACAGATACACAGCCTGGAAAAGACCTTACCCTGAGTTATAACTGCCTGAAAATGCTGTGGTTCTTGCCAGCCACACCCATCAGACATTACCATGGCAGTATTCTGCAGGTCCCATGCAGAGGAAATAGGCTTGTTCTGCCCACATTGCCTGATAAACTCCAAGTTTTCAAAACCCTAACAGTGGTCAGTCTTCAAGAATTGGAAGGATGAAATTGTTCAAAAATGGAATTAAAGATTCCATTCTCCCTGCACCTCTATGATGCCCCTGGAAACATCTCATTGCTATTCTCCAAAAGAAGGTGGTTTCAGATTACTTAATATATCCTTTTCCAACATGTGATGTCCCAGTGTGGAGAGGGAAAAACAAATACTTCAGTTACCTGAGGGGGAATAATCTGAGTAGCTCTGACCTCAGTTAAGTCCACTTAGCAGACTGTTTTGATTCTGTCTGCTCTGAGATAGTGATAAAGGTTTCTTGCTTACTTCATGCTTGGTATTAATCAATACAATTTTGCACATTCTTTTTCTCATATAAATCAGAAAGTAAGACAGAAAATCTTTAGAATTTTGCCATGGCTACTTTGTGCTAAAAAAAAGTCTATTCTCCTAGCTCTGTGGGGAAGAAGACAGAACTTGTAGGTAAAGCTTAATGATTTTAGGATTACTTTCCACCCCAAGAAAGCAACCAAGGGAGTGTTTTTTCATAATTAGCTTTTCTTTTCTTTTTTTTTGTAAATCCCTTTTCTTTGACAGGCTGATTTTATAAAACCTGTGTGATAAAAGGTAGGCAATTTCTTTGTTAGCTGTTGAGACTGAGGGTGTTAGATCATGGTGCTAAGCAGAATGACTGCCCTCCACAGTTGGGGATTAGCTCAAGTCTTTATTCATAGTTTGAAACTCTTAATAAGCCACATTTTCTTGTGGAAGTGAAATGATCAGGCTTCAGAATGGAGCCATGTCTCAGACCCATGCTGAAGGATTTCTCACATGGCCTAAGGAGAGAGGGTTGGTCCACATGGCTAGTGCAGATATTTGTAAAACATCACATATGGTGCTTTCTACATCATCCTGTCACAGTGTGGAATCACAATAGAATAATTACTAGTATGTCACATTCTCTCTAGTAAACTGAAACTCTGATTTCTTCAACTTTCCATTAGACAAAATGGACACAAAAACTGGAAACCATATCTCAAAGCCCAGATGATGGTTTGTTCTGAATCTAAGGCTCAGCTACTGACTCTGACTCAATACCTATGAGGTGTATATCTCTGAGTAAGTCAGGTTACAGCACACACATACACACACACACCCAATTGCTGCAGTTATAATCTCACCAGACTATATATACATCACAGCTCAAATGGCATCACTCTTCTGCCTGGCCCGCTAAAACCTCATGGTGACTCTCAAAGTAATCACTTTCATTTGAGTATACTGAACAGGATCCTCAGGCATTTCTGCTCAGGAAATGTAGAGCACATACATTCCCTCCAAAAAGAAGGTTTGGTCCTTTTCCTCCACACATAGCATCTATCTCCCACACCCCGCCCCCCCCCCCACACACACTATAAATTGATCTAAAGAAAACACAAAGTTGTTAGTGAGGAGAGTCAGGACATAGAAACAATGGATTGTAAGTTAATTGCCATCAAACCATAATCATTTCACATATCCCCTAAATTAGCGATTGTTTCCACTTTTCATACACTCAGATCTCAAAGTGAAGTTTTCCTCATGAATTTAAATTCTACCATTTTTCCTCAGAGAAGGCATTGATTTATTAACAGTAGTGAACCATTGTTGGACAACTAATGCTTAAGGACCTCAGGAAGATCCTTTATACATGTGTATTTTTAGTTCATCTCAGCAAACCTGGAGAAGGATTCTAGCATTTCAGTCATGTAGGCAAAATCACTGAAGTATTGTCCATAAATGAGAGCTCTATGCAGCACCTTTTCCACTGGGTAAGTCTGTCTCACAGATAATTTCTATATAGAGGTCTGGCAGTCTGAGGCAATCTGTAGCTAATAGGCACTATAGTGCATTCCTAAGAGGTTGTACAAGATACCAATTTTTTCCATTTTTACAGAAAGGAAACCTTAACATGAAAATACTGTGTCTTGTGCTTACACACATTCTCCTAACTCCATGGATTGAGATTCCATTTATAGTAAGGCCAGAGCAGGACTTAGCTCAGTTTTCAAATTAGAAACTCCAAAGAGAGCTACAAGTACCTTTCCTAAAAATTAAAGAAACCTGGCAACCACAAAATTCAATTTATCCAATCCCCAAAATAGGATCTTAGAAATAAATGTGGTTATTTATAGGCCTGGAAATTAAGTGGAAGACCCTAAGAAAAAGAGAGTGAGTGTACTCAGCAAGCAGCTGAAGTGTATGTGTGCACATTGTGGTTCTCCAAACTGAGAGGAACTGGTCAGGCTGGGGCAACTGTCACCCGCTGTTGGGGAAGGATGGGTTCTGCCACTGCTGGTGCAAAGATCACTGCAACCCTCATCCCTCTCTCCTCTGTTATTCACCCTTATCTGAAAAATAGTAAGAGGGGAGAAACTCTCTTCATAGCTTCCCTTGGAGGTTTTGGATCAGCTGGAAAAGCAGTTACATTGTCTCTCTATTCTTTGCTAATGATTTCTAAGACTTATATCCCTTTCAAATTTCAAAAGTTTAGCTATCCTACAGGATGGAGAATGCCAAACAAACAGTACCAATCACCATATCCATTCTTCTTAGAATCATGTTAATAGCTCAGACTGCTGATTGGCATGCGTTCTGCCTCCAAATAGCCAGTTTAATCACTGAACTTTGTCTGAGTTTTCTCTGCAAAGCATATCAAAATCAACATCGCAGGACCTGAACTACTGTCCCACACTTACCACATATCATGTCGCCAGCCTTGGTAAGATGGCCAGTTTTACTATGTTAACCGTACCTATCCATGAGCATGAGCTATCTTCCCATTTTCTGATGTCTTCTTCAGTTTCTTTCTTTGGAGACTTAAAGTTCCTGTCATACAGGTCATTCACTTGCTTAGAGTTACCTCAATTTTATATTATTTGTGGCTATTATAAAGGGTGATTTTTCTCAACCAATTTATCATTTGTATATAGGAGGGCTATTGATTTTTTTTAGTTAATCTTGTATCCTGCCACATTACTGAAGGAGTTTATCAGCTGTAGGAGTTCTCTGGCCCAATTTTTGGGGTCACTGATGTACACTATTCTGCAAATAGGAAAATTTGACTTCTTCCTTTCGAATTTGTATCATTTTGACTCCTTTTGTTGTCTTATTGCTCTAGCTAGAACTTCAAGTACTATATTGAATAAATATGGAGAAAGTGGACAGCCTTGTCTTGTTCCTGATTTAATGGAATTGCTTTGAGTATCTCTCCATTTAATTTGATGTGGATGTCAGCTTGCTGTAAATTGTCTTTGTTATGTTTAGGTATGTTCCTTGTATTCATGATCTCTCTAGAATCTTTATCATGAGGGGGTGTTGGATTTTGTCAAAGGCTTTTTCACCATCTAATGAGATGATCATGTGGTTTTTCTTTTCTTTCAGTTTTCTTATATGGTGCATTACATTGACAGATTTACATATGTTGAACAATCTTTGCATCCCTGGCATGAAGCCTACTTGATCATGGTGGATAATTTTTTGATGTGTTCTTGGATTCTGTTTGCCAATATTTTATTGAGTATTTTTGCATCAATGTTCATGAGGGAAATTGGCCTGTAGTTCTCTTTCTTTGTTTCATCTTTGTGTGCTTTGGGTATCAGGGTAACTGTAGCCTCATAAAAAAGAGTTTGATAATGTTCCTTCTGTTTCTATTGTATGGAACAATTTGAAGGCTATCGGTATTAGCTCTTCATTTAAATTCTGGTAGAATTCTGCACTGAAGCCATCTGGTCCTGGACTATTTTTGATTGGGGGACTTTTATTTACTATTTCTATTTCCTTAGGGGTTATTGGCCTGTTTAAATAGTTTATCTGGTCTTGATTTAACTTTGATATGGAGTAGCTCTCCAGAAAATTGTCCATTTCTTTCAGATTTTCTAATCTTGTGGAGTACAGGTTTTTGAAATATGGCCTGATGATTCTCTGGATTTCTAATTGTCTATTGTTATGTCCCCCTTTTAATTTCTGATTTTGTTAATTTGGATGCTCTCCCTCTTTGCCTTTTGGTTAGTTTGGATAATGGCTTATCGATCTTGTTGATTTTCTCAAAGAACCAACTCTTTGTTTTATTGATTATTTGTATTGTTCTCTTTGTTTCTATTTCATTGATTTCAACCACCAATTTGATTATTTCCTGGCATCAATTCCTCCTGGGTAAGTTTTTGTTTCTTTTTGTTCTAGAGCTTTCAAGTGTGCTATTAAGTCACTAGTGTGAGATTTCTCCATCTACTTTATGTGGGCATTTAGTGCTATGAATTTTCTTTCCTCTTAGCACTGTTTTCATAGTGTCCCATAAGTTTTGGTATGTTGTACTTTCACATTCACTGAATTCTAGGAAATGTTTAATTTATTTCTTTATTTCTTCCTTGACCCACTGGTGATTCGTTTGGGCATTGTTTGGTTTCCATGAGACTGTATGTTTTCTGTAAATTTTGTTGTTGTTGAAATCTAACTGTAAACCATGGTGGTCCAATAAAATACAGAGGTTATTCCAATTTTTTTTGTATCTGTTGAGATTTGCTTTGTGACCCAGCATGTAGTCAATTTTAGAGAATGTTTCAAGGTGCTGAGAAGAAGGTATATTCTTTTGTGTTAGGGTGGAATGTTCTGTAGAGATCTATCAAGTCCTTTTGAGTCATAACTTCTGTTGGGTCCCTTATTTCTCTGTTAAGTTTCAATTTGGCAGATCTACCCAGTGGTGAGAGTGGGGTGTCAAAAACTTCTACCACCAGTATGTGGAGTTTGCTGTGTGATTTAAGCTTTAGTAATATTTCTTTTACAAATATCAGTGCCCTTGTATTTGGGGCATAAATGTTCAGAATTGAGACATCATCTTTGTGGATTTTCCTGTGATAAGTATGTAATGTCCTTCCTGATCACTTTTGATTGATTTTAGTTTGAAGTCTATTTTATTAGATATTAGGATAGGTACACCAGCTTGCTTCTTAAGTCCATTTGATTAGAAAGTCTTTTCCCAGAATTTTACTTTGAGGTAATGTCTGTCTTTAAAGTTGAGGTATGTTTCTTGTATGCAGCAGAAGGCTGTATCCTGTTTTTGTATCTATTCTGACAGCCTGTGTCTTTTTATAGGCAAATTGTGGCCATTGATATTAATGGGTATTAATGACCATTGATTGTTAATTCATGTTATTTTTTGTTGGTAGGTTTGTGTGGTTTCTCTTCTTTGGTGTTTGTTGGTGTGGGATTATCTATCACCTGTATTTTCATGTTCTGTCTAACTTCCTTAGGTTGCATTTTTCCTTCTAGTGATTTCTGTAGGGCTGGATTTGTGGACAGGTATTGTTTAAATCTGGTTTTATCATGGAATATTTTGTTTATTACATCTATGGTGATTGAGAGTTTTGCCAGATATAATAGTCTGGGTTGGCATCCATGATCTCTTAGTGTCTGTATAACATCTGTCCAGGACCTTCTGGCTTTCAGAGTCTTCATTGAGAAGTCAGGTGTTAATTCTAATGAGTGTGCCTGTATGTGTTACTTGGCTTTTTTTTCCTTTTCAGCTCTCAATATTTTTTCTATATTCTGTATGTTTAATGGTTTGATTATTACGTGGTGTGGGATCTTTTTTTTTTTTTTTTTGATTCAGTCTATTTGGAGTTCTTGTACCTTCATGGGCATTTCTTACTTAAGTTGCATAAGTTTTTTCTATAATTTTGTTGAATATATTTTCTGTGCCTTTGAGTTGGTATTCTTCTCTTTCTTCTATCCCTATTATTCTTAGGTTTGGTCTTTTCATGGTGTCCCAAATTTCCTGGATGTTTTTTGTTATGACTTTTTTGGCTTTAGTGTTTTCTTTGACTGATCAATCTATTTCCTCTATTGTCTCCTCTACACCAGAGATCCGCTCTCCCCCATTTCTTGCATTCTGCTGGTTATGCTTGCATCTGTACTTCCTGTTTATTTACTTAGATTTTCCATTTCCAGCCTTCTCTCAATTTGTGTCTTCCTTATTGCCTCTATTTCAGTTTTCAAGTTTTGGACTGTTTCCTTAATCTATTTATTTGCTCTTTCTTGGCTTTCTTTAAGGGAGTTATTGATTTCTTCCAAATTTTTGTTAGTCTTTTGTTCAAATTCTTTAAGGGTAGTTTTCATTTCCTCTTTAAAAGCCTCTATCTTCTTCTTAAGGTCATTTTTTAAGGGCTATTTCTTCTGCTTCTTCTTCTTTGTTATGTTTAGGTCTTCTTGATGTAGCACCACTAGGTTCTGATGGTGCCATATTGGTCCTTATGTTGTTAACTATGTTTTTGCATTGGCATCTACCCATCTCTTCCTCCACTCTGTGAAAATGTTGTGTGTCTGAAAGAACCTCTTTTTGGTCTGGTTGATATTCTTGGTCTAATGGGAGCCCTTGGTCTAATCTTGGCTCTTGGTCCAATCTGTGCTGTTCCCAATCAGTGCAGGTGCAGGGTGTGCTTATGTCTCTGGTTTTCACTAGTGTCACAGGGGGCTGTTTTCTTGGTGAGGGAGTGGGGAAGGGGCAGCTGGCTGTCTCTCTGGCCTTGGACAGACCACTTTACTTCCTAATGTGTCTCTGACTTTGTGGAATAAAACTCCCTACTTTCAAGAGCTTCTATTGTTTCAATGAACATTGCAAAAAACATAGGCACACACATGTATAAATATAACATTTAGATATGTACTAAACATGCATATTGCATTTCTATGTCTATATGTAGCATATTTCTATATTATCATACTGATTATTATACATGTAAGTGCTTTATACAATGTTATTTGTATACTAAAGTACACATGTAGGTAAAGAATGATGTCATATCTGCAACCTTCAGACTCATTGATTTCCTGTCTGAGAAGGCAACTTGAGCTCTGCTGTTTGTTTCCACCACTTAGTTACAGCCATGTACTAAATTCAGGTAAGATGAGTGAAACAGCAAATTCCCCTGCTGCTCACTAACTCCACGGCCACTAGGCATTGTTCTTTTCTTAGCTATTTAATTTCTTGTGGGAACCCCTGCAAGGCAGAGGCATATGACATAGATAGTCATAAAATTGGTCCTTTCAGACTCCATAAATGAATTTGCACTGGTATCCATAAACACTCAGTGCCCAAATTTGAGGTCAGGAATTTCATGCCTAACTTGTACCCAAAAATGGATTTTCTCTGTCACAAAAAAATCTTTCTGAAAGTAACAACAAATTGTTGGACTGAAAAAGAAACTAGAAGTAAAATTAAAGGGAAGGTTAGGAAAAGAATTGCTTATGACATAATGACTAGAAAGACTTAAACAATTCCTTAAATGTCTTTCAGCCATTTGTGTTTACTCTGTTGAGAATTCTCAGTTTAGCTCTATAGCCCATTTCTTAATTGGACTGTTGGGCATTTTGATGTCTAATTTCTTGACTTCTTTATATATTCTGGATATCAGCCCTCTGTCAGATGTGGGGTTGGTGAAGACCTTTTCCCATGCTGTAGGCTGTTGCTTTGTCTTGTTGACCATGTCCTTTGCTCTACAAAACTTCTCAGTTTCAATAGATCCCATTGATTGATTGTTTCTCTGTGTCTGTGCTACTGGTGTTATATTTAGGAAGGGAACTCCTGTGTCAATGCATTCAAGACTACTTCCTACTTTCTCTTCTATCAGGTTCAGAGTAATTAGATTGATGTTGAGGTCTTTGATCCACTTGGACTTAAGTTTTGTGCATGGTGACAGACATGGATCTATTTGCAGCCTTCTACACATTGACATCCAGTTATGCCAGCACCATTTGTTGAAGATGCTTTCTTTTTTCCATTGTACATTTTGGCTTCTTTGTCAAAAATTATATGTTCATAGGTGTGCAGGTTAATGTCAGGGTCATCAATTTGATTCCATTGGGACACATGTTGGTTTTTATGCCAGTACCAAGCTGTTTTTATTATGGTAGCTCTAAAGTAGAGCTTGAGGTCGGGGATTGTGATGCCTCCAGAGGTTGTTTTATTATACAGGAGTCTTTTGGCTATCCTGGGTTTTTTATTTTTCCATATGAAGTTGAATATTGTTCTTTCCAGGTCTGTGAAGAACTGTGTTGGTATTTTGATGGCTCAATGTCTTTACATCAGGGAAATGCAAATCAAAACAACTCTGAGATACCACCTTACACCTGTCAGAATGGCTAAGATCAAAAACACTAAAGACAGCTTATGCTGGAGAGGATGTGGAGCAAGGGGAACTCCTTTCCACTGTTGATGGGAATGCAAGTTTGTACAGCCATTTTGGAAATCAATATGGTGCTTTCTTAGAAAATTGGGAGTCACTTTCCCCCAAGACCCAGCTATACCACTCTTGGGCATAAACCCAAGAAATGCTCATTCATACCACAAGGGAACATGCTCAGTTTATGTTCATACCTGCATTGTTTGTAATAGCCAGAACCTGGAAACAACCTAGATGCCCTTCAACTGCAGAATGGATAAAGAAAATGTGGTACATATACACAATGGAGTACTAGTCAGCAGCAAAAACAATGACATCATGAGGTTTGAAGGCAAATGGACGGATCTAGAAAAAATCCCCGAGTGAGGTAACCCAGACTCAGAAGGACAAACATGGTATGCACTCACTCATAGTAGGATATTAGATGTAAAACAAATATGACTAGACTGCTACTCACAACTCCAGGGAGGCTTCCTAAAACACAGGACCCTAAGAAAGACACAGGAATCACCCAATGGTAGAGAAATGGATGTGATCTACATGAGCAAACTGGACATGAGTGGCTGGGGTAATGAAGGACAAGGATTGAGGGAAAGAGAGCTTGGGGAGTGGGAGATACCAGCTGGATCAAGAACAGAGAGGGAGAACAAGGAATAACAGACCATGATAAATGAAGACCCCAAGGGAATAGGAAGAAGCAAAGTGCTAGAGAAGTCCACAAAGATACCTCCACTGTAGACTACTGGCAATGGTCAAGAGAAAGCCCAGACTGGCCTACTCTGGTGATCTGGATGGCCAAATACCCTAACTGTCATGCTAGAACTCTCATCCATGACTGATGTAAACAGATGCAGCAATCTACAGCCAGGCCCCAGATGGAACTTCAGGAGTCCAGTTGGTGAGAAAGAGTAGGGATTGTATGTTTGAGAATTGTTGAGACCATTATTGGAAAAAGCATAAGGACAAATAGCCTAAGTAGTGGAAACACATGAACTATGAACCAATAGCTGAGGAGTCCCCAACTGGATCAGGCCCTCTGGATATGGGAGACAGTTGATTAGCTTGAACTGTTTGGGAGGCACCCAGGCAGTGGGACCAGGAACCTGGGGCCCATGCAGGGAGACTTTGCTCAGCCTGGGAGGAGGGGACTGGACCTGCCTGTACTGAATCTACCAGGTTGAGCTGAATCCCCAGGGGAGTCCTTGCCCTGGAGGAGTTGAGAATGGTTGATGTTCTGTGGAAGGGAGGGGGGAAACGGGAGGAGAGAGGTGTGGTGGGTATTGTGTTCCCTGAAATATTGTGTGTTCCCCGAAATAAACATATCTGGGGTCAGAGAACAAACAGCCACTAGAACAGAGCCAGAAATGGTGGCTAGAAAATGGGAAGAGTAAGCCATAACAGAAGTTGGGTGGTGGTGTTACACACCTTTAATCCCAGCACTTGGGAGGCAGAGCTAGCCAGATCTCTGAGTTCAAGGCCACTTTAGAAACAGCTAAGCATGGTGACCCATGCCTTTAATCCCAGGGAGTGGGGGCAGAAAGAAAAAGGTATATGAGACGTGAGGACCAGGAACTAAAGAGGAAAATGCATGTAGTTAGTTAAGCTTTGGAGCAACACAGTTCAGCTGAGATTCATGTGGAGGAGGACTCAGAAGCTTCCAGCCTGAAGAAACAGGATCACCTGAGGAAATAGCAAGGTGAGATAGCTGTGACTTGTTCTGCTTCTCTGATCTTCCAGCATTCACCCCAATAACTGGCCTCGGGTTTGAGTTTTATTAACAAGACTCTTTAAGATTCCTACTACAGGGAGGACAGGGGAATCTGTGGCTGATATGTAAAATTAAATTAAATTATAAAATTTTTAAAAATACAATAAAAAAATGGAAAAAAAAAGACTTAAACAGCACTTGATATGGGAAAAGTCTTGTGGTTACTCTAACTAAGCATGTGAAGGACCTATATGACAAGAACTTTAAGTCCCTGAAGAAAGAAATTGAAGATGTCAGAAAATGGAAAGATCTCCCATGCTCATGGATAGGCAGGATTAAAATAGTAAAAATGGTGATCTTACCAAAAGCAATCTACAGATTCAACACAATCCCCATCAAATTACCAACACAATTCTTCACAGACCTGGAAAGAATAATACTCAACTTCATTTGGAAAAACAAAAAGCCCAGGATAGCCAAAAGAATCCTGTACAATAAAACAACCTCTGGAGGCATCACAATCCCCGACCTCAAGCTCTACTATAGAGCTACCATAATAAAAACAGCTTGGTACTGGCATAAAAACCAAGAAGTGTACCAATGGAATCAAATTGAAGACCCTGACATTAACCCGCACACCTATGAACATATAATTTTTGACAAAGAAGCCAAAAATGTACAATGGAAAAAAGAAAGCATCTTCAACAAATGGTGCTGGCATAACTGGATGTCAATGTGTAGAAGGCTGCAAATAGATCCATGTCTGTCACCATGCACAAAACTTAAGTCCAAGTGGATCAAAGACCTCAACATAAATCCAGTTACTCTGAACCTGATAGAAGAGAAAGTAGGAAGTACTCCTGAACACATTGGCACTGGAGATCACTTTCTAAATATAACACCAGTAGCACAGACACAGAGAAACAACCAATCAATGGTACCTGCTGAAACTGAGAAGCTTTTGTAGAGCAAAGGACATGGTCAACAAGACAAAGCAACAGCCTACAGAATGGGAAAATGTCTTCACCAACCCCACATCTGACACAGGGCTGATATCCAGAATATATAAAGAACTTAAGAAATTTGACATCAAAATGCCCAATAGTCCAATTAAGAAAAGTTTTGTGGAATGTTTGAACATCCCTTTCTTCTCCCTGCCCTTTGTTTTTCTAACTTACTCTTCATCTCTTAGATACCTCTTCATGTTTTAGACTATCACTGGGGAGAAACACCTTTGCTTCACCAATGCAAACTGATTTCATGAGTTTGTTCATGCTGGCATCTCCCACTTGCCATGGTTACCCACTTAGAGAAAAAGTCAAGGCAATGCTACTGAAGCTGCTTGAAGCAGTGATCCACATCCTTGATCACTGGAGACAGGAGTGAAAATTCCATCTCCTTTTGTCTTACTGAAAGTGAGCACTCCAAGCCACCTTTCTGTTTGGTTAGCTCAAACATCTAACACCCAAGCTCAGGGTTTCAAACTTTAGCAGAAACTGTTCTATTTGTTGGTGTGGTGGTACCGAAAGGGTTTTGCCAATGAGTTAACAAGTTTTCTCAGGTTATCAATATCTCAAGTACCTTTTTTTTCCATTTGTCCATGAGGAGAACAGCAAAAGATAATCTCACTGGGTCATTTACACCCTATCTGGGAACATGAAACAAGGATACCTGCAAAGTTCTTTTTGATTCTACCCCATCAATCATACTGGCTTCTATTTAACACTCCCACTTGCTCAGGAATAGTGTTAGTGGGAGTTTTGAAGGACTTTTCAGATCACTTAAAGGCAGAAGTCAGGCAGTACCAATATTCTAGAGGCCAGGAATATATATTCAGTGTCACTAACTTCTATGAAGAATGGTTGACACAAGAACTGAGACAGCTAATACAAGCTCCTATTATATGAGATATATGGGTTTCTCCACTGGTTGTAATGTTTCATGAGAAGTGTGGGAAAGAGGCCTTCAAAGCATTGAAAATATCTTGATGACTACATTTCCTTCTAAGTGTTATGTGAGAGTGAAACAACACACCCCAATGATATAAATACATCCTATGTCAATATCACAAGACAGCCTCTGCAACACCAGCCCAAACCTTGCAAAGATCATGTTGATCATGACTGAAACTACATTGCCTTCTCTTTCATCTGAGAGAGAAGTGTGTTTCTTTAGGATACATTTTTAATATTTCACAAAGGTATAGTGATGTTATTGGTAGCCAATTCAAATACCTCACTTATAAAGGCAGGCTCACAAATGCAAACATCCTTAAGATGATTCATGTTCCAGGAGATGAAACTATACACCACTAATAGATGTTAATAGTATTTGACTACCAACTCAATTGCTTCTGTGGCTGTCTTTTTGTTCACCCCTGGAATCTGCACAGCTCAGAAGGCTGACAATGCTTGGCCTACAGCACAGGTGTTATTCACATGGAATTCCTTTTGACTAGAACATATCACTGATCAGGATCTCTATTGGTAAGGAAGGACCTGGCGAGTAATTCAGGCCAGATAGCTTTATTTTGGCCTATAGCCTTTTGGTGTTAGATGGAAGACATTATATGTTTTGCAAATTCAATCAATAGTCTATAAATACAGTGCATACTGTTTACTTGCAAACAGTGTGTTCCTGCTGTTATGGACATGCAAATTTTTCTTTCCACAGCTTTAGGCTTCTGTTGATGATGAAGACCTATTGATAATTAGTAATCTGCAGGACTCAATGAAAAATGCTGAGGCTTATAGATTGGGATATCTGTAAATACTCCTATCTACAGATGGGCCCAGAGTTGTCTTGTTCTTATGATGGAATATAAGAGAATCTGGGTAAAGGATTGTCATACTAATATTGGGCTTGTGCTCTCAAAATAGCCTTGACAATTTATGTATTATTTAATATAAAAGTAGCTTTACAGCTTTGAAACAGATTTATAACAATTAATGGATTTGTCTAAATTTAAGGGCAATAGAAAGTAGCAGAATAAGAGCTTGGATCAGGGCCACAGAGCTTTCAAATACCATGGTCTTTTACTAGTCATCATTGGCCTGAATGAAGCTGGATGTTAATTTTTAAGTATTGCAAGTGCAACTTGATGATTTGAGGTGAGTGAGCAGGCAATGGCTATATATCCTTTCCTCCCCAGTCAGCAGCTCTGACAAGTTGGAGCTAATTTATCAAAAGAGCATTAAGAGTGGAGTGGGAATCTGGACATGGCAGTGAGGTACTAGCCAGTTCTTCTCCTGAAGGGAGTTTCCCACTCTCTCTCCAGCAAATTATTGCTTTGAGGCAAAACGCTAGGATAAAGTGCTTACTTTCAGCCACGTGTGATATGAGGGTAGGAGAAGCATTAACCATGCTTGTGGTCCAGGGAAGATGCCTGGAGCTTTACCCTGACCACCAGGCACAGGACAGAGCTCATAGCATCTATCTTCTTCCATGTTGTATTGTTAGCTCACTCAGATGATTATAACAACATGCCATGAAATGGGTAGCTTTTAAAATTGCAGAAATTTGTTTCTTAATGCTATAGAAGTGAGGAATTCCATGATCAAGGTACTGGCAGATTAAGAATTTAACAAGGTGCCAATCTTTTATGTGAAGTGCCTTCTAGTAGTATCCTCCTGTAGGGGAAGTTAAAACCAATTCTCTGGAGCAGCTTGTATGAGAATACACTACTCACGGGGCTTTGTTCTTGTGACCTAATCCCTTTTCAAAGTTAAACTTTGAAGTTTAAACTCCCTACTAGTATTACTTTGAGGGTTCAGACCTCAACATGAACTAGGGAGGAACACAAGTATTTATACCATAGAATGATACTTCCTGCAGCCTAAGAACAAGAGGGTCTGGTGTACCAGGGCTGAAGGACATAGGTATTATAGTTCAGAAAGAAAGACGGTGTGTACTTCCCATCTTTTTGTCTGATTCAGATTCTTAATTAATCAGTGAGTCCAGTTATGTTGGTGAAAGTGGCTTTCTAGTTACTCCACTAATTTAAATGATAAACTTTCTAAAATTATCCTCAAAGACAATGTTTTTAAGATATATTTATTTTACATGTATGAGTAATTTGCCTCTCTCTCTCTCTCTCTCTCTCTCTCTCTCTCTCTCTGTGTGTGTGTGTGTGTGTGTGTGTGTGTGTGTGTGTGTGTGTGTACCACATGTGTGCTTTGTTCTCACAGAGGTCAGAACAGGACATTGCATTCCCTGGAACTGGAGGTATAGAAGGTTGTATAATACCATGTGGGTTCTGGGAATCAAACCTAGGTCCTCTGCAAGACCGACGAACCATTAAACCATCTCTACATCTCCCATAAATAATGTTTGAACAACGATCTGTATAGCCTTGGACCTGCCCAGCTGACATAAAACTAACCATATAAATTAGCCATTTCCATTGGAGATGAACTGACTATAAACACTTGACCCTGTAGTTTTGTTGTGCATTTTTGGTTTTCTTTAAAGGATTCATGCAAGGACAAGAAAAGGGGGCATATATCAAAGTCTATCACATAGATATGGCCAGCATTGTAGCCACCATTCTGATTAACTTCTAATTTTTTGCTGATGGTTCCTCAGGGGCAGAAATTAGCCCTCTGTCGGCATTTGAGTTTCACTGGCTATTGGAGCACAATAATCTTGCAAGGCTCAGGATGATTATTCCTCTCACAGAGTGACAAGTGTGCCCCACTGAGAAGGTCATATTGCAAAGGGGAAAGCACAGAATTTAAAATCATGTTATGTGGTTCATTCATAGGTGAGTTCATCATTCTTCCTTCACCTGGTAGGTGAGGCCTTTGTGAAAACTCACTTTGTGCTTTATTTCTGTAGATGAACTGAGGCCTTTGGGTTGAGCCTGCAGACATTCTGACACCTATAATGGTCCCAAAGTCTTTGTCTAATGCTAGGCTCTGCAGTGTGGTGCAGAAGTATACCAGGGATGAAAAATGATGGCTCTGGGGAAGGCTTTTGGAGAGTCACTTCTAAATATGTGTTCACTTAATTCATCCATTTGGAAGTTCAAGGTTATATTTTCAGTCACTGAGAACCAATGTAGATTTGGTAAGTGTTGGAGATACACAGACCCTTAACCTCTCAGTGTTTAAATAGAGAAGCTGTCAAAATGATACTTTGTTCATCTATTGATGTGGGACTGGCAGGTAAAAGAGATTTGTCCTGACTATGGGCCAGGCAGGAAAAATCTAACTACAAATGTTGCCCAATGTGTTGGCAAGAGTTTCCACCTAAAACCTGAGAGAAAAGATTCTAAGACAGAGCTAAAAACAGCTTCCTAGTTGTCTCTCTCAAGTTTGTGGCAGCCTGCCAGTTTGAGCTACTATGGCAGGTTCCTGGTGTATGCGTGCATCTGACCTGCAGTGTAGTGGTAATGAGGAATCTACAAGCGGCACTTTACTCTGCTGCATGGTGGATTTAGCCTTTGCTAGTAAAAAAAAAAAAAAAAAAAAAAAAGTTTCTGGGCTATGTGCTGCTTTGATAGAACTGCTTCTATTAGCTGATGATACACATGGCTCCAGACCCAAAGCTGGCGATAAACTGTACCACCACCACTTTGGGAAGCTGAGGTGGCGGGGCCAGCAGCCACATTGGTGTTTCAGTCTTACAAAGATGGATATTACACAGAGAATCTGGTTTGTCTTGTCTTTGGGATTTTTAACCACAGAAAAAGATTTTATCATAAAAGTTGTTGAGTTAAACAAATATGTAAATTTTAAAGGTACCTTGACTTCAAAATTGGATATGTTGCTTTGGAAAAGAGTCTCTGCTTTGTGTCAGATTAAGATACATCAGGTTTGATCAGCCAAGACCACCTGAAAGGTCTCCGATGACACAATGGCCCAGATGATCCAACACCCACAATGGTTTCAAGGCAACTGTCTCAGAGGTTTACCCTCAAGGACTACTCCATAATCCTAAAATTTTCTTTGTGTCCCCATAAGATACAGCGCCCCACTCCAGCAGGAAGTAGTAAGAGAAACTATGCCCAATTTCCAAAAATTATCAAGATCACTTTGGAGATGGAATTGGCTCACTCCTTCTCTAAACCCAGACATATTGCTAAAAAAAGGGGGGGGGGGTTAAGAGATTCTTGTGTCCCAAATCAGAAGAGCCCTCTGATGTGGGACAGAGAAAGAACAATATTTTTATTTAAATCAGGTTGATTATAAATGTGATGTCTTTCTAAAGAAAAAAAGACATATGATATAGATATAATAGGATGAAAGGGTAGATTAATGAACTTACTTTTAAAGAACAACAACTTGTTTAAAATGTCTTACATTGGTATAGATTTTAGTCTATTGATATAAACTTAAAGTTAATTTTGTTATTCTGTATATATATTTCTATTCTTGTTTAATGTATTGTTTATATAGCTCATTTAAAACTGTAATGAATATTTAAAAATAGGTTAATAATTAATCATCTATGCTAATCATACTCATAGCCATGTTAGTTAAGTATTCTAGATATACATAGAGATATTTCAGATAGATAAGTAATTTTCAAAGACCTACAGAATATCGCATTTAAAACACTTTTAAAATTTAGACTTTCTGGACAGTGAGACATGTCTGCTCCTGGCAGCACCTATTTACTTCAGAGAGGAAGAGGGGCATTGAAGACACTTCCTATCGAATTTATCTTCATCTTGGCAAAAATAACCATTTCAGCAAGAAACTGTTCTCGCCTGGACTGCTTGATCAACTGGACATGCAGGACCCATAGAAAGGTGACCACTGAACTTTGCTTGACAAAATGGTCCTTCAGGTTCCTGCTTTGCAGAGGAAACTGCCAGACATTCTACAGGACACTAAAAAAAGTGACCAAGAGACTCTAGCCCTATGGGCTGAAGACAAATTCCCCAACTTTACAAAGGAACATTAGGTGACTGTCCCAGCTGCCAGCTGTCTCTGTTTACCCTGCAAGACTCCCGAAAGTTGCTTGCATCCTTCTCCCAGTTGTCAGGTAATATTATATCCTTCTGAGGTCTTTGATGTGGTTGAAGACTAGACAGCTATAATTTTCTCAGTTATGATAAAAGATACGTTAGATATAAAACCTTAAACCCTCAAATATAAGATAGATAGGATACCTTCTTTAATATTGTAACTGTAATTCTTGCTTGATAATTGTTTTGTTATCTGTAATTTTACTATGTGAAAGTTAACCTTCCTTTTTTTTAACAAAAAAGAAAAGGGGAAGTGCTGTGGATATCACTCTGTATAAATAAAATGCTGATTGGCCAGTAGCCAGACAGGAAGTATAGGCGGGAGAAGCAGAGAAGAGAATTCTGTGAAGTGGAAGGCGGAGAGAGAGACACTGTCAGCCACTGCCATGACAAGAAAGATGTAAGGTATTGGTAAACCACAAGCCATGTGGCAACTTATAAATTAATAGAAATGGGTTATTTTAAGATAGAAGAAACAGATAACAAGAAGCCTGACACAGCCATACAGTTTGTAAACAATATAAGTCTCTGTGTGCTTACTTGGTTGGGTCTGAGCCACTGTGGGACTGGCAGGTAAGAGAGATTTGTCCTGACTGTGGGCCAGGCAGGAAAAATCTAACTACATATTGATACAGTTTGTATACTGTGTTTCAAAAGTACAGAAGATGAGGCCAATAAATGTCACAATGAATGAACATTAAAATGGACTTTTGTCAAGATTTTATTTTATGAAGTAAAAACTATTATGCATAATCTCAGATCATTCCCCCTTCTTTTTTCCAATCTTCTATCTAGAGAAAATTAATCAATGAATAACACGTTAAATTTAACTAAATACTCCAATATGAACAACAGTTATAGTCCGAGGTAATGGCATATGTAAGGCACAGAAAAAAAATGAGTTCTCTTGGAAATAGCATCTGAGTCTGTATGGCAACCAGGCACAGGGATGAGCTGAGGTGGGGAGGGGCAACACTGGACAGGCGATCAACACCAGTTGCTCTCTTAGCAACTTTTTAGCAATGTAAAAGCTACCTAGGATGGAGGAAGCTTCCTGTTTGGTTCCAGTATGGTTTTGTGTGTGTTTGAAAAAAAAAATGTGTGTGGTATCTTTGGCAAAACGGTCTTAACACGGAGTTCTGGTGGGTAACCAATGGCAATTGTCATTGCCTGTATACTTTGGAGTGCCTCTGGAGTCTTCCCGTCCAACAGTTCCTAGGAATCTGCTGCTTACATGACACTAAGATTATCTGTTTTTTAAAAATAGATTTAATTTTTATTTTATGTGCATTGGTGCTCTGCCTTCATGTATCTGTGTGAGCTGGAACTGGATCAGACAGCTGTGAGCTGCCATGTGTGCTGGGAATTGAACCCAGGTCCTCTGGAAGAACATCAGATACTCTTAACCTCTGAGCCATCTCTCTGGCCCAAGATTATCATTTAATAACCCATGGCTTCTGGGAATGGAAACATCTACCCATACATGACACCACTGTTTTGATCCATTTTTAAAGTATGGTTTCTAATTAGCTTGTAAAGTGGTAGGTTTCACTGTGACCTCTTGATATGTCCTTAGTATTGCTTAATCTTTTCCTTGCATCCTCTTCTGTTCCCCATGCCATCTCCCATCCCATCCCTATTTGGAACTTTGAGACTCCTAGTATTCCCATTCTTGTTTTTCATGCCACATGTGCACTACCTTCCCTCACCCCTTTAATATCTCTTCATCTCACTGGCATGGCCCTTCTTATTTCCACAGACATAATTGAAACAAACAAATGTATTCAAAGCTATCATCCATATATGTGGCATTTGGCTTTTGGGCCCTGCGTTATTTCACTTATTGTATATTCCAGTTCCATCTACTTTCATGATTTTATTTTTCTTTATAGCTGACTAAAATTCCACTGTGTGTATGTGTCACATTTTCATCATCCATTCATCAGCTGGTGAATATCTAAACTCAGTCTATATCCTAGCTATTATAAAAAAAAAGCAATAGTAGACACAGGTGCAAACATATTTTTAGAAAGGGCATTGTAATATCAGAATTAGAACTGTCTCTGTAGATAGTCTAGAACCAGCCAAGGAAAAAATACAACACAATATTAAAATAAACTAGATAAAATTTCTAAGTTACAAAGTCTAGTGTGGTGATGTACATGTGGGATACCAGCCTTGAAAGATGAAGGCAGAAGGATCAAAATCCTTAGTATACAGTTTGAAGACAGCTTGGGCTGCAAAAGACTTCTCTAAAAACCAAACTTTCTAAGTTATGGAAAAATTATACTTTAAAACTTTAGCTTCAATAAATTATATTCTTTGTAATTACTTTCTTCATAAGTGATGATCAATATGGAGTTACATATTTTAACATTTCAAGGACAGTCAGTAAACTTTTGGTTTGGTTGATTTTGGTATTTCTTTTTTGACAGGCTATTACAAAGCACAGGCTATCCTTAGACTTACTGCATAGCTGAGGATAAGCATTACCTTAAATTACTGGTTGTCCTGCCTCTGTCTCCCAAACACTGTGATTACAAGAGTCTAGTACCAAATCCAGTCTGTCCGTCATTGCTACAAAGCCAGTTTAACATGGTTATAATAATAATGCTGGAAGCACTTTCAGTCACCTTTCTTTCCCATTGCAATATCCTAGGTGAACCACATATACTTCCAGAAGTTCCCTCTGACAGTCTGAAGGTAACTGTCAGTAGTGGGCTAGAATCTGTCCTCAGACACAGATGCTTCTTGCCAGGCTTCATAACAACACCCAAGATTTATCTCCCAACAGCACAGACAAGCTTTGTCTGAGTAAGAGGATGTACATGCATTCCTCTGAGGAGCGGCTGATCTATTCATTCAACTATTGAATTTCTTACTTGAAGTCATCACCCAGCTACTACAATAAACCAGTAGGAATAGTTACACTCAAAATAACAGTACAGAAATTGTTGAGAATTGAAGTTCTAGGCTTGGGGATAAACAATTTACATTCATAGTGTGTTTAAATTATCAAAATGATTATGAAATGTTGTTATTACCATAACTTTAATCAGAGCAAACTAAGGTGCTTTTAAAAGGTGATGATGACCCAAGATTATATTTTATTATTGAGTCAAAATCAAAGGTTTAATCAAATGTATAACTTCAGAGCTAACACTTTTCCATTTATCTGTAAACATTGTAAGAATTCATCTCTTTAAATTGTGAATGCATAACTTTACTTCCTATTATTCAAGGTCAAAGTGTTTCAGCTTCTGTTACTGGAGACTGAGTTTATCATGCTAGATCATCTAAGCATGCCTAATGGCAGCCATGCCAGCACTAAGATGCCCAGCCTCCCATGTGGTAGTGGCATAATAGTTCCAAGTCAAAGGCAGATCCATAGAGTACACGATGAACTTTATGCCAAGAATCTGGAGTTTGACTCAGTAACAGTATTCCCCTGGGAGGGTACAAGTTTTGAAGTTACCATGTCTAGAATATCAATCTTAGAGGATGTTTATTTTAGCTGAGCACCACAATGTTGCAAAGTTACACAAGATGCCATAACTTTCAGTGGCTTAATGTCACCCATGCTGTTTTAAAATAGAATTTAAAGACCCTTGAAGAGCCTGGTTAAATCTCGGTGTACCAGGCACCTAGACCTTCTACTTTATCTCCAATTTGAAGGCCTATTAAGGAAGGAGCTATAGTGTAGGTTCCAGGTCACTTCAGAGATCAGCAAACCTACCTACAACACTTTTGACTCTCTCTTTATCAATAGGGCATTTCTGTGTCTTATTCCTCTGTGACTATCCTGAGCTATAAGATGTTTCAGGGAAAGTGAAGTGCAAACTTTCTTACAGAGGCTTATCCAATTTGCTAATGTCTAAAATCTTTCCAGTTTCAAGGAAGAAGTCTGAGGAGTAGTTAACATTGAAGAAATCTAGAAAGATGACAACACCAGGAAAGTTTGGAAAGTAACACATTAAGAATTTAGCTCATTTTTAAAATTTTTTCTTTTTTTAATTTACTTTAATTTTTATTTTTTTAATTATTTTTGTGTTGTAATTTTACATATCAGGCATGGGTTTCCATGTCCTACTCCCTCCTGCCCCCGCCCCTGCCTTCCCTCCAGCCCCTACCCTCCATTCCCATCTCCTCCTGGGCCAAGACTCCCTTGGGGATTCAGCTCAACCTGGTAGATTCAGTACAGGCAGGTCCAGTCCCCTCCTTCCAGGCTGAGAAAAGTGTGCCTGCATAAGCCCCAGGTTCCAAACAGCCAGCTCATGCACTAAGGACAGGTCCTGGTCCCACAGCCTGGGAGCCTCCCAAACAGTTCAAGCTAATCAACTGTCTCCCATATCCAGAGGGCCTGATCCAGTTGGGGACTCCTCAGCTATTGGTTCATAGTTCATGTGTTTCCACTACTTTGGCTATTTGTCCCTGTGCTTTTTCCAATCATGGTCTCAACAATTCTCGACCATACAATACCTGCTCTTTCTCACCAATTGAACTCCTGGAGCTCCATCTGGGGCCTGGCTGTAGATCTCTGTATCTGTTTACATCAGTCATTGGATGAGAGTTCTAGCATGACAATTAGGGTGTTTGGCCATCCAGATCACCAGAGTAGGTCAGTCTGGGCTTTCTCTTGACCATTGCCAGTAGTCTACAGTGGAGGTATCTTTGTGGACTTCTCTAGCACTTTGCTTCTTCCTATTCCCATGGGGTCTTCATTTATCATGGTCTGTTATTCCTTGTTCTCCCTCTCTGTTCTTGATCCAGCTGGTATCTCCCACTCCCCAAGATCTCTTTCCCTCAATCCTTGCCCTTCATTACCCCAGCCACTCATGTCCAGTTTGCTCATGTAGATCTCATCCATTTCTCTACCATTGGGTGATTCCTGTGTCTTTCTTAGGGTCCTGTGTTTTAGGAAGCCTCCCTGGAGTTGTGAGTAGCAGTCTAGTCATATTTGTTTTACATCTAATATCCTACTATGAGTGAGTGCATACCATGTTTGTCCTTCTGAGTCTGGGTTACCTCACTCAGGAGGATTTTTTCTAGATCCATCCATTTACCTTCAAACCTCATGATGTCATTGTTTTTCTGCTGCTGACTAGTACTCCACTGTGTATATGTACCACATTTTCTTTATCCATTCTGCAGTTGAAGGGCATCTAGGTTGTTTCCAGGTTCTGGCTATTACAAACATTGCTGATATGAACATAACTAAGCTAATGCCCTTGTGGTATGATTGAGCATTCCTTGGGTATATGCCCAAGAGTGGTATAGCTGGGTCTTGGGGGAGATGGATTCCCAATTTTCTAAGAAAGCACCATATTGATTTCCAAAATGGCTGTACAAGCTTGCATTACCATCAACAGTGGAGGAGAGTTCCCCTTGCTTCACATCCTCTTCAGCATAATCTGTCTTCTGTGTTTTTGATCTTAACCATTCTGACGGGTGTAAAGTGGTATCTCAGAGTTATTTTGATTTGCATTCCTGGGATAATTAGGGATGTTGAGCAATTCCTTAAATGTCTTTCAGCCCTTTGAGCTTCCTCTGATGAGAATTCTCTTTTAGTTTTATAGCCTGTTTCTTAATTGGACTGTTGGGCATTTTGATTTCTTGAGTTCTTTATATATTCTGGATCTTAGCCCTCTGTCAGATGTGGGGTTGGTGAAGATCTTGTCCCATTTTGTAGGCTGTGGCTTTGTCTTGTTGACCATGTCCTTTGCTCTACAAAAGCTTTTCAGTTTCAACAGGTCCCATTGATTGATTATTTCTCTCAGTGTCTGTGGTACTGGTGTTATATTTAGAAAGTGATCTCCAGTGCCAATGTGTTCAAGACTACTTCCTACTTTCTCTTCCATTAGGTTCAGAATAACTGGATTTATTTTGAGGTCTTTGATCCACTTGGACTTAAGTTTTGTGCACAGTGACAGATATGGATCTATTTGTAGCCTTCTACACATTGACATCCAGTTATGCCAGCACCATTTGTTGAAGATGCTTTCTTTTTTCCATTGTACAGTTTTGGCTTCTTTGTCAAAAATTATATATTCATAGGAGTGTGGATTAATGTCAGGGTCTTCAGTTTGATTCCATTGGTACACTTCTTGGTTTTTATGCCAGTACCAAGCTGTTTTTATTACAGTAGCTCTATAGTAGAGCTTGAGGTCGGGGACTGTGATGCCTCCAGAGGTTGTTTTATTGTACAGGGTTCTTTTGGCTATCCTGGGTGTTTTTTTTTTCCATATGAAGTTGAGTATTATTCTTTCCAGGTCTGTGAAGAATTGTGTTGTTATTTTGATGAGGATTGCATTGAATCTGTAGATGGCTTTTGGTAAGATCGCCATTTTACTATGTTAATCCTGCCTATCCATGAGCATGGGAGATCTTTCCATTTTCTGACATCTTCTTCAATTTCTTTTTTCAGGGACTTAAAGTTCTTGTCATATAGGTCCTTCACATGCTTAATTAGTGTAACCCCAAGGTATTTTATATCGTTTGTGGCCATTGTAAAGGGTGATGTATCTCTGATTTCCTTCTCAGCCTGTTTTTCTATTGTATATGGGAGGGCTACTGATTTTTTTGAATTGATCTTGTATCCTGCTATGTTGCTGAAGGTTTTTATTAGCTGTATCAGTTCCTTGGTTGAATTTTTGGGGTCACTCATGTATACTATCATGTCATCTGCAAATAGGGAAAGCTTGACTTCTTCCTTTCCAATTTGTATCCCCTTAATCTCCTTATGTTGTCTTATAGCTCTGGCTAGAACTTCAAGTACTATATTGAATAAGTATGGGGAGAGGGGACAGCCTTGCCTTGTTACTGATTTTAGTGGTAGTGCTTTGAGTTTCTCTTCATTTAATTTAATGTTGGCTGTTGGCTTGCAGTAAATTTCCTTTATTATGTTTAGGTATGTTCCCTGTATGTTGGATTTTGTCAAATGCCTTTTCTGTGTCTAGTGAGATTATCATGTGGTTTTTTTCTTTGAGTTTGTTTATATGGTTTATTACCTTGACAAGGGAACTTTTGGGGGGTCTAGTCTGTTTGATGTTCTATAGGCTTCTTGTATCTTCGTAGGCATTTCCTTCTTTAAGGTGGGAAAGTTTTCTTCTGTGATCTTGTTCAATATATTTTCTGTGCCTTTGAGTTGTTATTCTTCTCCTTCCTCTATCCCTATTAATCATAGGTTTGGTCTTTTCATGGTGTCCCAAATTTCTTGGACATTTTGGGTCATGATTTTGTTGGCTTTAGTGTTTTCTTTGACTGATTAATCTATTTCTTCTACCATATCTTCAACACCAGAGATCCTCTCTTCCATCTCTTGCATTCTGTTGGTTATACTTTCATCTGAAGTTCCTGTTCGTTTACTCAGATTTTCTATTTCCAGCATTCCCTATGCTTATGTCTTCTTCACTTTTTCTATTTCTCTTTTCTGGTCTTGTACTATTTCCCTCATCTGTTTCATTGCTTTTTCATGATTTTCTTTCAGGGACTTATTGTTTTCTTCTGCTTTATTTGTCCTTTCCTCTAGTTTTTGAATTTAGCATATTTATAATTTTATACCTTTGACTATCTTTTGGATAATAAACTGCATACTGATTTTCCAGTTGGGCTCCCTTTTAATAGCCAGAAGAGGGAAAATCTGAAGAAAATCAATGCTAACTTCCCTATTTAGTAGTCAGTGATGCCTATTATTGTTGAAGGTTGAGAGTGGAGGTGAAAGACATTTCCTTTTTATCAGGTGAGTCTAGGTATCCTTTGGCACTTCCTTGCTTTCATCGACTTCAGCAATTATCTAAGTGACTTGATTTTCCTCTATGTTCTTTCTTCTATTATCACCCCAATGAACAAACTAATAAACAGTGAATAGAAAGCACTGTAGGGAAGAGTTGAAGCTATGAGCCACTCTCACCCTTCAAAATGATGGCACGTCACTAAGTCCATGCACTGAGTCAATGACTTTGAATGTGTGCCTGAACAACTTGTAATAGCTTTAAGTCATGACAATGGCTTAAAAATAGGACATGGCCAATTATGCATTCTTTTCTGCACTGTGCATATTATCCTCAGGTTGCCCTGATAGCAGGCCATCCTGGAAGGATTCCAGAGGAGTCCTTTCTTTGCACTTTCTGCCATCAGTATATCCCAGGAAAGGATGGTTTAACATCATGTTGCTATCATAACATCAAGTTCAGAGTTAGTGGGACTAAGAGCTAACATGGCTGAATCAAACTTATAAAATGCGGGATTTTTTTCATAAAAAAGTTTAATCTCACCATAACATTTTCTGTCTAACTTCAATCTCAAATTACTCAGAGTCAAGGTTAAATTTAGTGGAGATGCTTAGACACAGGTTATGGATGAATAGTTGTGTCAAGTGGTTCAAATATCTGTTTCTAATTTTATAAATTCAAATAAATTCTTAAGCCTCAAGTAGTATGAACTGACACTGACTCCAATTTTTCAGACCAGAGAGCTGGAGGCCACAGATAGCTCCAGATTCTTCCTGGCTCAGTGAGCTGCTTTAATTTAATAACTGCTCAGTATTAAAAGTATCTAAATGTGTGCTGATCTGAAGCAAACCCAATGTGACTGCTTTAGTCTTTGCCTTTGGCTTCTTCTGGTGACCTGGAGGCTGTTCTGTGGCTCCTCTCTCAGGAAAACCTGCACTGATCAAATTCTCAACCATATACTGAATACATAAGCAGCTATCCAAGAATCCTCTTCCGTTTCTCAATCTGTAAATTGGAGCATAGGTTTGTATCTATTAAATGTGTGAAATGCCTTTTTGATCTAAAATAATCTATTTAAAGTCAATTAGCTGATTTTTACATCTCCTTCATTGAGCTACAGTTTGCAGACCCTTATATTCACCTATTGTAGCATACAATTGGGGTTATTTTTAGTACTTAAACCCCAAGTTTCCAAACACTGTCATTACCACAAAAATTTTGTGTGTCTATTTGAATTGTCTTGGCATGCTTACAGAAAATCAGTTCAAAATAATGTGAGTTCTCCAACTTTGTTCATTTTCAAGGTCATTTTGTCTGTTCTGGATCTCTCACAAACTCATACTATTATGTCAGCTTTCCAATTGGTAAAGCAAAACAGTACTGCTGAAAACTTAACAAAGAATAAATTCAATTTGTAGATCAAATTGAAGAATTTTCTTAATGTGTTCTAATTCACAAGCAGTGGAAATTTTGTTTATTTGGGCTTTTTAACTTTTCTCTTTGTGATGGTGTTTTATTCTTTGCAGAATTTATTTTTGAATTTCTGTTATTAAATGTATTCATAAACATTATATTATTTTTGATAATATTTAAATATTATCTGGTTGTTCAACTTTATCAGAATCTCAAATCTGATAAGATAGGACATCTTTTTCTTCTTTTCTGTATGCCTTTTTTGTTTTACATATAATCTTTATACACATTGCAAATCAAAGTCTGCATTGTAATTATCATTGTAAATAAGTGTATGATTTGAAATGGTGCAGGAAAAGAAAAATATATAGCTTTAACTTTGGGTGCTGTCTTCATCTGCTTCTCTCTCTTTATGATTTTGTTTATTTTTTCCTTTATATATATCACTATCAGCTTTTATTTCCTTATGGTTTTAGTGTTCTACTGCTATGAAAAGCACTGTGACCATATAAATGCTTACAAAGGAAAACATTTAATTAGGGATTGCTTACAGTTTCAGAGGTTTCGTCCCTCATCACCATGGAGGAGAGCATGCAGATAGACATGGTACTGGAAAGGTTGCTGAGAATTCTACATCCAGACCAGCAGGCATCAGGAAGAGAGAGAACCCCTGGACCTGACTTGGTCCCACCCCCAGTGACATGTGACATCCAGCAAGCCCACATGTACTAATCCTTTCAAATAGTGCCATTCCCTAGTGACCAAGTATTCAAATCTACAAGCCTTTGAGATCCATTCTCATGCAAACCACACATTTTACTCCCTAGTCCCTATAGGCTTGTAACTATATCATAATACCAAAAAAAAAAAAAGAAGCATCCAGCCCAACTTAAAAGGTTCCCATAGCCTATAGAAGTCTCAACACTATTCACAAGTCTAAAGTTCAAAGTCTCTTCTGAGACTCAGGCAATCTCTTAACTGTAACCACCTTTAAAATCAAAGTCGAAATGCATATCACATTCTTCCAACATACAATGGTACATGATATACATTACCATTCCAAAAGAGAGGAAAGGGAACATAGTGAGGACATACTAGACCAAAGCAAGAATGAAAACCAGCAAGGCAAATTCCAGACTCTGAATTTCTGTGCCTGATGTCAAAGCATTCTTCAGATCTCTAATTTCTTTCAGCTTTGTTGAGAATAACATGCTTCTCTCTTAATGGGCTAGTTCTATAATTGGTCTGCAGAATTCCTTGGCATAATCCTATGACTTTGGCATTTCCAACATCTTGAGATTTCCAAGGCAATCTAGGCTTCAGTTTCACAGCTTCACAAAATAAAATGACCTCCCCGGGCCTCCATGTAGGGACACCCCTAACTCATGACTGGCCTCAGCAGCTTTCCTTAGGTGTGAAAGGAGATTCCACAACCCCTTTCTTTTATCTTTGATCCTAAAGGTAGAACCATGTGACTGAATATGCCAAGTTTTGCTGCTTTCTGGGACTGTAACTTGCTCCCCCACACACACACACCTTGTGCAATTACATTTGCACCAGGTTTCTGTTGGCCATGGTTTCCTTTGATTAAATTTTTCCTGAATTCCTCTCCATAAGTTGAAAGCTTAACTGGATAGAGTCTTGCTCTGAGGTCACCACCCTCTTTATTCCATTTAACATTAGGTTTTTCTTTAAGCTTTTCCATTATACTTCCTGGTGCTCCTTTTCTCCTCAAACTGAACATTTTGTATTTTTCCCTTGTTCAGTTTTCTCCTTTTCATTATATATCTGTATAAGAGTAGCCACTAATAACCACATGATAGAGTCAACACAAGACTGTCTGGAAATCTCCTCTGCCAATGCCATTAATCCAAAACTTCAATTTAGCCTCAAGTCGATTTATTTATTTATTTATTTATTTTTGGACAAAGGCAGAAAACAGATACTTTCTTCACCAAAATATCACAGTGGTCTCTAGGCCACTTATTGATATTCTTCTTCTCTGAAACCTCTTTAGCTGAGCTGTCCTAATCTACATTTTCTTAACACCATTGTCTTCTACGGTCCTACTAGTATGGCCTATTATGCTCCACTTAAAGTGTTTAAGTTCTTGCCTAATCTAAAATCCCAAAGTCCACATCTGCCAACAAGCAGCATGTTCCAGCTGTCAAAACAATACCCCACTCTCTGGTGCTGGACATATTTCCCTATAGTCTGCAGCTTCTGATGTTGGTACTCAGAAGGTACTATCTTTTTCATGTTTATGATTGCCCACTCCACAATGGATGATGGCCTTATTTTCAGCTGAATCTCTAAAACTTTCTGTGATCTATGGAATTCCTATGTGACTTTTGAAATCTTATACAGCTATTAGCTAATTTCTATATGGTTACTCCATTTTTGATCCCCTTCCTTGTCAGGAAGTGTTCCCAGCTTTTCAGACTTTTTCTAACCCTCACCTGGAGAACTACTATGCTATGAAGCAGCAACTGTGGATATAGGCAAAGCAAGAAAGTTATTTCTTTTTGCTTCCCCATTAGGATACCTTTAAGGAGCATGATTTGTGTTATTGTGTAAACGCAGGGCATGTGAGGGGACCATAGATGTCATAGCTGCTTCTACTCCTAAGAGAAATTCCCATGGAGCTCATTATCCAAGAGGACAGATGTACTTAAATTTCCTGACTATCAAATCCACTTGGAGCAGTGTTCCTCATGAGAAATCCAAGGGAGATATGAGCAGGCTATTGGGCCATCTTGCCTCCTGGTGCCCTTTCTCTGCATTGTAGAATTGTTCAAGAATCTACATCCTTTACCATTATCCACACCTGGTTCTCAAATTGAGTGGGAACTGAAAGTAACATATTAAGTAGATGCTAGGGCATGAGCATGATAGGTATTCCACAACAAGGAGTGTGGAACTGGGACCTGTCAAAGCCATATATAAGGAAACTCTTTTGTCTTAGAGAGCTGGAAGAGATGGTACCATTAACAGGGACTAAATATTATTTAAAAAACATTTCCATATGTATTGGTTAATAAATGCTTCCCAATTTGTGATGGGCTTGTTAACCAATTTCTAAATTCTTAATTCTGAACTGCAGTATGTTTGATTTTCCAGAGATAAACTTACATGAGCTTGACACACTACCCCTTTCCAGGGATATGCCAGAGTATTTTCTTTTTTTATTAGATTATGAATGGAATTAGTTTCTTACTATTTTTATTTTTCATTATTTAGACAAATGTAAGTACTGTCATTTTAAAGCCTGTAGTTTCATCAATATTAGTAGCATGGTACAGCCATGCTACACCTGAGGTGAGTTTTCTCTTGCTTATAAAGTTTTTGTTGTTATTGTTGCTTTTGTTTTTGTTTGTTTGTTTGTTTTTACCTGGCATGCCTTTGTCATGTTATAAGAGGGAAAAGGTGTAAATGTAATATGGAGTATTTTCTCTGGGACATAAAGAACACCCCATTGTACACTTATTAGTGAAAAGGGACAAAGGGACACCTACCAAAATTAGCACCAAGGGAACCTCAAAGCTTTGTGGAACTAGTGGTCAAAAGAAGTCAGCCACTGAATCTGCTTTTAAAACAGTTTTCACTCTGTGTGTGTGTGTGTGTGTGTGTGTGTGTGTGTGTGCGCACGCGCATGCGTGTGTGTGTGCGTGCGTGCGTGTGTGTTTCTTTTCCTTTCTCTCCAGATCACTTGGCTTCACAGTCTTGACTATAAATAGTTTTTAGTTCAAGTAATGAATTAGTTAAAACTAGGCTTCAGATAATAAGAATGTAGTTAAACTGCCTAATTTGAGGTCAAATGTCCATTTCTGATCAAGTCAGCTCTGTCTCCACTGAAGATGTGTGTGGGTCTTCTGGTTCCCAGGAGAGGATCTGATAGAAGTGACATTTGATTTTATCTTTGTGGCCTTTACTGTCCATTTTCTGAAACTGGGAAAAAGTTTATATTTAAGCCATTGTTGGTTTTTCTGTCCTTAACATCTAAGATAGTTTGACGAAAACTCTTTGGGGCACAAAGCCAGTAATGTATAACCATCAGGTGAGCTTTTTTGCCTGTTAGAGGGAGATAGGAGGTGTTAAGAATTATGGTTACTCAAATGCAGACTGAAAATACACACTGAGGGTTCCTGAGCATAACTGAGAGACACTCAGATATGAACCACCTATATTAGCATAGACTAATCATGTATTATAAATATTGAAAGCTCTTTTTGTAGAGTAAATAGCCATTGGTCTAAATCTCCCAATGGACAAACTATCCATTGGCCACATCATCTTCTTCTACTGAACTATGGAAACCCTCTGCTGCATACCTTTTTAAACACTGCCAAACAACAGGCTACTGAGTAACAGTACCAGAACCTCACAAGACTGTGATCTGATGCTCAGTTGATGCCTTACCCTGTTATTTAAACTACTTGATCAGCTCTAGGGTAGTCAAACAACAGATTTCAGTTTGGACTTCAGAGTTCAGCTCTTTTATCCTGTAGCCAATAAATATGCCTTTCTCTCCTTGGTATATCATATAACACTCTTAGAAATTATGTTTTAAAATGAAATTATGTTAAATTTATCCCAAAAGCATGTCAAAATACCAAAAGTACTAAAGTTATGTCTTCTTCCAGCTGTCTCCATTGCTTACAGAGTAATTCCATAGACCAGGTTTACAGGTCTAAATATATTGATAAACACATTTGTTGAAGGAGTATTGTTGTGTACATCAGATAAGTTAGTCAGAAGAAAGGGGTGATTATCAATTGCATAAAATATTTTCCAAATCAAATTAACACATTAACATACAGGAACACAACCTTTTATCATTTGAACATTCCATGCCCTGTTTTAAAATGATGCAGTGACTAGACAGAAGGCTCAGCAGTTCGAAGTGCATACTACTCTTGAAGAGGACTTGAGTTTGGGTCCCTGCCTCCATATCAAGCAGCTCAAAATCAACCATAGCTCAAGAGTTCAGGAGATTTGACACCTCTGCAGGCATGAGCACTCTCATGCATGTACTCATACACACACACACACACACACACACACACACACACACACACACACACAGTGGCATTATTGGAGGTTGTTCATCTCATAATGCTGTCAAGACTTTTTTTCTTTTCTTTATGTATATTTTATGTTTTACAGTTTTGTGTTTTTATGGGAGTTCTCTGTGTGTGAAGGTGTGTGTCTCTGTATCTTTATGTGTTACTTGAGCTTTTGTTTTTTTTGTGTGTGTGTGTGTGTTTTGTTTTTGTTTTGGTTTGGTTTGGTTTGGTTTGTTTGTTTTGTTTTGTTTTGTTTTGTTTTTCTTGAGACAGGGTTTCTCTGTAGCTTTGGAGACTGTCCTGAACTAGCTCTGTAGACCAGGCTGGCCTCAAACTCACAGAGATCCACCTGCCTCTGCCTCCCAAGTGCTGGGATTACAGGCATGCACCACCACTGCTTGGCTTGAGCTTTTTCTTTAGCTATTTTTCTTCTCTTTATTTTGTTTGTTTGCTTGATTGATGGTTTTTACATCTCAAAAGCAGTTTTCCCTCTCTCCTCTCCTCCCAGTCCTTCCCACCACCTCCCCTGTCCCTCATCTACTCCTCCTGTGTTTCTCTCAGAGGAGGCCTCCCATGGATTTCAACCAACAACCATGGCATATCAAGTTGCAGTAAGACTAAGCATCTCCCCTCATATTAAGGCTCCATAAAAAGGGTCCCAAAATCAGGCAAAAGAGTCACTGTTAGGAGTCCCACAAAAAGACCAAGCTACACAACAGTAACATATATGCAGAGGGCCTGGGTCAATCCTATACAGGCTCCCTGATTCAGTCTCTGTGGGCTCTATAAGCCCATGTTAGTTGGTTCTGAGTGGTGGTTTCTTTTTTTTTTTTTTATGTCTTGTTCCTGTTATTTAGAACCCTGTAGTTCCTATTATCTTTCATCCTCCTCTTCAACAGGATTTCTCAAGTGCCACCTAATGTTTGCCTGTGGATCTCTCCACCCATTTCAATTAGTTGTTGAGTAAAACCTCTCCGATGCCAGTTGGGTTAGTCATACCATAGTAGACAATCATTAGAATCATTCCATTGATTTTTTTTTTTGCAAGTCATATGTGGTTCTATCCTAGGTTTCTTGGCAGTGTCCTGATAGAAGTGGACTCCATCTCATGGCATGGGTCCCAACCTGGACTAGTTATTGGTTGACCACTTACACATTTCTATCTAACCTTTACCTAGCATATCTTGTAGGCAGGACAAATTGTAGGTTGAAGGTTTTGTGGCTGGGATCGTACCCCAATCCCTCACTGGAAGTCTTGCCTGGTTACAAGAAGATGGCCAGTTTAGGCTCTGTATCACCCATTAGTAAGAGTCTTAGCTAGGATCACCATCTTAGATTCCTAAGAGTTTCCATTGCACTAGATTTATAGCTCATTTCTGAGATGCCAGTCATATTTCTTAGTAATCTCTCCCTCCATCACCCCCCTACCTGATCCTTCCTTTTTCCTTCCCTACTCCCTCCACCCCAACTCACTTATCTCCCTCAATTTCCCTTCCCAGGGAGATCCATGTATTCTACCTTGAGCCTTCCTTGTTATTTAGCTTCTCTGAGTCTGCAGAGTATAGCATGACAATCCTTTATTTTAGTCAATGTTAATTTATATGTGAGTGAATACCATGTTTGTCTTTCTAGGTCTAGGTTATCTCACTCAGAAAATCTTTCTAGTTCTATCCATTTGCATGAAAATTTCAAGATTTATATTTTTTAACAGCTGAATAATACTGTGTTGTGAAAATGTGCTACAGTTTTTTGTCCATTCTTCAGTTGAGGGACAGCTAGGTTGTTTCCAGCTTCTGGATAATATAAACAAAGCCAATAAGAACATAACTGAGCAAGTGTCCTTATGGTAGGATGAAGTGTCCTTTGTAACTATGATCAGGAGTGGTATTGAGGTAGATGGATGCCAAAATTTCTGAGAAACCATCATATTAATTTCCATAGTGTCTATACAAGTTTGTACTCCCATCAGTAATTGAGGAGTGTTCCCCTTGCTCCACATCCTTCCAAGCATGATTTGTAATTTGTGATTTTAAATCTAGCCCTTCTAATAGGTGAAAGATGGACTCTCAGAGTCATTTGCATTTGCATTTCCTGATGGCTAAGGATGCTGAACATTTCTTTAAGAGCATCTTGGCCATTTTAGTTTTTCCTATTGACAATTCCCTGTTTATATTTGCACTACATTTTTAATTTCATTGCATGATTTGTTGATGTCTAGTTTATTTAGTTTTTAATATATTCTATAAATTATCCCTCTGTCAGATGGGAAATTGGGAAAGGTCTTTTCCCATTTTTGTCAGATGTCATTTTGTTCTATGGACAGTGTCCTTTGACTTACAGAAGCTTTTCAGTTTCATGAGGTCCCATTTGTTAATTGTCCATTTTAGTGTCTTGTGCTATTGGTGTTCAGGTTAAGAAGTTGTTTCCTGTGCCAATGCATTAAAGGCTGTTCCACAATTTTTCTATGTGACTCAATGTATCTGGTTTCATGTTGAGGTCTTTGATTCACTTGTGATTTGTGTTGAGTGGTAGATGTGAATCTATTTGCTTTTTCTGTATGTCAACATCTAGTTAGGCCAACACCAGTTGTTGAAGACACTATCTTTTCTCCATCATATAATTTTTGATAATTTAGCACAAATCAGGTACCTGTAGGTGGGTAGATTTATGTCTGGGTCTGCAAATCAATTTCATTGACCTGGCTGTCTGTTTTTATGTGTATACCACTCAGTTTTATTACTATATCTAGGTAATAGAGCTTGAAATCAGGAATGGTGATATTTCAGGAAGTTATTGATTGTACAGAATTGGTTTAGCTAACCTGGATTTTTTTTTGTTTGTTTTTTCATATGAAATTGAGTATTGTTCTTTCAAAGTCTGTAAAGAATTGAATTCAATCTCTTAATGGGGATTGTGATGAATCTGTAGATGGTTTTGGTAAGATGAACATTTTTACTATGTTATAGATCCCTCAGCATGGAAGATCATTTCATCTTCTGATACCTTCTTCAATTTCTTTCTTCAAAGACTAGAAGTTCAAATTGTATAGGTCTTTCACTTGCTTGGTTAGAATTACATCAAGATATTTTATATTCTTGAGGCTATTGGGAAAGGTAATATTTCCCTGATTTCTTTACCAGCCCATTTATAATTTGTATAGAAGAGGGCTACTGGTCATTTGTATATAGGGGAGATACTTGTTTTTTTTCTTTGAGTTAATCTTGTATCCATCCACTTTGATGATAGAACTACTTATGTATATTATCATATCATCTGCAAATAATGATATTTTGGATTTTTCATTTCTAATTTGTATCCCCTTTATCTCCAACTGTAGTCCTATTTCTCTAGCTACAACTTCAAGTACTATATTGAATGGATATGGAGAAAGTGAACAGCCTTGTCTTGTTCCTATTTTGAGTAGAATTGCTTTGAATTTGTCTTCATTTAATTTGATATTAGTTATTTGCTTATTATGTTTAGGTATGTCCCTTGTGTTCATGATCTCTCCAAAATTTTATCAAGAAGAGGAGTTGGATTTTTTCAAAGGCTTTTTCAGCATCTAATGGGATGATTGTGTGGGTTTTTTTTTTTTTTTCAGTTTGTTTATATGGTAGATTACATAGCCAGATTTTCTTATGTTGAACCATCCCTGCATGTCTGGGATGAAGTCTACTTGATCATGGTGCATCATGCTTTTTATTGTGTTCTTGGATGCAGTTTGCCAATATTTTATTGAGTATTTTTGCATCAATGTTCATGAGGACAATTGGTCAGTGATTCTCTTTCGCTATTCAGTCTTTGTATAGGTTGGGTGTCAGAATGACTATGGCCTCAGAAAATGATTTGGCAATGTTCCTTTTGTTTCTATTTTGTGAAATAATTTGAGGAGGGTTGGTATTATTTCTTCTTTGAAAGTCTGGTGGAATTTTGGGGCTGAAATCATCTGGCCCTGGGAATTGGGGGGGATATAGTTACAGTTTTCCTGCCTGGCCCATAGTCAGGACAAATCTCTCTGTTTACTTGGTTGGTTCTGCACAACTATGGGCCTGGCGGGTGAGAGAGATTTGTCCTGACTGTGGGCCAGGCAGGAAACTCTAACTATGGGGGGGAGTTATAATGACTGCTTCTATTTCCTTAGGTGTTATAAGTCTATTTAAATTGTTTATCTCATCTTGATTTAACATTGGTAAGTGGTATCTATGAAGAATTTTAGATTTTCCAGTTATGTGGAGTACAGGTTTTTGAAGTACTACTTTATGATACCTTGGATTTCCTCAGTGCTCATTGTTATGTCTCCCCTTTTCACTTCTGATTTTATTAATTTGAATATTCTCTCTCTGCTCTCTACTTAGCCTGTATAAGGGTTTATCTGTATTATTGATTTTCTCAAAAACCAAGTCTTTGTTTCATTGATTCTTTATATTGTTCTCCTTGTTTCTATTTTATTGATTTCAGTCCTCAGTTTGATTATTTCCTCCCATCCATTCCTCTTTTGTGTGTTTGGTTTTTTTTTTTTTTTTTTTTTTTTTTTTTTTTTTTTTTTTTTGTCTAGAGCATTCAAAAGTGCTGTTGCATTTCCAGTATGAGATCTCTCTAATTTCTCTATGCAGGTACTTAGCTCTATGAACTTTACTCTTAGCACCACTTCCATAATGTTCCATAAGTTTGGATATGTTGTAAATTCATTTTCATTGAATTCTAGGAAGTCTTTAACTTCTTTCTTATCTCTGCCTTGACCCAGTGATCATTCAGTAAGTAGCCGTTCAATTCCATGAGTTTGTAGCCTTCTGTTGTTTCTGTTGCTGTTGAAATCCAACTTTAATCCATTGTGGTCTATTAGAAAACAGGTGGTTATTTCAGTTTTCTTCTATCTGTTTAGACATTCTTTATGAACATGTGTGTGTGTGTCCAATTTTGGAGTAGGTTCCTTGAGGTGCTGAGAAGGTGTATTCTTTTGTGTTTAAGTAAAATGTTATGTAGATATGTGTAACAACCATTTGAGTTATAACATTTGTTAGTTCTATTATTCCTCTCTTTAGTTTATGTTGGGATGACTTGTCAATTGGTGAAAATGAGGTATTTAGTCTCCCACTATTAATGTGTGTGGTTCAACATGTGATTAAAGCCTTAGAATGTTTCTTTTACAAATGTGCATACTGTTGCAATTGGGGATTGATGTTGAGGATTGAGACATCAACCTGGTGGATTTGTTCTGATGAGTATGAAGTGTCGTTCCCCATATCTTTGGATTAATTTTGGTTGGAAGTCTATATTGCTAGCTATTAGAAATGCTACACCAGCTTGCTTCTTTAGCCCATTTGCTTGGAATTTTTTTTCTAACCTCTTACTCTGAGGTAATGCATGTCTTTGATGTTGAATTTTGTTTCTTGTATGATGCAGAAGGATAGGTTCTATTTTATTCTTTGTTTTTTCAAGACAGGGTTTCTCTGTGTAGTTTTGTGCTTTCCTGGAACTCACTTGGTAGCCCAGGCTGGCCTTGAACTCACAGAGATCCACCTGGCTCTGCCTCCCAAGTGCTGGGATTAAAGGCATGCACCACCACCACCACCCAGCTGGATAGGTTCTATTTTTACATTCATTCCTTTATCCTGTGTTTTTTTTATTTGCAAATTGAGTCCACTGATATTGACAGTTATTATTAACCAATGATTGATAATTCCTATTGTTTTGGTGGTGGTAGTGATTGTAGTGTGTATGCATTTCCCTTCTTTTGATTTTGCTGGTGTGAAATTATTTAATTCCTGTGTTTTCTTGCGTATAGATAACTGCTTTGGGTTGGAATTTTCCTCCTAGTATCTTCTGTAGGGATAGATTTATGAACATATATTATTTAAATTTTACTTTATCATGGGATAACTTGTTTTCTCCATCTATGGTGATTGAAAGAATTTCTGGTATAGTAGTCTAAGCTGGCATCTGTGGTGTCTTAGAGTTTGCAAGGTATCTGTCCAGGTCTTTCTGCCTTGTAGAATCTCCATTGAGAAGTCAAGTATAATTCTAATAGGTCTGCATTTATATGTTACTTAGATTTTTTTCTCTTGCAGATTTTAATATTCTTTCTTTGTTCTATATGTTTAGTGTTTTCCTTATTATGTGGTGGGGGTACTTTTTTTTCTGGTCTAATCTATTTGGTGTTCTGTAAGCTTCTTGCACCTTTGTAGGCATGTTCCTCTTTAGGTTAGGAAATTTTTCTTACATGATTTTGCTGGAAATATTTTCTGTGGCTTTGAGCTGGGAATCAACTCCTCCTTCTAGTCATATTATTCTTAGGCTTGGTCTTTTCATACTGCCCCAGATTTTCTAGATGTTTTGTGTCATAAACTCTTTAGGTTCAACATTTTCTTTGGCCAATGTATCAATTTTTTCCATTGTATCTTCAATGCCTGAAATTCTTTCCTCCCTCTCTTGTATTCTGTTGGTGATGCTTGAGCCCTTAGTTCATGTTCACTTACCTAAATTTTTCATCTCTAGGAGTCCCTTGGTTTATGTTTTCTTTATTGCCTCTATTTTCATTTGCAGGTCTCAAACACATGTTTGTGGTTTCCTGGATTTGTTTAAGGGATTTATTCACTTCCTCTTTAAAGGTCTCTATTATCTTCACAAGACTGGAATTAATGTCATTTTCATGTGCTTCAGCTGTGTTGGTATCCGGGACATGCTGTAGTAGGATAGCTGAGCTCTGGTAATGTCATATTGCCCTGTATGTTGTTGATTATGTTTTTACATGTGCCTCTAGTTATCTGGGTCTGGAGTTATTATGGGTTTAGGTGTCAATTTCTGAGTTTTTCTTTGTTGGATGGATGTTTTTGGCTGTGGTTTCTTTTTCCTCTCTGGTCTTCTGGCCTGAATGGCCTATTATTCTGGTGACTACTGAGCCTTGTGCTCCATTAGGATGTCTCTTCTGGGGTTTTGACAGCCTATGTAAACTCTGGTGTTCCCAGTACTGGCTTGGCCTCTGGTAGAGCAGGAATCTTCTGTTGGAGTTGTGGAACCAAGAGAAGAGGGTACTGTTAAACATAACTGGGCAATCTCTATAGATTGTCAGCAGTATGTGGTGTCTTACTTGGGGTTCCTAGAAATGGTGTGGTCTCTGGTAGAGCAGAAATCTGAAAGTTGATGTACTTTGTCCCTCAGAAATAGGTATTGTCCTAATATTCTACCAAAGAGAACTTCATCTACTTGTAGAAATAATGTATTCACATGAAAACCTATGCTACTATGTACCCTTCCACTTTGTAGTCTTATCTACTCAAGCAGCAATCAGTTTCTCTAATGTTTCCTTCTCTTTGCCACTCCACCAGCATAGAAGGTATTCCTGGGACTTCCTGGGGAGTATTTTGGGGATTTATGAAGTCCATACCCACTGACCTCTAGTTTTAGAGGTGTGGGATCTGGAGCAAATCTACCTCACTATAAACATCATCACCTGGATGTGTGGTCTGGTCAAGTTGCTTCCCCTTTTTCAGATTCAGGTCATTGCTTGGAAAGTGTTAATTGTATTATTGTTAAGCAAGATGCTCAATGTATACTTCATGTAAAATTCTTGATATTTTCCTCTCAGAATACTTCACTATTGTTAACCCAAATACATTCTACTACTTATTTTCTGCTTTGGGGGCTCCTGCTTTAGTTCCTTTAAGATATGCTTTTCAAAAATCTGTGATTCTGTGGGGTATTGGAACACCTCTTAATCCATTGTAGGATGCCTTCTTGAGAGTACCCTTTGCTTTATCAAACATGAAACCAGGACTAGGAGTCTGGATGTACAATTGTGGTGAAGGTACACAGAGAAACCCTGTCTCAAAAAAACCAAAATAATAATAATAATAAATAATAATAATAATACCATTTATTATACTTTGATTTCTTCATGAAAATGACATTTTTTAAAAATTATATTTGTATTTTAATTTTACACATCAGCCATGGGTCCCCCTATCCTCCCCTTCCCGCCCCCGACCCCACCTTCCCCCTCCCCTCCATTCTCATCTCCTCCAAGGCAAGACTCCCCTGGGGATTCATTTAAACCTGATGGATTCAGTACAAACAGGTCCAGTCCCCTCTTTCCAGGCTGAGCAAAGTGTCCCTGTGTAAGCCCAAGGTTCCGACAGCCAGCTCATGCACTAAGGACAGGTCCTGGTCCCACTGCCTGGATGCCTCCCAAACACTTCAAGCTATTCAATTGTCTCACTTATCCAGAAGGCCTGATCCAGCTGGGGGCTCCATAGCCTTTGCTTCATAATTCATGTGCTTCCATTTGTTTGACTATTTGTCCCTGTGCCTCTCTAATCTTGGTCACAACAATTCATGCTCTTACAGTCCCTCCTCTTTCTTGACAATCAGACTCCTGGAGCTCCACCTGGGGCCTGGCTGAGGATCTCTGCATCCACTTCCATTAGTTATTGGATGAGAGTTACAGCATGACCATTAAATTCAATTTAGTTCAGGGCAAAAATTTGAGTGTTTTAGAGTACAAATTAATGACTAATCTAGTAAGTACATTTTAGTACTTCTGCCTTGACATCTGCCCATCTCCTTGTGGATTCATTCTTGGTCTTATCAGTGCACTTGGTCCAGACAGAGCTGACAGATTTAGGTAGCCTCTCTGTGGTCCAGATGGAAGCTCTGGGCTGCATGGGAGCTCTGGTCCAGATGGGAACACTGGCTGGATGGGAGCTGGAGGCTGGTCTCTGAGTCTCAGGAAGTCCCTGGGGTCTGTGTTATCTTGTCCAGATGGGAGCTCCTCTAGTCCAGATGGGAGTTCTGGGGCAGGATAGAAGCCCTTGTCCAGATGGGAGTTCTGGGGCAGATGGGAGCTGGGGGCTGGAAACAGCCTAGATGCCCTTCAACTGAAGGATGGATTAAGAAAATATGGTACATTTACACAATGGAGTATTACTCAGAAAAGAAAAACAATGACATCATGAGGTTTGCAGGCAAATGGATGGATCTAGAAAAAAGCATCCTGAGTGAGGTAACCCAGACTCAGAATGACAAACATGGTATGTACTCACTCATAGGAGGATACTAGATGTAAAACAAAGATGATTAGACTGCTACACAACTCCAGGGAGGCTACCTAGAAAACAGGACCCTAGGAAATACCCAGGGATTGCCCAATGACAGAGAAATGGATGAGATCTACATGAACAACCTGGACAACAGTGGGAGTGATGAAGGGCAAGGTTCTAGGGAAAGAGAGCTTAGGGGAGCAGGAGATCCCAGCTGAATCAAGAATAGAAAGGGATAACAAGGAGTAACAGACTATAATAAATGAAAAACACATGAGAACAGGAAGAAGCAAAGTGCTAGAGAGGTCCCCAGAAATCCACAATAATATATCCACTGTAGACTATTGGAAATGCTCAAGAGAAAGCCTGATCTGACCTAGTCTGGTGATCAGATGGCCAAACACCCTAACTGTCATGCTGGAACTCTCATCCAATAACTGATGGAAGTGGATGCAGAGATCCTCAGCCAGGCCCTAGGTGGAGCTCCAGGAGTCCAATTGTTGAGAAAGAGGAGGGACTGTAAGAGTGTGAATTGTTGAGACCAAGATTGGAAAAGGACAGGGACAAATAGCCAAACTAATGGAAACACATGAATTATGAACCAAAAGCTGTGGAACCCCCAACTGGATCAGGCCCTCTGGATAAGTGAGACAATTGAATAGCTTGAAGTGTTTGGGAGGCATCCAGGCAGTGGGACCCGGACCTGTTCTTAGTGCATGAGCTGGCTGTCTGGAACCTTGGGCTTACACAGGGACACTTTGCTAAGCCTGGAAGGTGGGAACTGGACCTGCCTGTACTGAATCCAATCCACCAGGTTGAATTGAATCCCCAGGGAAGTCTTGGCCCTGGAGGAGATAGGAATGGAGGGCAGGGGCTGGGGGGATGGTGGAGGCGGGGGAGGGAGGGTTGATATGTAAAATTAAAACAGAAATACAATAAATAAAATTCGAAAATATTTTTTAAAGCAAGCCATTATTGAAAATACTTAAATGTTTGATGAAGGCATAATAATACATTTAAAATGTCGACACAGTGGAGGCCCAAGATAAAGCAGGAAGATCCCAAGTTTAAAGAAAGGCAGCTTCATCAGAACCATAGGATTATTTCAAATCCCTCTCCTCTAAATATGGGTGAAAGCAGTCTAAATAAGGGTGTGTTGTAAGAATTAGCACTGTTAATATCTGTCATACAGATACAGTGCCTGGTTTTTAAGAAATAAGTGTCAGTGAAAGTGGGAAAAATTACACAACATTGTAATGTAACTTCTTGTTAAAACCATTGACAGTATATTAAGCATCATGAGTAATCTAAAGATGATAATATGGTTAAATACAAATATCTCATTTCTTATGAGGACCCTACTATCTCAGTCTGATGTTTATCTTTGGGACACTAATGACCTGCCTCATCAAACACAGTCATTCTGGACAGAAGAAAGATAAATCCTGAACTGAACAAAGATCTTCTTTTAACAAATTATGTTCCAAATTATATTAAGTAGTCTCTCTCTTTTCTTTCATTTTTCTTTTCTTTTTTGAACTAATTTATCTAGAATTTAGAGAGTGCTGTAGAAATAAATATCCCTAATGTATTCTACGTGACTAGAGTTAATGTAGATTGCATGAAAAGCTTTATGTTCTCATGGAATTCATTAAAATAATTTTAGAATTAACCTTGTTAATTGTAAAGATAAACTATTATCTTGTCATCTATTCTAAATTTTTCTCCATTTTAATACAATATCCTGTCAATTTTCTCATTTTCTTAACATTTCTGTACTTCAAAAATAAGGTGTGTGTGTATGTGTATATGTGTGTCTGTGTGTGTCTTTGTGATGTGCATGCATGTGTGGTATGCATGTGTCTATGGTGTATGTATGTTTATGTCTGTGTGTATGTGTGTGTGTGTGTGTGTGTTTGTATCTCTGAGTATGTGTATATGCACATGTGTTTGTGTGTGTCTGTGCATATATGTCTATGTATGTATGACTCTGTGTATATATGTCTTTGTGTATATGTCTATATGTGTGTATGCTGCATGTATATATGTCTGTCTGTGTGTTTATGTGTGTTTTTACATTTACTTGTATGTGCATATGTGCTTGCCCATTCTAGGACATGTGGAATTCAATGTTTGCTGTCTTTGTTTGTCGCTTCCCACCTAAATCTTTGAGACACAATCTCTCATTAAATCTGGAGTTCATCATTTTGACTAGACTGGCTAACAGGCCATAAAGAATCTTTGTTTCCATTCCTCTCCACCAGTGTCAGGATTATAAGTATGCTCAGCTTTTATGTGGGTACTTAGGATTTGAACTGATATCCTTGTGTTTATGTGGCAAGCACTTTACCCACTGACCTATTTTACCAACCCAAGTAATAGCTAATTAAACTTGAGCAATGAATGCAGTTAAATATAAATAACATAGGACGATATTCTACTTTTGCAAAAAGCACATGGTGTTTATTTGAGATTCTACATTAGTAATTATACTTAAAATGACACAATTGAGAAATAATTTAACTCTAAAATTAATTGAGGATGTTTATGAGAAGGCTACTGACCAACTTCTAATGGTAAGTAGAAGTGAGTTTACAGCAAAGGCTGCATGTGTTTCTGATGAAGAGGAACTGACCTTGTCCCAGCATCTTAACCATCCCATCTTAGCAAATGACTGTCAGTTGCTGTGTCAGTGGATTGGAGTCAACAACCATTGACACTCTGCTTTGGGATCCCTTGGATTTACAAAAGTAATGTTTCCAAATGAGAACACAGTCTGCTGATGAGTCAGTGTCTCTACTGATGGCAACAAGAGCTTGAAGCTCCACAGTTCAAATGAATTACAGCTTCTTTGTTCTGTTTAAGTAGCTATTAAACAGGAATGGTGCATAATCCTCAGATCTACTCCCTAAATGAGGAAAGGTTCATCCTGTAAGAATTTTCAAGCATTGGTGTTCTGAAATGCATCACTCTTACTCTCCATGGAGAGCACTTATGAATGGAAATGGAGGGGAGGGGATGGGGGGAAGGTGGGAGTGGGGGTGGGAGGGGGAGAGGACAGGGGAACCCATGGCTGATGTGTAAAATTAAAACACAAATATAATAATAATAATAAAAACTCACCCAGACAATTCCTTTAAAATGAACTTGGTTATTATGTCTATGTAAGTGTAAAGGTAATGCTCAACCCAGACATCCACATACAATGCCTTACTTTTACAGTCCTTCCTCTACTACTTTTTTACTTACTTACTTTGAATAAACTATGTACACCAGCCTTGTGATCAGTTAAAATCTGGCAATATGAGATGTTTCCAAATCTGTCTTTGAATATTTACGTCTTTACTCTCTTCTCCTCATAATTTTTTAAAAGACATACAATATTTGGAAAAAGCCATGGGACTTTGGGATTGCTTCTTAACTTTGGCAGTTGGTAAATGGAAGTGAAGTTGGTGTCATCAGAGTTTACTATCAGCAAAGCCGCTCTATGTATTTCATGAATCTGACACCACAAGTTAGTTTTGCTTTCCTTTCACAGGCATGACCCTGGATCTGAGAGGAGCTATTAGAAAAGGTATTCTCTTGAATGGTGGACAGTCAGAAGTAAGATATACTGAATATGTACTGATCTTTAAGCTCCATTGCTGCATATTGAAACTTTTACAATAGTTCCATCTGTGTTCTTCATCTCTTTACACAAAGACTTTTGAATTTAAATTTTTATTTTTAAAATTTTCTTAAGAATTTCATATGTGAGTACTTTATTTATATCATCCCCAACATCCATCATGACTTCTTTAATTATTATTATACACACACACACACAAACACACAGATGTATGTATGTGTGTGTATGTGTGTGTGCATGTGTGTATGTAAAACCAGACCTGCTGAGTCATTTTAGTGTTGCTTATACACGTATGTGTTTAAGGCTGATTACTTATGATTGAATAACCTATTAATAAGCCTGTCCTTGGTGGTCTGATTCTCCCTCTCTCCAGATCCATTCATTGCCTATAATTTTTCATCTAGGGTAGAACCTTGTGAGATTTTCCTAGCATGTAAACTGATATTGTCATTGTGTTGGTCTTCTTGAGGCAACTGTATCATTGGAGATTTAATGGGTACCACTTCCATGTTATATCTTCCCTGCACTTAAAGACACTGCCTCACAGCACACATAACAGTCCCCTGGCTCTTACAATCTTTTTTCCACCACTTCCATAATACTTTGTGGGCCTTAGGTGAAGGGGTTTTCTTGTAGATATATTAATCTATGAACCCTCCAGTCAGTTATTCTCTACATTTGACCAGTTATAGATTGTTGTAATGATCTCTATTTTCTGTAAAAAGATGCTTCTTGGATGAGTAGTGAGACATACATGTACCTGTAGACATAAGGATAACTAGTTAGAATGCAGGTAGACATTATACTGGTTTAGCATATACCTTTAAATATTCTTGTATCTTTTTCATTTATTTTTATTGAAAATATAGTCTTCTCTCATATAACATAACCTGATCACAGTTTCCTTTCCCTCTACTTCCCCAAGTTCTTCCCCATCTCCCCTCTCTACTACTGCTCCATTTCCTCTTCACAAAAGAACAGGCCTCCAAGAAAGGACAGCAAACAGGACCAAAGCAAGATACTATAAGACAAGGCAAAAGCTCTCATATCGAGGCTGCACAAAGCAATCCGATGGGAGGAAGAGTCTCAAGAGCAGGCAAAAGAATCAGAGATACACCCACTCCCACTGTTAGAAGTCCCACAAACAACACAAAACTAACAGCCATAGCATATACACAGAGGACCTGGTGAAGACCCATGCAGGCCCTATGGTTGATGCTTCAGTATCCATGAGGCCATATATGCCCTGCTTAGTTAATCCAGTGGGCCATGTTCTCTTGGTGTCCTACATCCCCTCTGACTCCTACAATCTTTCCTCCCCTTCTGTCAAGGAGTTCCCTGATCTCTGATTGAGGGACCCAATGGAGACATCCAATTTAGACTCTCTTTCTCTGCTTAATATCTGGCTGTGGGTCTCTGAACCCACTCTCATCTGCAATCAGAGGAAGCCTCTCTGATGACAACTGGAAAAGGCACCAATCTATGAGTGTAGCAGAATATAATTAGGAATTATCTCATTGATTTTTCAGATCAGTTGTATTTGTCTCTACCCTAGGTATCTGAACTATCCAGTCTCTAGTCCCTGGCCATTCAGGCAGTGTAGGGTGTGGGCTTCCTCTTACAGCTTAGGCCTCAAGTTAAACCAAGCATTGCTTGACTATTACTGTAAGTTCTTCACCATATTTGTCCCAGCACATATTGCAGGTAGGACAAAGAGGTAGAGGTTTTGTGGCTAGGTTGGTTTCCATGTTTTATTTCTATGGACTGCAGAGTACCTTCTTGGCTAAAAAGATTGGAACATGGGGTGGGCTCCACACAGACACAAGCCCCACCTCTCCATATTCAATAAACTGTGTGGATGTTGTCCTACACAATGGGGCGACACTGCAAGCATTCAGAGAGTGACTTTATGTCCTAGCATCCATCTGGGTCATTTAGGGATCTCCATGGGAAACACTCAACCAACAAACTAACCCAAAGCCACACAGTCCCCACGCTGGAAATCTTCCCTGGCTACAAGAGATAGCCAGCCTCTGTATCCTGTATTACCAGGAGTCCTCACTAGGGTCATCCTCATATATTTCAGGAAGTTTCCACTACACTAGGAAGTTTCCACCATCCCTGAATTCTTGCTGTATTTACCCACACTCTCTCACTCGAATCCTCTGTTCACCTCATCCTTCACAATCCTGACCCCACACACACCCAGTACACCTATAAATCTACTCTATTTCCTCTTCCCAGGGAGATCCATGCTTCCCCAGTAGAGCCCACTTCTTTAACCTCTCTGTGTCTAAGGATTTTACCTTGATTATCATTTACTTAATAGCTAATATCCATGTATAAGTAAGTACATACCATATTTATCTTTCTTGGTTGCCTCACTCAGGATGTTTTTTTCTACTTCCACCCATTTTCTTGCAAATTTCATGATGTCATTCTTTTCACCAGATGAGTAATACTCCATTGTGTAAATGTACCACATTTTCTTTATCCATTTTTCAATTGAGGGACATTTAGGTTGTTTTCAGTTTCTAACTCTTATGAATAAATCCACTATGAACATAACTAGGAAAATGTCCTTGTAGTAGGATGGAGCATCATTTGAGTGAATGCCTAAAAGTGGTTATAGCTGAGTCTTGACATCAATTATAGGTTTCTGAAGAACTGCCATATTGACTTCCACAATGGCTAAACAAGTTTGTACTCTCAAAAGCAATAGAGGAGTGCTCATCTTGCTCCACATACTCTCCAGCATGACCTACCTCTTGTGTTATTGGTCTTAGCCATTTTAACAGGTGTAAGATGGAAACTCAAAGTCATTTTGATTTGAATTTTCCTGATGGTTAAAGATATTGAATTTTTCTTTAAGTGTTTCTCAGCAATTTGATATTCTTCTATTGAGAATTCTCTTTTTAGATATGTACCTCATTTTTAATTGGATTAATTGGGTTTTTATATCTAATTTCTTGAGTTCTTTATATATTTTGGATATTAGACCTCTATTAGATGTGGAGTTGATAAAAATATTCCCCTATTCTGTAGGCTGGTGCTTTGTCTGTTGATGGCATCTTTTGCCTTAAAGAAGCTTTTCAATTTCATGAGGTCCTATTTATTAATTATTTATCCTAGTGCCTACACTATCAGCATTCTGTTCAGAGATGGACAGTGCTATTTCCTGTGCCAATAAATTTAAGGCTGTTCCCCATATTCTCTTCTATCAGGTTCAGTGTGTTTGGATTTCTGTTGATATCAGTGGTCTACTTGTACTTGTGTTTTGTGCAGGGTGATAAACATTTTCATACTTCTACATGCTGACATTCAGTTTGACCATCAACATTTGCTGAAGATGCTTTCTTTTTTCCAATGTGAATTTCTGTCTTCTTTATAAATAATCAGTGTTGTTTGCTTTTTACTCTTTAGCTCTTTTGTGGGGCTGCCACCCAGCTCCCAAATAAACACACACAAAACTTATTATTACTTTTGAATGCCCTGTCTTAGCTTGGCTTGTTTCTAGCCATCTTTGCTTAACTCAAATTATTCCATCTATCTTTTGCTTCTGGGCTTTTACCTTTCTCTATTTCTGTATAACATTTCTTTCCTTCTTATTCGGTGTCTGCCTGTGTGGCTGGGTGGCTGGCTGCTGGAGTACTCCCCTCCTCCTTTTCTCATTCATTGAACTTCTCTTCCAAGATTTCTTCTTCTATTTATTCTATCTGCCTGCCAGTCCTGTCTATCCTTCGTCTTGCCTTATTATTGGCCATTCAGTTCTTTATTACAGAAATCAGGTACTTTAAACAGGCAAAGTAACACAGCTTCACTGAGTTAAACAAATGCAGCATGAAAGAATGCAACACATCTCTGCATCATTACACAAATGTTCCATAGCATAAAAAAATTTAAAACAATATTCTGCAAAAAAATCAGGTGTTCATAGTTATATGAATTCATATCTGGGTCTTCAATTGGATTCTATTGATGAACATGTCTGTTTTTAAGCAAAGACCTTGCAAAAAGCAGCAAGCATACCCAAGAGGATTAGATGGCAAAAAAATAACCAAAATGAAGGCTCAAATCAATAAAAATGGAAGCAAATATAATAATACAAATAATCAATGGAACAAAGATCTGGTTCTTTGAAAAAATAGACAAAATATACAAACCCTTATACAAATTAACTAAAAAACAGGGATAGGATATTCAATAAAACCAGAAACAAAAATGGGACATAACAGCAGACATAAAGGAAATCCAGAGAATCATAAAGGTGTAATTTAAAAGGCTGTACTCCACCAAATTGGAAAAAAAATAAAATAGAAATGGATAATTTTTTTCATAGGATCCACTTACCCAAGCTAAATCAAGATCACATAAACAATTTAAATATACCTATAAACACTAGTGAAATAGAAGCAGTCATTAAAATTCTCTCAACTAATAAAAGCTAATAAAGCAGAGAGTGTTAGCATAGGATTCAACTAGACCTTCAAAGAAAAGTTAATGCCAAGACTTTTCAAATTATTCCCAATAAATCAAACAGAAGGAACATTGCTCAGTTCATTTTATGAGGCCAAAGTTTCCCTGATATCCAAACCACTCAACAAAAAAGAGAATTGAATCTATATAGAATTGAATCTAAATAGAGAAAGGTAAATTGAGTATAGATTCAATTCTCCTTATGAATATAGATGTAAAAATACTCAATAAAACACTTGCAAACTAAATCCAAGAACACAACAAAAAAGATCATCTACCATAGTCAAGTAGGCTTCATCCCTGAGATTCAGGGATGGTTCAACATATGAAAATATGTCAATGTAATCTACCATACAGAAAAGGCCTTTGACAAAATCAAGCACCTACCTCTTCATGATCAAAAGTCTTGGATATATTAGGAATACAAGGAACATACCTAAACATAATAAAAGTAAATTACAGCAATCTTATAGCCAACATTAAATTAAATGGAGAGAAACTTAAAGCAATTCCACTAAACTTATGAAAAAGCCAAGTTGTACACTCACTCCTTTTCTATTCAATATCGTAGTTGAAGTTTTAGCTAGAGCAATTAGATAACTGACAGAGATCAAGGGGATACAAATTGTAAAGGAGGAAGCCAAAGTATCATTATTTTTAGTTGATATGATAGCATACACAACTGAGCCTAAAATTTCCACCCAGGAACTCCTACAGCTGATAAACACTTTTAGTAAAGTGGCTGGACTCAAGATTAACTAAAAACAAACAAACAAACAAAAAACTATTAGCCTAGCCTATATACAAATGGCAAATGGACTGAGAAAGAATTCAGGGAAACAGCACCCTTTCACAATAGCCATAAATATTTTAAAATATCTTGGAGTAACTCTAACAAAGCAAAAGAAAGATCTGTATGACAAAAATCTCAAATCTAGGTTAGAAATTGAAGAAGATGGAAAGATTTCCCATGCTCAGACATCTGTAGGATTAACACAGTAAAAATGACCATCCTACCAAAAGCAGTCTACAGTTCCAAGGCAAGCCCCAGCAAAATTCAAATACAGTTCTTTACACACCATGATAGATAATTCTAAACTTCTTTTGGAAAATCAAAAAAACCTGGGTGAACAAAGACAATCCCGAACAATGACAGAACTGTTGGAGACATCACCATCCATGATATCAAGTTGTACTACAGAACTATAGTAATGGATGCTTTTGATATGGTAACTTGATAATCCAAAGCAAGTACATTCCCCATTTGTTATATAAATTGATTTCTAGTTTTTATTAATGTGAGCTAAACCCACCAAATCATAAAACTTTCTGGAAAACTGGTAAAACTAGAACATTCTTCTAAAATATCTAATCAGTGTCATGAACCACTTTTATAGTTCATATTGATGTTTCAATGCCTTAATTATTCCCTTCATCTTAATTATAAACAAATTTTCCTTTAATAAACAAAGGAGTGTAGAGTGAGTTCACATAAACAATTATGCATTAGCAGTAATGAGAAACAAACATCAAATACACACACATACACACACACACACTTATGTCATTCACTGTAACTTTGAATCTTATTGTTATCTTAAGTGAAGTGATAAGGTTACAGAACTTGAATTGACTTGGCTCAGTAATTAACTTTTGATTGTATCTGTGAGGTTTTTCAAAGTCACTTTTTAAACATCAAAGTAAACTGTTATTTTTAAATAATTCACCTTATCTCTTTTACATTTCTTGTAATGAGCACATAACCATAACAATATCTGTTTAAGAAACAGGAACTTCCTGAGGCTACTATATCCAGTAGTTAGATAGCAAGTAGTCTATCGGGTAAGGTGACCTGCTGACGTCCCATGCAACCTAAGTCAGAAACTCATTTTTCAGTAAAAGGGGGAGGGGGGCTGTAGGTCCCTGGGCCCCATTTTGGGTAACTGTTGCATTGCTTGCCGACCTTGACCTTGATATCCTCCCTATGCTAATTCCCTGCAAGATTCCACCCTCCTGAATGCTTAAGGGATGCTCCTTGTCTATGTATCCAGCATATTGGACATTAACAGCTTAGATGCAAATTGTAAAACATCAGAAGCAGGGTTGGAGATTTAGCTCAGTGGTATAGTTCTTAGGTGCAAGGCCTGGGTTTGATCCTCAGCTTAAAAAAAAAAAAAAATCAGAAGGGAACTTCTGCCCTCTGGGGTTCTCCCATTGTGCTGTAAGCCTGTATTTAAGATCTCCTCCCCCCTTCGATAAACGGCATTCAAAAGAAGAAGAAGAAGAAGAAGGAGGAGGAGGAGGAGGAGGAGGAGGAGGAGGAGGAGGAGGAGGAGAAGAAGGAGAAGAAGAAGAAGAAGAAGAAGAAGAAGAAGAAGAAGAAGAAGAAGAAGAAGAAGAAGAAGAAGAAGAAGTAGGAGAAGAAGAAGAAGGAGAAGAAGAAGAAGAGAGGGTCAAGATCATGATGAGGAAACCCACAGAGACAGCTGACTAGTGCTAGTTGGACTCTGGACAGCTCAGAAACCTGCATGGGACGGAACTAGGCCCGCTGAATGTGGGTGACAGCTATGTGACTTGATCTGTTAGTGGGGTCCCTGGCAGCAGGACCAGGACTTATCCCAGGTGCATGAACTGGCTTTTTGGAGCCCATTCCCTGTGGTGAGATACCTTGCTCAGCCTTGACACAATGGGGAGGGGCTATGCTCTCCTTAAACTTGGTATGCCAGACTTTGTTGACTACCATGGGAGGCCTTACCCACTCTGAGGAGTGGATGGGGGCAGAGTGGGAGGGAGATGAGGAGGTGGGAGAAAGGGAGGGAGGAGGAACTGGGGTTGATATGTAAAATAAAAAATATTTTAATGAATAAATATATTTTTTTTAAAAAGTAGTCTATATATTGCACAATTTTCCTTCTCAAATGCTCAGTGACACTGGAAAATGTAAGCAGACTCTGTGATAGGTTCATATATAGGTTAGAACCAAGTTTTGCTTTCATATAAGGTTTCTATCTTGTTTATTATGTAATGGTGGTTTATTCATTATTTGAATATAAACATATGTACATACATATACAGCACACATATATGTAAAGATACATTGAGTATATCAATTCTATGTAATCCAGATTTCAAATATTACATATCATTTTAGACTAATCTATATAACTAATCTAATCCACATCCAATGCTAATATTTAAAAAAATATACTAAATTCAAGTAAGGTGTATAAATATGTAAATTTATTTCTGAAGTCCAATAAAACTTGCATTACAGTTCAGAATGGCACAGAGAAATATATAGGGAAAGCTTAGATAGTGAAAAGTTACATGAAGAAAAGCTATAGCAACAGATAGACAGAGATGACTAACTTTTGGCATTTATTTTTAAGTAAAGTCTGTGGAGAATACCAATGTGGTATTTTCATTAAATAGAAGGATTTGAGCTCTTTGGTGACTCAAACAAAGTTCAGTGTATTATTTCAGGCATTTAAATCCAAACAGCAAGACAACCATCTTGAAAAATAAATTAAAGTCAACAAAATGTAATAAATATTTTAGATAAAAAATTCATTTGATAGTTATATAATTTGAGACTGACAATAAAATCTGATGAGAATAACAAAATTAAAACAAAAACACAATGATGAATACAGACCATTTTATCAACTCACAGAAACAGCTGGGCAAAGCAACCTATTGATGAATTCCTCTGGACATTGGAAACCTGCTAATAAATTTACCAAATGATTAGATAATAAAATACAGTCAACTAAACAATTGATTGAAATTGGAATTGCTTTGGATGTATATCCAGAATTTGTTACTCATGAAAAGCACTAAAACTGGTGACCAAAAGGATGTTTTTATTCCTATATCCATTGCACCCTTATCTGCCATATTGTAATATAGAATCAAAGTAAATATCCAGCAATGGATAAAGATATAAAGAAAATATAGTACACGCGCTCGCGCACACACACACACACACACACACACACACACACACACACACACACTGAAATGTTTTTCAGTCTTTCAAAAAGAGAAATCCTATCACTTTTGACAAGAGATGACTCTAAAATTCATTAGACTAAGTGGCAAAAGCCAAGTACAGAAAGAGAAATACTTCATATCTTAATTTTATGTGGGATCTAATAAAGTTAAACTCAGAAGAGAGTGAAGACTACCAGAGACTGGGATCAATGATAATGAGAGGACAGAGGTGGGGAGGAAGGGGGCGCAGCTTAGGTGAGAAGAGTCATTCTTGAGACTGGTTGTGCAGAAGAGTGGGCAGAGTGAAGAAAACAAAAGATGGGCCTTGTAGAACTTATTGTTTTAGGTTTTTGTTTCTTTATTTAAGTGGGTTTTGTTGTAGTGTTGTATTGTGCTTTAGGGTTTTTGGTTGTTTTGTTTATGTTTTTCTTCATGGTAAAATTGCTGTAGCTCTTTTTTCAAACTAAAACATAGTTATCTCAAATCTTTAAGCAGTTATATCAGTTATTTTTTTTTTGAAAGGAAAAAATATACTTTATTTCAATCATTACAGGTTTCAGGAGGGGAAATGCCTCTTTTGATATGGTGCCTATTTTTAATCTTTGTTCTCAGGTTTGTTTGTTTTTTCCCATTAAACTTGTTTTCATGGGTCTCAAAATTCTGTGACAGATTTTTGTTCAAGTTGTTTCCATTAAAAAGTACTGATTTTGAAAACTAATAACTTAAAACTGCCACACACACACACACACACACACACACACACACACACACACACACAAATGGTCCACAAAACATTCTCCTTTCCTTCTGAAGGCTTTAAGATGCATTGTTATCATTAAGCAGTCTTTTACTATTAAACTTAAATGGCCAGTTGAGACAAACAGTTCTGAGACCTTTCTTCCACCACTGATTAAGACTGGGGAGGCAAGTGTTAGCCAGAATATTCATTTAGCCTTCTGAGCTTTCTGGGCAGAAATGGTGACTTTGCCAGCTCCAGCAGCCTTCTTGTCCACAGTTTTGATGACACCCACAGCAACTGTCTGACTCATGTCACAAACAGCAAAATGACCCAATGGAGGATAATCAGAGAAGCTCTTAGCACACATGGGCATGCCAACAACCATATCAACGATGGCTGCATCACTGGATTTCAAGAATTCAGGGCCACCTTCCAGCTTCTTACCAGAACGACGATCAATTTTTGCTTAAGCTCAGCAAACTTACATGCTATTGTGAGCAGTGTGACAGTCCAGTACATAGCCAACACTAGTTTGGCCTGGTTCAGGATAATCATCTGAGTGGTGAAGCCAGTGGCTTCCATGGGTGAGTCATTTTTGCTGTCACCAGCAACGTTGCCACGTCTAACGTCTTTGACGGACACGTTCTTTACATTGAAGCCCACATTGTTCCCAGGGAGAGCTTCACTCAAAGCCTCATGGTGCATTTCAACAGACTTGACTTCTGTTGTCACATTGACTGGAGCAAAGGTAACCACCATTCCAGGTTTTAACACACCAGTCTCCACTCGGCCCACAGGGACAGTCCCAATACCACCAATTTTGTAGACAACCTGGAGGGGCAGTCTCAGAGGCTTGTCAGTTTGGATGAGTTGGTGGCAGGATGCAATCCAAAGCTTCCAGCAGTGTGGTCCCACTGGCACTGCCATTTTGCGGGCGACTTTCCATTCCTTGAACCAAGCTACATTAGCATGTTGTCACCATTCCAACCGGAAATTGGCACAAATGCTACTGTGTCAAGGTTGTAGCCAATTTTCTTAATGTAGGTGCTGACTTCCTTAACAATTTCCTCATATCTCTTCTGGCTGTAAGGTGGCTCTGTGGAATCCATTTTGACACCAACAATTAGCTGTTTCACACCCAGGGTGTAAGCCAGAAGGGCATGCTCACAGGTCTGCCTGTTCTTGGAGATACCAGCTTCAAATTCACCAACACCAGCAGCAACAATCAGGATAGCACAGTCAGCCTGAGATGTGCCTGTAATCATGTTTTTGATAAAGTCTCTGTGTCCTGGGGCATCAATGATAGTCACATAATATTTGCTGGTCTCAAATTTCCACTGGGAGATGTCAATAGTGATACCACACTCACCCTCACCTTTCAGTTTGTCCAAGACCCAGGCATACTTGAAGGAGCCTTTTTTCATCTCGGCAGCCTTCTTTTCAAACTTTCGATGGTTCATTTGTCGACAAACAAATGAACCATCAAAAAAGTTCAAGTTTGTTTTTTATTTTACTTTCAATTTCTAAAAGGTATTTGTCATATTTTAATTCTGTTTTTAAAACTTTTCTTTATTTATTTAATATCCTAACTAGTTTCCCATCCCTCCTATCTTCTCAGTCCCTCCCATCACCTCCCCTCTGCCTCCCCACCCCATATCTACTCCACCTCTGTTTCTACTCAGAAAAGGGCAGGCCTCCTATGGATATCAACACAATATAGAAAGTTGTAGTAAGATGCAGATGAATTTCTAAAATGGTCTTATTAAGTAAAAAACACAGAGCCAAATATAGGGGTGAAAGCCTTAGAGATCAGGGAAATAGGGAAAGCCACCAGTCAACCTCACCTCACCAAATTCAAGTTACTTCCTATCTACCCATACCTTTATTGCCTTGCTGTTCTGCCCTCTCATTGGCTCTCTTAGCACAGCTACCTTACTTTCCTCTTTCTATGCAGGTCTGTCACTTTCTGTCTGTCTGTACAGACTACCAGGTCTCTGTGGTTGGTAATAAGATTAAAGGCATGTGTCACCACACTTAGCTCTCTTCCCTAGAGTGGCCTTGAACACACAGAGATCCTGCCTGCTAAGTGATAGGATTAAGGGTGTGTGCTACCACTGCCTGACTTCTATGTTTGCTTAAAATGGCTTGCTATTTCCTCTGATCTCCAGGCAAACATTTTTAAAGTACAAAGAAATTATCACCACAGTAAGACTAATGTTCCATCTTGTATTAAGGCTGGGCAAGGTCACCTAGTATAAGCAATAGAGTCCCAAAAGCCAGCAGAAATGTCAGAGATAGCCCTTGATCCCACTGTTAGGATCCTACAAGAAGGACAAGCTATACAACTGTCACATATATGCAGAGGAGCTAGGTCAGTCTCATGCATGCTCCCTGGTTTTTAGTCAGTCTTTGTGAGTTCCTATGAGCCCAGGTTGGTTGATTCTGTAGGGTTTTCTTCTGATGTCCTTGACCCAGTCAAGCTCCTACAATCCTTCCTCCCTCAAAAGGATTCCCTGAGCTTGACCTAATATTTGACATGGATCTCTGCATCTGTTTCCAACAGTTACTAAATGATGCCCCTGTGATGGCTTTTGTGCTAGTAGTATATGAGTCTGTGAGTAAAGCAGAATATCATTAGGCATCATTACATATTCTTTCCTCCAGGCATATTTGGTTCTATCCTAGGTCTCTGAGCCATCCAACCTCTGTGTCCTGGTGCTACAGGGAGTGTCAGAGGTGGGACATCCTATCCTTTTGGTTTTTTTCATATGAAATTGAGTATTATTCCTTCCAGGTCTGTAAAGAATCATTTGGGGATTATAATGGGGGTTATATTGAATCTGTAGATTGCTTTTGGAAAGGTAGTCATTTTTACTATGTTACTCCTACAGATCTCTGAGCATGGAAGGTCTTTCCATCTTCTGATGTCTTCTTCAATTTCTTTCTGCAGTGACTTGAAGTTCTTGTCATACAGGTCTTTCTTGATTAGAGTTACACTAAGATATTTTATATTATTTGTGGCTATTGTAAAAAGTGTTGATTTCTTGCTTTCTTTCTTGTCTTCTTTATCATTTGTGTGTAGGAGGCCTACTAATTTTTTTTAGATAATTTTGTGTCCAGTTACTTTGGTAAAACTCTTTGTCAGCTGTAAAAGTTCCCTGGTACAAGTTTTGAGTCACTTATGTATAGTATAATGTAGCTAAGAGTTTTCCTGCCTAGCCCACAGTCATGACAAATCTCTCTCACCCACCAGGCCCATAGATGCTCAGAACCAACCAAGTAAACACACAGAAACTTATATTGCTTACAAAATGTATGGCCATGGCAGGCTTCTTGTTATCTACTTCTTCTATCTTAAATTAACCCATTTCTATTAATCTATACTTTGCCACATGGCTTGTGGCATACTGGTGTCTTTACATGTTGCTTCTCATGGCAGCAGCTGTCAATGTCTCTCCGCCTCAGCCTTTACTTCCCAGAATTCCCTTCTCTCTTGTCCCGCCTATACTTCCTGCCTGGGCACTGGCCAAACAGCATTTTATTTAAACAGAGCGATATCCACAGCACTTCCCCTTTTCTTTTTTTTTTAAAGGAAGGTTTTTACTTTCACATAGTAAAATTACATATAAAAAAACAATTATCAAGCAAGAATTATAGTTACAATATTAAAGAAGATATCCTAGCTATCTTATATTTGTGAGTTTAAGGTTTATATCTAAGTTACCTTTTATCATAAAAACTGAGGAAATTATATCTATCTAGTCTTCAACTACATCAAAGACCTCAGAAGGATATAATATTACCTGAGAAATAGGAGAAAGACACAAGCAACTTTTGGGAGTCTTGTAGGGTAGACAGAGACAGCTGGAAGCCTGGACAGTCACCTAATGTTCCTTTGTAAAGTTGGGGCATTTGTCTTCAGCCCACAGGGCTGGAGTCTCTTGGTCACTTTTTTCAGTGTCCTGTAGAATGTCTGGCAGTTTCCTCTGCAAAGCAGGAACTTAAAGGACCATTTTGTCAAGCAAAGTTCAGTGGTCACCTTTCTATGGGTCCTGCATGTCCAGTCAATCAAGCAGTCCAGGCAAGAACAGTTTCTTGCCCAAATGGCTATTTTTGCCAAGGTGAAGATAAACTCCATATGAAGTGTCTTCAATGCCCATCCTCCTCTCTGAAGTAAATCTGGTGCTGCCAGGAGCAAATATGCCTCACTGTCCAGAAAGGCTGAATTTTAAAAATATTTTAAATGCCATATTCTGTAGGTCTTTGAAGTATTTGAAGATTACCTATCTATCTGAAATATCTCCGTGTATACCTGAAGACTTAACTAACATGGCTATGAGTATGATTATCATAGATGACTAATTATTAATCTATTTTTAATTATCCATTACAATTTTAAATGAGCTATACAAACATAATAGAGAGTAGAAATATAAACACAGTATAACAAAATTAACTTTAAGTTTGTAACAATAGACTAAAATCTATACCAATGTAAGGCATTTTAAACAAGTTGTTGCTCTTTAGAAGTAAATTTTTTAATCTACCCTTTCATCCTATTATATCTATATCATATCCCCTTTTCTTCTTTAGGAAGAGATTGCATTTATAATCAACCTGCTTTAAATAAAAATATTGGTTTTTCTCTGTCCCACATCAGAGGGCTCTTCTGATTTGGGACACAAGAATCTCTTAACCTTTTTTTTAGCAGTATGTCTGGGTTTAGAGAAGGAGTGAGCCAGTTCCATCTCCAAAGCCAGCTTGATAATTTTGGGAAACTGGGCGTAGTTTCTCTTACTACTTCCTGCTGGAGGGGGGCACTGTATCTTATGGAAACACAAAGAAAATTTTAGGATTATGGAGTAGTCTGTGAGTGTAAACCTCTGAGCCAGTTGCCTTGAAACCATTGTGGATGTTGGATCATCTGGGCCATTGAGTCATCAGAGACCTTTCAGGTGGTCTTAGCTGATTAAACCTGATGTATCTTAATCTGGAACAAACCCACAGCCTCTGGCTTTCTGTGGAAACAAAAGCAGAGACTCTTTTCCAAAGCAACATATCCTTATATCCAAATTGTGAAGTCAAGGTACCTTTAAAATTTACATATTTGTTTAAATCAACAGCTTTTACAATCAAATCTTTTTCTGTGGTTAAAAATCACAAAGACAAGACAAACCAGATTCTCTGTGTAATATCCATCTTTGTAAGACTGAAATGCCACTGTGGCTGCTGGCTCCGCCCACCTCAGCTTCCTGACATGGTGGTGGTACAATTTACCGCCACCTCTGGGTCTGGAGCCATGTGTACCATCAACTATCAGAAGCAGTTCTATCAAAGCAACACATAGCCCAGAAACCTTTTTTTTTTTTTTTTTTTTAACTAGCAAAGGCTAAATCCACCATGCAGCAGACTAAAATACTGCTTGTAGATTCCTCATTCCTGCCACACTGCAGGCCAGACACACACACCAGGAACCTGACATAGTAGCTCCTAATGTCACTAACTTGAGAGAGACAACTAGGAAGCTGTTTTTAGCTCTGTTTTAGAATCTTTTTTGTCAGGTTTTAGGTGGAAACTCTTGCCCCACGTTGGGTGCCATTTGTAGCTAGAGTTTTCCTGCCTGGCCCATAGTCCAGACAAATCTTTCTCACCCGCCAGGCCCATAGTTGCTCAGAACCAACCAAGTAAACACACAGAAACATATATTGCTTACAAACTGTATGGTTGTGGCAGGCTTCTTGTTATCTACTTCTTCTATCTTAAATTAACCCATTTCTATTAATCTATACTTTGCCACATGGCTTGTGGCATACTGGTGTCTTTACATGTTGCTTCTCATCGCAGCAGCTGTCAGTGTCTCTCCGCCTCAGCCTTTACTTCCCAGAATTCCTTTCTCTCTTGTCCCACCTATACTTCCTGCCTGGCCACTGGCCACAGCACTGCAGTGAAGGGTATGGTTTTCTGCTCTTGCTCTGACCTCGTGGTTTTTAACTCTGCAATTGGTTCTGTGTTTCTTATTTAACAAGACAGTTACATCTACAGTATAATAGTATCTGCAAATGATGATACTTTAACTTCTTCTGTTCCAATTTGTACCCCTATGATCTCCTTTTGCTGTCTTATTATTCCAGCTAGAACTTCAAGTAATATATTGAATAACTATGGAGAGAGTGGACAACCTTGTCAAGCTCCTGATTTTAGTGGAATGCCTTTTAGTTTCTCTTCATTTAATTTGATGTTGGCTATTTGTATATTGCTTTTACTATGTTAGATATGTCTCTTGTATCCCTGATGTCTCCAAGACATTTATCATGAAAGGGTGTTGAATTTTATCAAAAGATTTTTCAGCATGTAATGAGATGATCATGTGTTTTTGTTGTTGTTGTTTCTGTTAGTTTATTTGGTGTATTACATTGACAAATTTTCTTATATTTAACCATCACTGCATCTCTGGGATGAAACCCACTTAGTTATAGTGGATGATCTTTTTGATGTGTCCTTGGATTCAGTTTATTGAGTATTTTTGCACCTATCTCCATATGGGAGATTGGTCTGTAATATTCTTTTTGTTGAGTCTTTGTATGATTTGGGTATCTGTGTGACTGTGGACTCATGAATGAATCTCATAATGTTTCCCCTGTTTCTGCTTGGTGGAATTATTTGACTAGTAATGATAGTAGCTCTTCTTTGAAGGTCTGTTATAATTGTAGGCTGAAACCCACTAGCCCTGGACTTTTTTGATTTGGAGACTCTTAATGACTGATTCTATTTCCTTGGGGGATATAAATTTTTTAAATTGTTTGTCTCATCTTGATTTCGCTTTGGTAAGTGTTATCTATAAAGAAAATTGTCCATTTCGTTTAGATTTTCCAATTTTGTAGAATACATGTTTTTGATGTATGACCTTATAATTCTTTGGATTTCTTAGATGTCTATTGTCATGTCCCCTTTTTCTCTTCTGGTTTTGTTAACTTGGATATTTTCCCTGCCTTTTATTAGTTTTGATAAGGGTTTGTCTATCTTAATTATTTTCTCAAAGAACCAACTCTTCATTTCATTGATTCTCTTATTCTCTTTGTTTTTATGTTTCTGCTTTCAGCCCTCAGTTTGATTATTTCCTGCCATCTATTTCTCATTTGTGTCTTTGCTTCTTTTTGTTCTAGATCTTTCAGGTTTACTGTTAAGTCACTGGTATAAAATCACTCTAATTTCTTTATGCAGGCATTTAGTGCTATTGACTTTCCTCTTAGCACCACTTTCATCATATCCCATTGGTTTGGATATGTTGTGTATTCATTTTCACTGAATTCTATAATTTCATTCTTTATTTATGTGTTGATCCAATGGCAATTCAGTAGAGATCTGTTCATTATTTATTTATTTATTTTTAGTGTGTGTGCTTTCTTTTGTTTCTATTCTTGTTGAAATTCAAATTTAATCCATGGTAGTCTGTTAGGATACAGGGGGTTATCTCAATCTGTTGAGACTTAAATCAACCATGCTGAATACATGGTTAATTTTGCAGAAGGCTCCATGAGATGCTTAGAAGGTATATTCTTCTATGTTAGGGTGAAAAGTTCTGTAGATATCTATTAGGTATATTTAAGCCATAACATCTGCTAGTTCCATTATTTCTTTGTTTGCTTTCTGTCTGGACAACCTGTTCATTGCTGAGTTTGATGTTGAAGTCTCCCACAATTAATGTGCTGTGGGATGTCTTTCTGTTTGTTTTGAATATGTGTTGCTATGATTGGTAAATAAAGAAGCTGCTCTGGATTATGGCAAGTCAGTTTATAGCCAGACAGGAAATCCAATAGAGAGACAAGAAGAAGAAAGGCAGAGGTGAGGGAGATGTCAACCCACCATCCAAGGAACAACATGTAATGTGACACAGGTAAAGCCACAGAACATGTGGCAATACATAGATTGATAGATATGGGTTGAGTTAAGCTATAAGAGCTAGCTAACAAGAAGCCTGCTATAGGCCATACAGTTTGTAAATAATATTAAGCCTATGAGTAATTATTTTATAAGCAGCTGTGGGACTGGACTGTGGGGCTGGGTGGGACCAGAAAAAAGTTATGCCTTCATTAATGTGTTGGGTTCAATGTGATTTAAGCTTTAGTGATGTTTCTTTTACAAATGTGGGTGCCCTTTCATTTCTGGTATAGATGTTGAGAACTGGTTACTGAGTCATGTTGAATCAGACTTCCTTCTTAGATCAGGCAGATCAATGCTGTGCTGGCCTTAGAGTTTGCAGAGACCCAACATACACACTGCAGGCCTACAAAACAAGAACACTTTCTGTAGTCTCCCTTTCACCCAACACATACACATATCTTCAATGGACAGCACAATCTTTCTTTCCAAACTTGCTTTCCCCAACTCATTGCTTTGTCCAACTCCAAACAACATTTCCCTTGGAACCCACAGTCCATTATCACCACAGAAAGAAGCAGGCTAACTGTAAATCTTCACCTCTTCCTCCTTTCCTCTAAGCCCAGTGTCATCTCCAGCACTGTAGCACAACTTCTGCCTTTGGCCTCACCTCAACTCTAACCCTATTCCCAGGAAATTAACTAAGCAGATCCTGGTAAATATTCTTCCTTTCTCTCTCCAATGATTCCCCCCTCTCAGCCTTCTACCACCTTATTCCTAAGTGTCATCTCACAATACCTAGAAATGCATTTTACCTGGAACTCCCAAAAGCCATAGCTATCAGGATCCCTGAAGAATTTCCTACCAAAAAAAAAAAAAAAAACAGACAGCCAACACACTCTTCTAGAACCAGAGATGAAACAGAAACCAAGAATCAAAACACCCAACCAATAAAAACAGAACCAGATATCAACAAATAGAATTAAAATTTTCCCCATTCCTGATGCCTAGATGCCAGAATAAAAGCACAAGTAATTACAGCCAGAACTATGTCTGCACTAGAGCCCAGCAACCCTGTCACAGCAGGCTCTGAGTAACACAACATGACTGAAGAACAGTAAAAAGACCTTAAAATAGCCCTTTTGAATATGACAGGGGTAATTAAAGATGGAATGCATAAGTCCTTTAAAGAAATTAAACAAACAGACCATGGAAGAAAATAAATAAACAGTTCAAGTCTGAAAGTAAAAATAGAATTAATAAAAAAACCAAAACTGAGGGAAATGTGCTGCCCCTTTCCCTCCCCAAGAAAACAGCCCCCTGCAATACCAGTGAAAACAAGAGACATAAGCACACATTGAACCAACTGTGAACAGGGGAGGGTGGGGCTGGGGGTGGGAGGGGGGATGACAGGGGAACCCATGGCTGATATATAAAATTTAAAACACATAATAATTAAGCAAAAAAATAGAAATTAAAAGAATCAATAAAAAAAGAAAATTATGGTACATATACACAATGGCATACTACTCAGTACTAAACAATGACATCATGAGGTTTGCAGGCCAATGGATGGAACTAGAAAATACCATCCTGAGTGAGGTAACCCAGACTCAGAAAGACAAACTTAGTGTGTACTCACTCAATAGTGGTTAATAGATATAAAGCAAAGAGTAACCAGACTACAACCCACAGCTCCAGAGAAACTAGGTAACAAGGAGGACCCTAAGAGGGATGCATGGATTGCCCTGGTAAGAGGAAATAGATGAGGTTTCCTGACTAATCTGAGGCTGAGGGGGGCAATGGAGGGTAGGGGATGGGTAATGGGAGCATGGGGGAATGGGATGCTTGAGCTGTAATGGGGTTAACTGGGAGAGCAATGAGGGAGGATATTGTAATAATGGGAGACATCATGGGGATAGGGAGAAACCTGGTGTCAGTGAAGTTCCCAAGAATCCATGGAGATGACCCCAGCTTAGACTACTAGCAGTGGTGGAGTGGAGGGAAGGGGGTGCTTGATCTTGCCTACCCAGGTGATTGGATTGGTGGATGTCATAACTGTCATCATAGAACCTTCATCTAGTAACTGATGGACACAGATGCAGAGAGCCATGGGCAAGCACCAAGCCGAGCTCCAGATGTTCAATCAAAGAGAGCAATGAGAGATTCTATGAGCAAGGGGCATCAAGACCATGATTAGGAAACTTACAGATACAACTGAACCAAGCTAGTGGGAACTCATGAACTTTGGACTGACAGCTGTGGATCCTGCATAGGACTGGACAGGGCCCTCTGCATGGGCAAGACAGTTTTGTAGCTTGGTCTGTTTGAAGGGCCCCTGGCAATGGGAATAGGATCTATCTCTGGTGCATCAACTGGCTTTTTGGACCACATTGCCTGTGGTGGGCTACCTTGCACAGCCTTGATGCAGAGCAAGTGGCTTGGATCTCCCTCCACTGAATGTGCTGGGCTTTGCTGACTCCCCATGGGAGGCCATACCTTTTTAGTGGAGGAGATGGAGGTGGTTTAGGGGGAAAGACTGAGGGGAGTGGGAGGAGGGATGAAAGGGAATCTGTGGTTGGTATGTGGAATGAATGGAAAATTTCTCAGTTAAAAAAGAGTGCAAAAAGATAAACAATATAATCACCAAATGGTTATCTCATTAGAAACAGAAAAGGCCTTTGACAAAATCCTACATCATGTTAAAAATCCTGGAGAGATTAGGGATATAAGGAACTTAACTCAACATAATAAAAGCAGTCTACAGCAAGTCCACAGCCAACATTAAATTAAATGGAGAGCAACTCAATGCAATTCCACTAAAATCAGGAACAACACAAGGTTGTCCACTGTCTCTATACCTATTCAATACAATACTTAAAATCTTAGCTAGAGCAATAAGACATTTGAAGGGGATGAAAATATAGATGTAATGGTCTTATTAAATAAGAAACACAGAGCCAAATGACGAGTTAAAAGCACAAGAGGTCAGAGCAATAGCTAAGAGCTGATACTAAATACCATTTCTTGCCCTTCACTGCCACTGTCATCCTTCCTCTCAGAAAGAGACCTACTTCATGTGTATCTGTCTTTTTATTGACTTTCTGTTCTGTCTTCTCATTGGATGTAAGCCATATGACCTCCTCGTCACTGCCTATCTATACAGACCTCCAGGGTCTTCTATAGCTAGTATTGAGATTGAAGGTGTGTGGCTCCATGCTGGTTGTATCCTTTAACACACATAGATCTGTCTATCATATGTTCGGGATTAAAGGTGTGTGCCACTACCACCCAGGTATAACTATGGCTTGCTATTAGCTCTGACCCCCAGGCAACTTTATTTATTAACATGAAAATAAAATCACATTTAAGTACAAATAAAGTATCACCACATTTCTCCCTTTCTATTTTAGTAAAAAGAAAAGAGGAAAAAAGATATAACTAATATAAGAAAAACTACATACAAAAGTACAATAACTATATACCATATATACAAGCAATAAATACCTAAACAATGTCTAGTCCATTTGCATTTGACAAATTCAGAGAAAATAATTCCATTATCTATCCTATTTTGATAAGTCCAAAATGTACCTGATTCACTTTCTATTCTAACTTATATTACTAACAGAACTATCTTATAACGTCTTTCAAATTTATACACTTACTCTTTAGTGAGTTTCTTTTCTAAAATTCTTAACAAGGAAAAGTATAATTATCTAAACTTTAACTGTAACTGTCCAATCTTCAACTCCCTCAGAAACCCAAGAAGGAAAAATTACCTAACAAAAATAAAAAACAGGAAGTTCACACAAGCAGCTTCCAAAAAAAGTGAGTTGACAGAAACAGCCACCTGCCTGGACAGTCACCTGAGGTTTCTCTGCAGTGTAAGAACAGTTAGCAAGAAGCCTGTAATGGCCATACAGCTTATAAGAAATATAAGTCTCTGTGTGTTTACTCAGTTGGGTCTCAGCAACTGTGGGACTGGTGGATGAGAGAGATTTGTCTTGACTGTGGACCAGGTAGGACCAGGAAAACTCTTGCTACAAATGGCACCCAACAGGTTGGCAAGAGTTTCCACCTAACACCTGAGAAAAAAGATTCTAAAATGGAGCTAAAAACAGCTTTTTATTTGTCTCTCTCAAGTTAACAGCAGCCTATGAGTTTGAGATACTATAGTGGGTTCCTGGCATGTGCATTTGATTGGAAGTGTGTCAGAAATAAGGCATCTAGAAGTGGCACATTACACTGTGTGGTGGATTTAGCCTTTGCTAGTACAAAAAAAAAAAAGAGGTTTCTGGGCTACACACTGCTTTGATAGAAGCATAAAACTGCTGTTTCTAAGAGTTGATGGCTTTCCCAGATGGAAAACCCACCGCCATGTTGGGAAGATGAGGTGGGTAGAGCATTTTGGTCTTACAAATGCTACAGTTTAAAGCAATTGTTACAAAATAAGGCAGATTCAGATGAAACAAGACTTTAAATGCTTTACAATGTGTATAAAAATGTATATAGGCCTGGAAGAAAGAAAAAAGGAATATATACAGTTATATAAATATATAGATAGTTCTTAAAAATAAAGTCTTTAAAGAGACAGTGAAGGTAGTATATAAAATAAGCCATGTAAAGATGGATATTACACAGAGAATCTGGATTGTGTCATCTTTGGGATTTTTAATTTAAGAGAGATATTTGATTGTAAAGGCAGCAGAGTTAAACCAATATATATGTTTTAAAGGTACCTTGACTTCAAAATGTGGATATAAGGATATGTTGCTTTGGAAAGAAGGCTCTGCTTTTGTTTCCACAGAAAGCCAGACACTGTGGATTTGTTCCAGATTAAGATACATCAGGTTTGATCAGCCAAGACCCCCTGAAAGGTCTCCAATGACACCATGGCCCAGATGATCCAACATCCAGAATGGTTTCAAGGCAACTGGCTCAGACAATACACCCTCACAGACTACTCCATAATCCTAAAATTTTCTTTGTGTACCCATAAGATACAACACCCCTTCCAGCAGGAAGTAGTAAGAGAATCTATGCCCAAATTCCCAAATATACCAAGCTAGCTTTGGAGATGGAATTGGCTCACTCCTTCTCTAAAACCAAATATATTGCTTAAAAAGAAAAAAAAAAGTTGAGAGATTCTTTTGTCCCACATCAAAAGAGCCCTCTGGTGTGGGACAGAGAAAAACCAATATTTTTATTTAAGTCAGGTTGATTATAAATGTGATCTCTTTCTAAAGAAGAAAAAGGGATATGACAGATATGATAGGATGAAAGGGTAGATTATAGAATATACTTTTAAAGAGCAGTATGTTTAAAATATTTTATATTGCTGTGGATTTTAGTTAATTGATACAAGTTTAAACTTAATTTTGTTATACTGTATATATATATATATGTGTGTGTGTGTGTGTGTGTGTGTGTGTGTGTGTGTGTGTTTCTATTCTTGTTTGAGGCATTGCTTATGTAACTCACTTAGACTGTAATGGGTAATTAAGAAATACAGATTAATAATTAGTCTTCTATGATAGTCAAACTTACAGTCAAGTTGTTTTCTAGGTATATATATAGAGAGATATATATCAGATAGATAGCTAATCTTCAAACATTTCAAAGACCTACAGAATATGGCATTTTAAATGTTTTAAAACTTTAAACTTTCTGGACAGTGAGACATGTCTGCTCCTGGCAGCACTTATTTACTTCAGAGAGGAGGGTGGGCATTGAAAACACTCTATATGGCGTTTATATTCTTCGTGGCAAAAATAGCCATTTGGGCAAGAAACTGTTCTTGCCTGGACTGCTTAAAAAATGTATTGACTGGACATACAGGACCCATAGGAAGGTGACCACTGAACTTTGCTTGGCAAAATGGTTCTTCAGGTTCCTGCTTCACAGAGAAAACTGACAGACATTCTACAGGGAAACACAGAAAAATGACTGACAGACTCTAGTCTTGTGGGCTGAAGACAGATGCCCCAACTTTACAAAAAAAAATTAGGTGATTGTCAAGGCTGCTAGCTATCTCTGTCTACTCTTGCAAGACTCTCAAAAGTTATTTGCATCCTTCTCCCATTTCTCAGGTATTATTATATCCTTCTGAGGTCTTTGATGTAGTTGAAGCTAGGTAGTTACAATTTTCCTTAGTTATGATAAGAGATAAGTTAGATGTGAAACCTTAAAATCACAAATATAAGGTAGGTAAAATAACTTCTTTAATTTTGCCAAATACAAGTAGGCTAGTTATTATAAATAGACTAGATATTGTAACTGTAATTCTTGTTTGATAATTGTTTTGTTATCTGTAATTTTACTATGTGAAAGTTAAAACCTTCCTTTTTGAAAAAAGAAAAGAAGAAGTGCTGTGGGATGTTTTGTATGTCAAATGTGTTGCTCTGATGGGTTAATAAATATAACACTGGTTGGCCAGTAGCCAGGCAGGAAGTATAGGTGGGACAAGGAGAGAGGAGAATTCTGGGAAGTGGAAGCCTGAGGCCGAGAGATGCCACCAGCTGCTGCCATGAAAAGCAAGATATTAAGGTACCAGTAAGCCACAAGCCATGTGGCAACATATAGATTAATAGAAATGGGTTGATCTAAGAAATAAGAGCAGTTATCAAGAAGCTTGCCACAGCCATACAGTTTATAAGAAATATAAGCCTCTGTGTGTTTATTCAGTTTGATCTGAGCAACTATTGGACTGGTGGGTGAGAGAGATTTGTTTTGACCATGGGCTAGGCAGGACCAGGAAAACTCTAGCTACATGAAAGGGTTACAAATTAGAAAGAAAAAATTCAAAGAATCTTTATTTGTAAAAAATATGACAGTACAGATAAGTGACTCATAAATTTTCACAAGGAAACTCCTACAGCTGATAATTAGCAAATTAGCTGGATATAAAATTAACTCAGGAAAACCACTAGCCTTCCTATGTACAAATGACACAGACTGAGAAAGAAAGCAGGGGAATAGCACCTTTTCACCTTAAATAATATAAAATATATTGGGTTAACTAACTAAGGAAGTAAAAGTCATGTATGATAAAAACTTCAAGACACTAAAGAAATTGAAGAGGATATCAGAAGATGGAGAGATATTCCATGTTTATGGATCAATATAGTAATTAATATAAATGGTTATCCTACCAAAAAATCTATATATTCAATGCCATCTATGTCAAAATTCCAACATGATTCTTCACAGATCTTGAAAGAACAATTTTCAGTTTCATTTGAAAACACACAAAATGAACTAGTAAACAAAAGGGTATCTCAGACATTCCTGAGTAATAAAAGAATTGCATAGGTCCTCATCATCCCTGATTTTAAGTTGCACTACAGAGACAACTATACTATAAAAATGTTGTGTTATTGGCACAAAAACAGGCATGTTGATCAATGAAATTGAATTAAAGACCCAGAAATAAATTCATGAACCTATGGACATTTGTTTTTTTATAAAGAAGTCAGAAACACTCACTGGGGTATGGGGGAAATGCATATTTAACAATTGGTGCTGTTCAAACTGAATGATTACATAAAGAAGAAGAATCCAAATAGACCTATGTCTATCACTCTGCACAAAACACAACTCCAAATGGATCAAAGACTTCAACTTAAAACCTGGTACACTTAACCTGATAGAAGATAACATGGGAAATAGCCTTGACTTCATTTGCACAGGAGAAAACTTTCTGAACAGAACATCATTAATGCAGGCATTAAGATTGATAGCTAATAAATGGGACCTTGTGAAATTGAAAAGCTCCTCTCAATGGCAAAGACACAAACTGGAAAGGAAGAAGTCAAAATATCTTTATGTGTAAATGATATAGATAGATAGATAGATAGATAGATAGATAGATAGATAGATGATAGATAGATGATAGATAGATGATAGATAGATAGATAGATAGATAGATAGATAGATAGATAGATAGATAGATATGTGACTAAAAAAATCCACAATGGAACTCTTAAAGCATATTGGTACCAAAATTAGGGCACATATTTTTATGTAGGGCATACATCAAGCACTTGAGCAGCCAATATGTTAAGTAGAAACAACAAGGTAAATAAAAATGACTGGACAGTGCTGGCATCAACTTCATAGAGATGGAGCAGCTAAATGCAGCTCCTGGTTAAACAAAGCTCGCAGTTAAACAGCTTTAGGCCAGGCCCATGGGGTATAAAGCTTGGCTGTAAGGGACCTGAATAGGGTAAAGCCAGCTGCCAGCACTAAGCCACTTAGTGAGTTTAAGGTTTGGCTCACAGGGTCAGAGACCTCTACAGATACACAGTAAAGCAGGTACAGACTGAAAAAAATTCTGAAAAGGTTATATTGTGTTTGAAAATGAGTGTAGGCATTTAAGAAAATGGATAGAGACAGTCATATAAAAATAAAGTTAAAAAATAGTAGTCATTAAAAATAAAGTAATATAAAGAAGAATAATCCATATGGCCCTAAGAAATACACAAGGAGTCTGGATCCTGTGTGATGCTTTGCTGACTTTAAATTTCTTGAATGCTCATTAGTGAACCATAGCTGCTCAGAGACAATGGATTGTTAAAAAGATTGCTGAATTCAACCAGCCTAGATAATTTAGGGATGTCTTAACTTAAAAATGGAATTCAGAAATGTATTGGATTGGGGAAGAGATTAGGATTTTTTTATAGGAAATGAAAGGCTGTGGATTCCTTCTAAATTAATAGAGACCAGATTTGGGGGAACACCTGAAAATCTTGTCTACAGACATGAAGAAATAAGCCTAAAAAATCTACAAAACAGGTGACATCTATGTTGATCACTTGACATGAAAACAGCTCTGAGACTGAATGACATATAATAAATCTTGTTGGTTATGGAGTCCTCATGACTTATTGTTCCATGCCATCATTTCAAAGGGCATGGACAGTGGTTTGGTAACACAGTCCAAACAAACTTATAAAGTTAACAGATGTCTTTTACCTGCTCAAACATAAAATAAAAAATTGTATTTGGCTGGCTTGTGTACAACGCACAATCCATACTTGTGTTAAAGAAGATATGCATGTTACTTTTGAAAGTGTATATGTTTTCAGAGCAAAGAAACAAGGAACCCATGATGATTAGTGGCCCAGGTGACCAGGCTTTCAGAGTGCCTCTGTTGCAGCTTCCTTAGAGTTCTGCATTCAGAACAACTTCAAGGTTGCTAGTTGACATGATCAGCTTTGCAGACTATTCTAGCCAGAGCTTCAGATGTTCTTTGCACTTTCCCAGTGCAATGAGACTGCACAGCAGATTATAGCTTGTTTTCTCAGGAATTGATCATTGTCTTGATTTTTTCCCACCTCTTGAGAATATGGATATTTTGTTCTCCTAACTGGTTTCTGTTGTCTGGGGGCAACTGCATCCACATCAGACCT